>NC_090658.1:83033804-83358304 GCF_013368605.1 Nyctibius grandis
ATTCATATATTTCCTAGTAACGGACCTTCATCCTGAACAGCCAGAGAGGGGTACAGGATTAGGTCATTTGTGCCATCTGTGTTTGTGTGAGTGTTTTTGTCTACTAATTTGTGTGGCTGGCCATGGAAATATGTGTTTATAGCATATGTGCTTACATATGCTATAATATGCTATATATATGCATGTCTAGTTGACATGGTGGTGTCTGGGCAATGGTTGTTCCAACATGATTGATTCTGTGATTCTGTGATATGTCTAGTGGAAATACATGCTCAGCCTCGCTATTGGATGGATGTGGGGACATGGAGCTGTGGCAGCCTCGTCTCTGCCAGGCTTCCAGATTTATCAGCCTCTAACATTGCTGAGTGGAGTTTAATAAAATTCAAAGCACAGTGGATAATGGATTGTTATTATGTTATTTAATATTTGGAGTTTTTTGTTTGTTTGTTTGTTTCCATGACCCTATTCTTTTTCTTCAAGATCAGTGTCAGTACCTATTCTACCTCTGCATCCACGTTTTTGGGGTAATTCTTAAAGACATATGAGATCATAAAACCAAGAGATAAACTACACATTACATATGTTAAAACAGAATTTATAGCAAGAAGCATAACACATTTTCAGACATTAAGACAACGGAGAAATATATTTTTATCCTTTCTGAGAATAGCTGGGGCGGGGGAGGGGGTAGCCTTGGCAAACAGTCAAACTCCTAACCAGCTGCTCACTTACCCACGCTCCTTACCAAAACAGGAGGAGAAAATAGGATGAGAAAGTTTGTGGGTCAAGATAAAGACAGGGAGAATCGTTATCATTTACTGTTGTGGGCAAAACAGACTCCACTTGAGGAAAATTAATTTAATTTATTGCCATTTAAAGAGAATTCAGGTAGTGAGAAATAAAGACAAACACTAAAATATTTCCTTCCCCTTCTCCCAAGCTCTTTTCACTCCTTCACTCCAGACTGCTCTACTCTTTCCCAGCACAGGAAGGATGGGAGGGGTTATAGTAAGTACATAATGGTTTCTCTCTGCCACTTCTTCCCTTTCACGCTTTTCCTCTGCTCTGGCGTGGGCTCTCCAATAAGCTTCAGTCCTTCATAAAATATCAATCTGCTCCATCATTGGTTCAAAGTTAAAATCATTCAGAAGCCATTCAGAATAAGACAACAGAAAATATCTGTTTTACTTTATACCCATTTCACTTAATATGTGACCATTTATAACCATGTCAGAGTCCAAGCATGAATCTGATGAATGCAGAGATGAACCAGAAAGCAGAGGTATCAGCCTCAGGAAACCGCAGATATCTGTGATCACAGAATCACACAGAATCAACTAGGTTGGAAAAGAACTCAGGGATCATCAAGTCCAACCTTTGACCTAACACCACTGCGTCAATGAGACCATGGCACTAAGTGCCACATCTAGTCTTTTCTTAAACACCTCCAGGGATGGTGACTTCACCACCTCCCTGGGCAGCCCATTCCAATGCCTAATAACCCTTTCTGTGAAGAGATTTTTCCTAATGTCCAACCTGAACCTCCCCTGGCGCAGCTTGAGGCTATGTCCTCTAGTCCTGGTGCTAGTTGTCTGGGAGAAGAGGCCGACCCCCACCCTGCTACAACCTACTTTCAGGTAGTTGTAGAGAGCGAGAAGGTCTCCCCTGAGCCTCCTTTTCTCCAGGCTAAACAATCCCAGTTCCCTCAGCCAGTCCTCATAGGACATACCCTCTAGAGCCTTCACCAGCTTTGTTGTCCTCCTCTGGACTCGCTCCAACACCTCAACATCTTTCTTGAAGTGCGGGACCCAGAACTGGACACAGTACTCAAGGTGCGGCCTCACTAGTGCTGAGTACAGAGGGACAATTACTTCCCTAGTCCTGCTGGCCACACTATTCCTGATACAAGCCAGGATGCCATTGGCCTTCTTGGCCACCTGGGCACACTGCTGGCTCATGTTCAGCCAGCTGTCCACCAGTACCCCCAGGTCCTTTTCCACCGGGTCACTTTCCAACCACTCTTCCCCCAGCCTGTAGCACTGTATGGGGTTGTTATGGCCAAAGTGTAGGACCCAGCACTTGGCCTTGTTGAACTTCATATCATTGGTCTCGGCCCATCTGTCTAACCTGTCCAGATCCCTCTGCAAGAAATCACAGAACATCAACTAATTAAACTACCCCATATATTTTAGATCTGTAGTGCATTTTAGACTAGTTATTGCATTTAAGATCTGTAGTTCTATGACATTATTATGGGAAGCACTGCTGATTAAATGTCATTACACAGCTGAAGAACCAAATTATGCCATTAGACATTCCATCCTGTTCGAAAAAATGATACTATGTGTATAGCATGACAACTACCTTTAACAAGATATCCAAAAAGGGCTTCCTAAAACTCACAGTGCATACAGGAGCTGTGTTACTTATTCTAGGCATTCCATGTCTTTATTTCACCATCTGGTACACCATGCCTGAGCTTAATAAGAAATTTTGCAGCTTGCTAAGTCCTATAGTTCTAATAAAATGCTTATATAAAGATTAACCTTTAAAATAAGCAATATGGAAAATAAAGTGGCAGAAATGTCATGAAAGAAGGGAGGAGGAAGTGATTACACTTTTTGCTTATCAACTGATGTCCTAGCACCAAGTTACCATGAACGGAGAGGAAAATCTTAACTGGAAAGAAGTCAACAAACATTAGGTGATTTTAGTGTAAATTGAGATAATTGTTAGACATTGTTCTTTATCCTATGATCTCTCTAACCTTTTGTGTAAGAGAAAATATAATTATTTTATCCATTATAAATTATTTTTATGAAGATCTCAGTAATACCTAAAACCTGCTAGCCCAGAAAATGTATGAACTGTTAAATAAAGGAGGGTCAGCAAGAGCAGGGGACTGGCAGCCCACCTCAGTACTTGTTAGCTTACTCTAGTTGTCTCAGGGATTTCTCCACCCAGCTCTCTCTGAAGAAAAACTCTAAAGAGCAAGCTAGCCCTGTGCAGCATAGGGATGAACTAGACAGGGCCATTTTGCCTCAGTGTCAGAGAACAGTTTCTGGCCCTTTTTTATTTAGCTGTATAAAAACATTTTAAAATGTCAGCTTGCTAACTTAACTGAAGACTGAAACAGAAAAGGAAAACCTAAAAGCATAATCTAGCACTGAACTGTCCTATGCTTTGAGGTCTTTTTCTATAAAATCGTAGTTTAACTCTAGTTTAATAGAATAAAATAAACTTTTTTGTTTACAGATCTCTTCTAATAATTCAGAAGAATCTGCATGACTTAAGTCGTGCTATATTCTCTCTGTTCTGGGAGACTGTGAAGCTACAGTAGTGAGGTGTCTTTTGTATCAGTTTAGGAGTACTTATGAGTCAGAAGAGAATTCTTCCACTAAGCAGCCATGGTCTGGTTATAGCCTGGAATACCAGGATTAGGAAGGGGAAGATCCTACAGCAAATGCAAAACAGAATTTCTTTGTCAAGAGAATAACAGGAGAAGCAACCCCCAAATTTCTCCCTCCATGCAGTTCAGACTTAATGGATGTTACCGTGTTAAAACAACTGAAAATTTGTTCCGTTAGATTTATCAAACCAGTAAAAGATACCTGGTTTTCTCCCATCTTTCTTCCCCCAGAGATTTGAAATTTTAATTGTGAACCTAATAGGCTGAAGGACAAAATACTTCATTATTTTTTCCTGAGTGAGTCCTGCTAGAATTTAATCTATGATGAATACCCTAGGAAGTTCCCTTGTCAATCCTGAGAAAGCCCCATATTTGAATATCATAATTCATTTACATTGACATTTACACTAAGATTAAGAAAGAAGGTAAAATCATTGCTTCTGTGAATCTATAGAAAGCATGTCTGTGGAGAGAGACAATACCAAGAACAGGATGTTGACCCCATGCTCATCAGGGTGTCCGCAGCTAAAACCAAAATCAGCAGTGAATCCAAGCAAGAGACTGCTTATTAAAAAGGGCAAGAGAAAATGCTGACACCCATATGTCATTACTGAAACATTCATTGAAGAGCTTAAAAGTGTCCTGCAGCTCCCAAAGCTTTTCCTGTGAGAAGTCACAGCAGCATGCCAGCACACTGAGCAGAAAGGAGCGAGTGCATTGTATATGGTCAGAAACAATACAATTTAAAGTGAAAATTCAAGAAAGCACAGCAGGATGCATGCACCAAATCGCTCAGGGACTAAACAGTTATATTAAACAATGCTGAACAGTTCCAGCACTTGACAGGTGGATTTATTGTGACGCATCTGCTTTTTGTTAACAAAACTGTGTTTGCAAAAGAATCCAGAGGGACTTTGTGGCCGTACATCATAAAACTTTATTGTTTTATACATCTTGATACAGCTTCAGGAGATGATACTTTTAAAGGCAAGGGACAGAGTGGTCTGCTTATATGGAAGGTTCAAGTGAAGGCAGAATTTCAGTGTAAGTTTTACCATTGACAATATTTACAGCACACAAACCTCAGGAAATTAGGGTTTAGTAATATAATATAGTTTTATATTTTGGTTCTGTGCCCAGCTGAACTGAATACTCTGTGTTCTTACAGAGAGGTAAAATTCTCTCTCACTTGAAAATCTTGGCTTATCTTCAAATAAATAAGTACTAGTTGAGAGCATTTTTGATTCAATAGCCAGTCATTTCAAAAATTTCAATGTCACAAAAATGTTGAAAAAATTATATCTTGTTGAAGCCTCCCCACCCCACACTGTTTCCAAAACTATAAGTGAGGACACAAATCATAATGAATAAATATTGAACTTGGTCATACAAACCAATGATTCTTAACCTAATTTGTCCTTGAGAAAAAGAGTGAAACTTAGGATATCTTTGCCCAGGTGAAAGCTCTAACCATGAACATTATGTTCTACATAGTTTCACTTTCTTCCAAATGCAATATGGCTGCTATTAGACAAAGTAGAAAAGTTTCAAAAGGAGTGTTTTATTATGTTCCATATACAATAATTAAGAGCCTACTGAGGCTTCATGAAGGGGGCTTGAGTACTGTAAGAAAGATAAGAAAACTAGACTCAGTTCGTTATGTCATGGTAAATGCTATAACATACTGATCATACTATAACTACCAGCTGAGCTTTAATTTAAAAATGAAAGCAGTTGTATCTTCTTGGACTTGATGTATCTTGATGAACTTGATGATCTTTTAGGTCTTTTCCAACCTTAACAATTCTATTCTATGATTCTATGATTCACAATATTTGAAAAAAAAAGGACTTGAGAAACAAAAACAGATGATGTCCAGGCTTGTGATTTCCAAGTGCAGCTAAACATCTAAATATGCCTAAATCTTGGACAAAGTTGGGACTGAAGACTCACTGGGTAGGATTCAGTTTAACATTAGAATATTTACATTTTATGTGTGCACAATCAGAGGTCAATATGTATTCTGTCTAAGCTCTTATTTAGTTAGTGGAGATGAAGTCAGTAGAGTTGACTGAAACACTCAGACTTGGCAAAGAGGGTATCCAGTCATGCCTTCAGCACTTCTTATCAGCTAGGTTAGGTAGCTCGCCAATTAACCCAACAATTGTGAATCAGGGACTGAGGCATTCAGTTCTTCCTATGAATTGCACAGGGACTTATAGTGACCTATTATAGGATATCGTAATACCTCATTCCTTTTGTGCATTTAATCTGAAATGACCTTACTGAAAACATGGAGGTAATTAGGTTGAAGTACAGACTTCACAAAGTAAGAATATGCCTAGTGTCTAAACTCTTCAAAGAAATATACAGTATTTCTTTGGATGCCTTGGATGAGGCCATCTATAGACAGATAGGAGTAGTTTCATGTTCACAAGCCCTGGTCCTCGTGGGGGACTTCAACCACCCTGATATCTATTGGAGGGACAACACAGCTGGGCACAAGAAATCCAGGAGATTCCTGGAATGTGTTGATGACAACTTCCTTCTCCAAGTGACAGAGGAGCCGACAAGGAGAGGTGGCCATGCTAGACCTTGTTTTCACCAACAAGGAGGGACTGGTGTGGGATGTGAAGCTCAAGGGCAGCCTTGGCTGCAGTGACCATGAAATAATGGAGCTCAAGATCCTTAGGGCAACGAGGAGGGCGCACAGCAAGCTCACTACAGTAAGCTCACTGTTCTCCTAGACTTCAGGAGAACAGACTTTGGCCTCTTCAGACACCTGCTTGGTAGAGTACCTTGGGGTACAGTCCTGGAGAGAAGAAGGGGCCAGGAAAGCTGGTTAATATTCAAGGATCACCTCCTCTAAGCTCAGGAGCAATGCATCCCAAAAAAAGAGGAAGTCAGGCAAAAACACCAGGAGGCCTGTGTGGATGAACAAGGAGTTCCTGGACAAACTCAAAAAGGAAGCCTACAGAGAGTGGAAGCAAGGGCAGGTAGCCTGGCAGGAATACAGAAAAACTGTCTGAGCAGCCAGGGATGAGGTTAGGAAAGCTAAAGCTCTGACAGAATTGAATCTGGCCAGGGACGTCAAGGGCAACAAGAAAAGCTTCTATAGTTACATCAGTGATAAAAGGAAGACTAGGGAAAATGTGGGCACTCTCTGGAAGGAAACGGGAGACCTGGTTACCCAGGATATGGAGAAGGTTGAGGTACTCAACAACTTTTTTGCCTCAGTCTTCACCGACAAGTGCTCAAGCCACACAGCCAAAGTCGCAAGAGGCAAAGACAGGGACTGGGAGAATGAAGAACCACCCACTGTGGGAGAATCACAGAATCACAGAATCACAGAATGTTAGGGATTGGAAGGGACCTCGAAAGATCATCTAGTCCAATCCCCCTGCCGGAGCAGGATTACCTAGACCATATCACACAGGAACGCGTCCAGGCGGCTTTTGAATGTCTCCAGAGAAAGAGACTCCACAACCTCTCTGGGCAGCCTGTTCCAGTGTTCAGTCACCCTTACCGTAAAGAAGTTTTTCCTCATATTTAAGTGGAACCTCCTGTGTTCCAGCTTGCACCCATTGCCCCTTGTCCTGTCAAGGGATGTCACTGAGAAGAGCCTGGCTCCATCCTCAAGACACTTGCCCTTTACATATTTATAAACATTAATGAGGTCACCCCTCAGTCTCCTCTTCTCCAAGCTAAAGAGACCCAGCTCCCTCAGCCTCTCCTCATAAGGGAGATGTTCCACTCCCTTAATCATCTTCGTGGCTCTGCGCTGGACTCTCTCTAGCAGTTCCCTGTCCTTCTTGAACTGAGGGGCCCAGAACTGGACACAGTACTCCAGATGCGGCCTCACCAGGGCAGAGTAGAGGGGGAGGAGAACCTCTCTTGACCTGCTGACCACACCCCTTCTAATACACCCCAGGATGCCATTGGCCTTCTTGGCCACAAGGGCACACTGCTGGCTCATGGTCATCCTGTTGTCCACTAGGACCCCCAGGTCCCTTTCCCCTACGCCGCTCTCCAACAGGTCTGCCCCCAACTTGTACTGGTACATGGGGTTGTTCTTGCCCAGATGCAGGACTCTACACTTGCCCTTGTTCTATTTCATTAAATTTCTCCCCGCCCAACTCTCCAGCCTCTCCAGGTCTCTCTGAATGGCTGCACAGCCTTCCGGTGTGTCAGCCACTCCTCCCAGTTTTGTGTCATCAGCGAACTTGCTGACAGCGCACTCTATTCCCTCATCCAAGTCATTAATGAATATATTGAATAGAACTGGTCCCAGTACCGCCCCTTGAGGGACTCCGCTAGACACAGACCTCCAACTGGACTCAGTCCCATTGACCACCACTCTCTGGCTTCTTTCCTTCAGCCAGTTCACAATCCACCTCACTACCCGATCATCCAGACCACACTTCCTCAGTTTAGCTGCGAGGATGCTGTGGGAGACCGTGTCAAACGCTTTACTGAAATCGAGATAGACCACATCCACAGCTTTACCATCATCTATCCACCGGGTAACATCCTCATAAAAGGCTATCAAGTTGGTTGAACATGACTTCCCCTTGGTGAAGCCATGCTGAGTGCCCCTAATGATCCCCCTATCCTTGATGTGCCTAGAGACAGCACCAAGAACAAGTTGTTCCATCACCTTTCCGGGGATGGAGGTGAGGCTGACCGGTCTATAGTTACCCGGGTCCTCCTTCTTGCCCTTTTTGAAGACTGGAGTGACATTCGCTTTCCTCCAGTCCTCAGGCACCTCTCCCATTGCCCATGACTTAGCAAAGATGATGGAGAGTGGCCTAGCAATGACTTCCGCCAGCTCCCTCAGCACCCGCGGGTGCATCCCATCAGGGCCCATGGATTTATGGACATCCAGATTGCTTAATTGGTCCCTGACCCAGCCCCCATCTACCAAGACAGATTCCTCCTCTATCCTGACTTCTTCTGAGGCCGCAGGGGTCCGGGGCTCCTCAGGACATTCTCCAACAGTATAGACAGAGGCAAAGAAGGCATTCAGTAACTCCGCCTTCTTTTTATCCTCTGTCTCCAGGACCCCCACCTCATTCATCAGTGGGCCTACATTGCCTCTAGTGTTGGCTTTACCTGCAATGTATTTGAAGAAGCCCTCTCTGTTGTCCTTGACCTCTCTTACAACGTTTAATTCCAAGGAGGCCTTAGCTTTCCTAGTTGCCTCCCTACATCCTCTGACAACAGACTTCTATTCCTCCCAAGTAGCCAGCCCCTCCTTCCATGATCTGTACACCCTCTTCTTCCACTTGAGTTTGCCCAGCAGTTCCCTGTTTAACCATGCAGGTCTCCTGCTACCCTTCCTTGACTTCCTACCTGTTGGGATGCTCTGAACTTGAGCTCGGAAGAAGCAGTCCTTGAATGCTAACCAACTATCTTGGGCCCCCTTACCTTCTAGTACCCTGTCCCATGGGATTTCCCCTAGCAATTGCTTGAAAAGGCCAAAGTTGGCCCTCCTGAAGTTCAGGGTTGTGATTCCGCTAGCTATTCTGGTCCTGCCACATGAGATCCTGAACTCTACCATCTCATGGTCACTACAACCAAGGCTGCCCTCAACCTTCACCTCTTCAACCAGACCCTCCTTGTTAGTGAGGATAAGATCCAGCAGCGCTCCTCTCCTAGTTGGCTCATCCACCATTTGCATCAGAAAGTTATCATCAACACACTGGAGGAACCTCCTGGACTGGGGATGGCTGGCTGAGTAGGCCTCCCAACAAATATCAGGGTAGTTGAAATCCCCCACAACAACCAGGCCCTGTAATTGCAAGACTGCTCTCAGCTGCCTGTAGAAGGCCTCATCACCGTCCTCATCCTGATCCAGTGGCCTGTAATAGACACCCACAACAGTATCACCCCTGCCAGCCTGCCCCTTAATTCGCACCCACAAACTCTCAACTCGCTCCTGATCCGCCCCTGCACAGAACTCAATACATTCTAGCTGCTCACTCACATAAAAAGCAACTCCACCACCTCTCCTTAGCGGCCTGTCTTTCCTGAACAGGACATAGCCATCCATGACCACATTCCAGTCATGCGAGGCGTCCCACCAAGTCTCTGTAATTGCCACTAGATCATAGCCCCTCGACCGAACACGGATTTCCAACTCCTCCTGTTTATTCCCCATGCTGCGTGCATTGGTGTACAGGCATTTCAGGGAGCAAGCTGAGCACACCGATTTCACCCCAGGGGGATGGGAGGCCTCCTGGTCTACCTCAACACTAGAGCATTGCCCCAGTGGTGCAAGCCCAGCTACTACCCCGTCCCCCTTCGAATCTAGTTTAAAGCTCTCCGAATGAGCCCTGCTAATTCCTGTCCCAGAACCCTTTTGCCCCTACGACATAAACCTTTCCCATGTATCACTGTCACGCCTGTTGTCTTATAAAACCAGCCATTATCAAAGAACCCAAAGCCCTGCCTGTAGCACCAGTCTCGTAGCCAGGCGTTAATAGAGAGAATCCTACTGTTCCATCCCACGTCATCACCTGAAAATGGAAGGAGGGAGGAGAAAACAACTTGTGCTCCAGACTCTTTCACCAACCGCCCTAGGGCCTTGTAGTCTTTCTTCATCCCCCTCAGACTACAGGATGCAGCTTCTTCCCCACCTGTCTGGAAGATCAGCAGGGGGTAGTAGTCTGTGGCCTTCACCAGGTTGGGGAGTTGCCTGGTGATATCCCTGATTCGGGCTCCAGGCAGGCTGCAGACCTCCCTGTGATGGGGGTCAGCTCTGCATATTGGGCCCTCAGATCCCTTTAGGAAGGAGTCTCCAACCACTAAAACTCTTCTCTTCTTCCTTGTGGAGGAGGTAGCTATACGCCCGTCAGGTTTTTCTGACTGTGGTGGGACCTCTGATATAGGTTGCCTCTCCACCACATCCCCGTTGGACCGGCTGTATTCCATTAGGGCTTCATATCTATTGCTCAGAGGCACCTGTGGAGGCAAGATAGGCAAGGAGGGCACTCGCCTTTTGCCACGGCCATAGACTTGCCTCCACTCACTCCTCTCCTCTACGTTATCGTTTTCCACCTGAGAGGGGCAGAGTACAGTTGTCCCTCGATCCTGGGAGCTCTCCGGCAGGTGCTCCCATTTTTGTTGCAGGGAGGGCAGAGCCTGGCTCCACCAGTCTATCTCCATTTCAGCCTCCAGAATGCTCCTAAGCCTTTCTACTTCGGCTTGAAGCCTTTCAACCTGGCTTTGTAGCTGTGCCGCTCGGCCGAGCAGATCATCTACTTGCTCACAGCGCACACAGCCCCCTGACACCACAGAGACGCTGTAGCATTCCCTGCAGCCCGCAACCTGCACCATCGCCTCCTTCCGTGGGAGCTCTGTCTGGGTTCCCACATCCATTTTGGTCTTCTTCCACCAGGTAGATACCATTGTTCTTCCACTGAACTAGGAAATACCTGTTGGTGCCACCCCTGGTTCACAGCTCCTTGGCACCTTCCTCACCTTGTGCACTGGGAGGGAGTCAGTGCCCTCCCCAATGAGCTGCAAACGACTGCAGCCTCTCCTGCCCTGGAGGAGCCTCTCCTGCCCTGGGACACACCCAGTCACTGCTGACTCACACATGCACTGCTGAGTCTCCCACTCCCTTCTGGGCAGGGACTAGTCCCGGTCCTCCAGGAGACTTTTTATCACCCGATAACAGGGGGTGGAGCGTTTAAATCATTTAAATCACCCGCGGTGCCTCCGTGGTGCCTCTGGCTACGCCCCCTCCTCTCCTGATTCATTGCTGGGAACCTCCGGGTCCGGGTCCGGGGTCAGGAGGAAGCAGCTCGGGGCTGATGCTCGCAGGGGGTTCAGGGGGGGCCCAGAGTGCGAAAAACCGCCCGGTTAAGCCCGATGTCGCCCTCGCCCCCGCACTAACCTCAAGTCACTGCCGCCGCTTTCGCTGCTGCCGCCGCTGTCAGCTGTTTGTTCTGGTTTCACCGCGTTTAAATTGCCCGCGGTGCCTCCGCGGTGCCTCCGGCTACGCCCCCTCCTGTCCTGATTCGTTGCCGGGAACCTCCGGGTCCGGGTCCGGGGTCAGGGGGAGCAGCTCGGGGCTGATGCTCGCGGGGGGCTCAGGGGGGGCCCAGAGTACGAAAAACCGCCCGGTTAAGCCCGATGTCGCCCTCGCCCCCGCACTAACCTCAAGTCACTGCCGCCGCTTTCGCTGCTGCCGCCGCTGTCCAATCAGAAGATCAGGTTCGAGACCATCTAAGGAACCTGAAGGTGCACAAGTCCATGAGACCTGATGAGGTGCATCCACAGGTCCTGAAGGAACTGGCAGATGAAATTGCTAAACCACTATCCATCATTTTTGAGAAGTTGTGGCAGACCAGTGAAGTTCCCACTGACTGGAAAAGGGGAAACATAACCCCTATCTTTAAGAAGGGAAAAAAGGAAGACCTGCAGAACTACAGGCCAGTCAGTCTCACCTCTGTGCCTGGCAAGATCATGGAGCAGATTCTCCTGGAAACTACACTAAAGCACATGGAAAATAAGGAGGTGATTGGTGACAGCTAACATGGCTTCACTAAGGGTAAATCATACCTGACAAATGTAGTGGCCTTCTACGATGGGATTACAGTGCTGGTGGACAGGGGAAGAGGAACTGATGTCATCTACCTGGACTTGTGCAAAGCATTTGACACTGTCCCGCACGACATCCTTGTCTCTGAATTGGAGAGACATGAACTTGATGGATGGACCACTGCTCGGTGGATAAGGAATTGGCTGGATGGTCACACTCAAAGAGTTACAGTCAATGGCTCGATGTCCAAGTGGAGACCAGTGATGAGTGTCATTCCTCAGAGGTCAGTACCAGGACCGGTGCTGTTTAACATCTTTGTCAGTGACATGGACAGTGGGATTGAGTGCGCCCTCAGCAAGTTTGCTGATGACACCAAGCTGTGTGGTGTGGTCGACAGGCTGGAGGGAAGGGATGCCATCGAGAGGGACCTTGACAGGCTTGACAAGGCCTTTGCGAACAGCATGAAGTTCAAGAAGGCCAAGTGCAAGGTCCTGCATGTGGCTTGCAGAAACCCCCAGTATCAGCACAGGTTGGGGGATGATGGGATTGAGAGCAGCCCTGTAGAGAAGAACATGGGGGTTTTGGTTGATGAGAAGAAGCTCAACATGAGCCAGCAATGTGCATCAAAAGAAGTGTGGCCAGCAGGTCGAGGGTGGTGATTCTGCCCCTCTACTCTTCTCTCATGAGACCCCACCTGGATTACTGTGTTCAGCTCTGGAGTCCTCAGCACAAGAAAGACATAGACCTGTCCAGAAGAGGGCCAGAAAAATTATCAGAAGGCTGGAGCACCTCTCTTATGAAGAGAGGCTGAAAGAGTTGGGGTTGTTCAACCTGGAGAAGAGAAGGCTCTGGGGAGATCTCATAGCAGCCTTCCAGTACCTGAAGGGGGCCTACAGGAAATCTGGAGAGGGAGTTTTTACAAGGCCATGTAGTGATAGGACGAGGGGTAAAAGTTTTAAACTGAAAGAGGGTAGATTTAGATTAGACCTTAGGAAGAAATTCTTGACTGTGAAGGTGGTGAGACACTGGCACAGGTTACCCAGAGAAGTTGTGGATGCCCCCTCCCTGGCAGTGTTCAAGGCCAGGTTGGATGGTGCTTTGAGCAACCTGTTCTAGTCGAAAGGTCTCCTTGTGAGTGGGAGGGGGTTTGGAACTATGTGATCTTTAAGGTCCCTTCCAACCCAAACCATTCTTTGATTCTATGATGATTAATGACGTGGACAGTGGGATTGAGTGCACCCTTATCAAATTTGTGGATGACAACAAGCTGAGTGGTGCTGTTGATATGCTTGAGGGAAGGGATGCCATCCAAAGAGACCTCAACAGGCTTGAGGAGCGAGCCTATGTGAACATCACGAAGTTCAACAAGGCCAAGTGCAAGGTCCTGCACCTGGGTCAGGGCAACCCCTGGTATCAATACATGCTGGGGGATGAAGGGATTGAGAGGAATCATGAAGAGTCTTTGGAGATACTGGTAGATGAAAAATTAGATATGAACTGACAACATGTGCTTGCAGCCCAGAAAGCTTCCAAAAGGAGTGTGACCAGCAGGTCAACAGAGGTGATTCCCCCCCTCTGCTCTACACTCATGAGAACCCGCCTGAAGTACTGCATCCAACTTGAGGGTCCCCAGTACAAGAAAGACATCACCCTGTTAGAGGGGGTCCAGAGGAGGGCCTCAAAACTAGTGCTGGAACACCTCTCCTATGAAGAAAGGCTGAAGGAGTTGAGATGGTTTAGCCTGGAGAAGAGAAGGCTCCAGGGACACCTTATTGTAGCCTTTCAATATATAAAGGGGACTTATAAGAAAGACAGAGAGAGACTTTTTACCAGGGTCTGTAGTGATAAGATAAGGGGTATTGTTTTTAAACTAAAAGAGGTAGATTTAGATTAGATGTCAGGAAGAAATTTTTTACTATGAGGGTGCTAAGACACAGGAACAGGTTTCCCAGAGAAGTTGTGGGTGTCCCATCATTGGAAGTGTTCAAGGTCAGGTTGGATGGGGCTTTGAGCAATGTGATCTAGTGGAAGATGTCTGATGATCTTTAAAGGTCCCTTCCAAACCAAACCACTCTATGATTCTGTGATCCTATGATTTGATGAAATATACTGGTATTTGCCCACCTGTTACATGGATTTGAGTAACAAAGAAAGGTGATCAGGATTTTGAAGAAATAGAAATTTCTGCATATAAAGTAAAAGTTGCAACTCTAAGGCTGCCTAGAATAGCTTTAATTTGGGGAACATTATGTTTTAATGGATGAAGGCTGCGATTACTCTATTAGCCATTCATAGCCTTTAAATAAGTGTCTATTTGAGCCCTTAGTGTAATTTTTCATGTTTGTTTTGGGGGTGGTTATTGTCAGCATCCTGAGGAGATTGGTTTTAGTTCTGACTAGTCATGGACCCTGTTGAGCTGGGCCCACCTGTGGGCCCTGCATCCCAGCCTGGTCTCAACCTATCCCCATCCACAGGAAGGTGCCTGATGCCCAGGGCTGGGGATTTCCCTCATGCTCCCCGGCTGCCCTGCTCCTGACTGAGGCGGTAGGACAAGTCCTGGCTGCAAGGCCCTGCCCTGATAGACCACCAGTGCCCAGTTCAGGGAGCGGTGGCCCCTCAGAGAGCCTGACCCCCAGACTCAGGTAGCACCCTTATAGTTATTCTCACTTCAACATGAAAATGTAATCATTTTTTTATTCCTAATTTTATTTTTTTAAAAAAGAAACTATTTTTAAAGGAGATGAAATCCTGGGATATTTCATTCACTTTTAATAGTCAATGTGAAAGTGGTGGAATGATCTTGGTTAAAAAAAAAATTCTTTTTACAATTCTATCTTTCCTTCTCTGAAATATCTTTCTACAAATAAATTTTTGCAAAATATATTTTACAAATCTACTTTGATGTGATTGAGGGAGAGACGCAAAAACCAAAGTTTTTGCCATATTGAGAAGCTACTATAAAATCCATGAGGCTCTTGTGACTATTATGTGTTTCCAGAAGTATCTCCTATTCCTTCAGGAAACGGGTTTATTCACTTATGGTACAAGATGGATGGTCTAACAATAGCTACTTTTTGCCTTAGAATTTTACTTCAGCTTTTGTAAAAAATACCTTCTTTTTTTTTTTTTTCCCCTGAGTGTCTTTATGTTTCCTTGGGTTTCATTTTTTGGGAAGTAATTCCTGTTAGTTCTTTGTAAATAATAACTTCTGTATAAGATTTGTAAGATTTTTAGTTGTTTGGTTTTGGGTCACTTTTTTTTTTTTAATAGAGCTGTTAATTCCTGCCCATCAAAACTATTTTAGCTGGGTGTGTTTTTGCTTTCAATCATTGACATTCTGAACATCATTTCCCTCCCTTCTCCCAGTGAATTCCTAACTAACACTGCTTCTTTGAAATCAGGATGTAACATTACCATTACTCTTCGAAAGAAACTGTGATTTCACAATATTCTGTCTTTTCTGATCTCTGCTTACTACGCTTATTCTTTCGAACTGGTAATGAAATTATATGGTCAGGCATAATTAGAAGAAATTTAGTTATAAAATGTCGGATTGAATTTTATTATATCTCTGGTTTCTGAATTTTCTATACTACACATTTGGGAAAGCAAGTAATGTCTGTAGTTCTCCAGAAAGTTCCAGTACACATTTTAATAGATGACTAAGCATAATGGGCTAGCTAGATTTAGAAAGGGAAAAAAAAGTGCTTTTTGAAAACTGTAGATACAGAAACATAGTCTGTGTTACTAACTGAGGCAAAATTTGATGTCTCTGTTTGTAGCAATTTTCTAATCATTCTTCAGAATTATTTTTTAGCTGTAGACAAAGTACAAAGTATCTCCCCATTTAATGAGGAGCAACCAAGAAAAAATGTTCAGAAAATAAATTTTACTTCAGATTTCTAGGGATGCAAAAAGCAGCATTCAAACTAATCTAAAATTTTACTTTTAAAATAGTAAAATTCAAGGAGTAACAGTTATTCAATTTAAACTTTTCTTTATTAAATTGATACATAGGACTTTAATACTTATAGGATTCATATCACAAGTTGGACTGCAATACATAGCAAAATGTGCTTTGTTCAGGAAAATAGGCAGATATAACTCAAAGTCTCAGGAGGAGTAGATATGTTCAGTAATCAGACAGTATATTTTAAAGAGTCATTTTTCCTGACTATACAGAAATTTTAAAATGAGTCAAAAAACAGTCATCTACTAATTGTCCAGTTAGGCTTGGACTAAACTGAAGGAACAGGACAATGAAGAAATTAGAAAGGAAAAAAAGAAGGATTTCAGTTAAACAAACAACCAGCCCCCTTTTTTGAGGCAACATCTGCTATCTGGCCTGCAGGCTTTTTATTGATAGGCATTTCCACACTTCAGGACAACACTAGACCAGCGTTCCTCATGTTTTAGGAATAACAAAAAATTTGATCTTTTGGATAAATTGGATAAAGCCAGTACCCTTCATAAGGAAGGTCTCATAACAGTAAGTAAATTTTTAATATTCTGGGCTATGTTGTCCTAAATTTCTATTAAAAACTTATGTTGTAAGCCTGAGTTATAGTACCACTGGTTTATCAGATCTGCTTTATCTGACCTGTGAATCTCTTAAGAAAACAATTTATCATGAAACTGTGCACTAGTCATCCAAAAGCTACATCAGTAGAGCAATAATATAAGAGTATTATCATTAACTGTCACAGAGAGTTGGCTAGAGAATACATGAACAGATGACTATAGACTACTATGATAAATGAAAGTCATTTTGGAAAATATATAGAGAGCAGTAGTAGAATAGTTTAAGAATATCCATCAAAAGTTGTTTCCAGTTAGAAATACCTATCTGAAAAAAACCTACATGACAATTTAACCTATTATACTTTCCCTCTACCTTGGCCTGTACCTCTCCTTCTATAGGATCTATCCGGATTTGCTTTCCAATGGAGACATCTCAATGAAGTGTCTAAAATAGGGCAGTAAACATAATTATTTGTGATTTAATTTAGAATTTATCACAAGGGATCTTTCCATTGAATTTATTTGACTTTACCTAAGTCCACTCAGACAACAAACTCTATCATTATATATTTATATAACCATATAACATATTTCTCTTTACAATATAGAAATTACAGAAATGTTGACTTAAACATTCCTTAAGACAAAACCTCAAATTATTAATTTCTAGATTAAGCATCTACTTTTGTATAAGAAGCCACTGAACTCCTACAACTGCAGAGCTATACTGAATGAACCGTATGTTCATTTTGTATAATCACTGAAACACTTAGATTCTTTTCTTTTGCGAGTAGCTAGTTATTAGAAGGACACATATATAAGTAATACTAGCAGTGAGGCCTGCCTCTTCCCATCTTGGCACTCTTTATGGTGATAATTAATTAGACTCTTTGTGCAGTCTTGAGTATGAGGCCATCAAACCTATGTGGTGCCAGAAATATCATCAGCACATCACTTTTTTACCATATTTTAACTTTTATAATAACTTAGATTTAAAAAAAAAAAATTTCCAGCTCATACATATAAAACTTGTGACCTTTTAAATAATATGATTTCCTGTGTTTGGTTGGGTTTTTTTCATATATACCTGTTTTTCAACATGCAAGTGTGACTATATAGGCATGTACATTATGCATATATATATATAAAGATAAAATGTTTATTCACAATGGTTATCAAACTTATTGAATATCATTGGCTTTTGGAAGGTATTGAAAACAGTTTAAAATTTGTTGATAAGTGGTTTTTGGTCTAGAAGTTTTATTCTCTCAGGTGTGAAATGTATAATGCTGCACTTTGCTGTATTGTTAGTCTACATTGGCCAACCTGAATCACGTAGGAAGCAGAGTAATTTTTTGTGTCCAACAGCCATAAATAAAGTTGTCTTCTTTTCCATAATTTATAAAGGCTGACTGATTCCAGCTTCTGTTTCAACAAGTAAATTTTTCTTGTGATGTCATTTGGTGTTGCATACATCATAAGACTCAGCAGCTATGACTATTGCTCTTAGCTGCAGTTTGATGTGTGACTGTGAGCACAGATTGCTCATAGATTTATCTCTATTTCCCATCCTGACCTCATAGATAGCCTGTGTAAAGTTTGACCAAGGATTTCTAGAATTGTTGTCACATTAAAATAAAATCTTAAGTATGCTTTGTTTCCATATATGTGTATATATATATATACATGTTAATATATATACATATATTAAATGTGTATTAAATATATTAAATTTTGACTATATTTATATGTAGTAAATAGTGTGTGTGTATAAGTAAAAGTATAAAAAAAATATAAAAAAAAATACACATATAGTGTATAAGTGTATATTACTATATATAGTAAATAGTGTGTGTGTATAAGTAAAAGAAAGCATACCATCCAACAATGAAGAGGACTGAAGGAAACTGAGAGAGATGTGAAAGCTCAATATCATTTTATGGACATCTCTGGTCACTTGTGAGCTTTAAGGGAAGGGGTCCTCTCATAGCTGTAGACCCACAGAATAAATGTCAAGGAGAGCTATGAAAGTCACAGAATGTCTGATACATGTGATGCTGATACATGTGATGCTGATACATGTTTGTATTCATTGACACTGACAAATCCAGGCCACCTTAGGCTGGGAAACAGGTGAAAGTGTTGCAGGGTACTGTGGATGTGTATGTCCTAACATTCTGTGATTCTGTGATTCTGTGAAACATGTGTATGCTTTCCGACATATTAGCTGTAGACCTCTATAAAGATTATTTAATGGGATGAAGAGATACTGCAGAACCTCTTGGACTGCTGTCCTTCAGTGTCCCAGTTCTTTGTTACTGCTTTCTAACATCTCTCATGGAAGTGTCTTGGGAAATTAAATAGATTCAGAAAAGATTTTTGGCCACTAGTTTTGATCTGAGCAATGCAAAAGCCCAAGAATGAATCTCCAAAGTTAAGAACAGGAATTTGGAAACAGGAGTTTCATTATTGTGATCTATGTGACCGTTTATGTCTGTAAACTTATCTGAGAAAAACTTCAGTACACTACAGAATGCCACCAAAAATAAGCAACCTCTGCTTTTTGTCAGTAAAAATTAGCGAATGAAAATTCAAATGTTTAGTCACCTGAGGTAAATACAGAGATAGTTCTAAAGTGTTGCTTTTGTTTTATTTTATTTTTTTTTTGTTCTCCCACTCCTCCCAGGAATGTGTTTGTTTTAACTTTTGTAGAAGAAAAGCAAAGTTTCATGGCACTTTATTCAATAACTTCTTTGCGATAGAAATTTGATTTAATGAGCAAATGTCTGTGTGTACTTCTGTCTTGATTAAAGACACTGAATTGTTTTCTGAGTATGCTGCCTGAAATTCCCATAAATGTTAAATAAGACAAACCATTAAAAGTATGTCATTTATAAAATATAACTGGAAAAAGCTGCAAATTTTTTACACATACCATTTTGTTCTTTGACTATTCTATTTCAATGAGCAAGCTGTGAATTCTAAAAATACAAGCTGCTTTTTTTTTAAATGTATAGCTGGTTTTCTTGGAGATTTCTGATTAGAGGTAGCTTGTACAGAAAGCATGAGGATATAGTCTCAGAAGAGTTAGAAAATCTTTCAGAGAAGGGAGACCAGTGAGTGGAATGAAAAAAAAGATGTATGTAATAAAAGCTGAGAAAGTAAAATGGTAGGAAAATGTTATATATTTTCTTAAAACTTTAAACTATAGGAACAAAAACAGGTTTAGGAACTGGAGAATAGGGGCAGTCAAGTAGATGGAAAGGAGCAAACAAAGCCCCACAGGCATTTTGCAAGAGCAGCTATAAACTCCAGATATTTCCAAGATTATACCCAAGAGAATAGCAAATCCTGACTTTTCAAGATTTAGTAGCACATTGTATCAGATCTGGGCAGATTCCAATTGGCATTTTGAAAGAGCAGGGGCAAGTTTTATGAGTGGGAAAGTTTTCATACTCTTGGGTCCCTGAATAACTGATGTCTCATCTACAGATAGTGCAGAGTAAGAGCTAGTTGCTCAAGCAGCCGTCTCATGAGGTCATAAAGGGAAATAGAGAAATATTGGGTACCGAAACTGAAAAAAATAACAACTGAGGAACATTTAGACAGCTTTATTCATTTTCTTGATGTGTGAAATAGGAGTTGGGGTTCTATGTTCCTGTTAGACTCTTATTAACTACCATTATATTCTGTTTCTAGGTGAGATTTCTACTTTTTTTAGGTTTTCCAGTTAGCTGATTAAATAAATGATCAAATAACTAAACGTTTTCTCCTTGAATTTGGATCATCTCCCTAGGAACATTTGCACATGAATTCATAGCTTTTTCCTTCCATTTCAACATTGGAATCCAAACATGTGAAAATGCATAAAATTGTGGTTTAGAAAAACTATTGTTGTGAAGTTGTGTACAAACTGATTCCATTTACACGTGAGTACTGGGAATCATTTATATTTCCCTCTCTGTTAATTTACAAATATTTTTTTCTTCACAAATATGGAGAAAAAAATTTGTGTGTCTCACTGGGAAAAAAAAGTTCAACAACTTTTTACTGTTTAACAAAAACACTTGTATCATATGTTTAAACTTTGCAACAATAGAGGATCATGGGTCTGTGTGTTTATACAAGTCCTACAGGTCCTTTTCTAATAAGATGGGTGTACACATATAAGTATGTGCATATGAATGCACATGGATTAATTTATCTATTTATTTATTCATATATACTAAGGTATTTGGTTTTTAGTTCTTCATACTATTTAAGTTCCTAAACAGCAGAACTTGGACATGATTGTGAACAACATATCCATTATTCTACAGGTAAATTATACTTGATAATAAATATAATCAGCAAATAAGGTGCTGCAAATGCTGAACATTTTTCTTGTTCACTTCTCACAGCACATTCATTTAGCATACCCATTGCCATCAGTCTGTTGTTTTGATCTTTATTTTGGTTCTTGTACAACAGCTTCCTTAATATTTCAGCTACTGATCATCACAAACATCCTTCTGCTCTGCAAGTGACTCTCATTGAATTCAGTTTTTTAATAACTTTTTGTTTAAATGATCTTATTTTATTTTGAGCAAGATATTATGCTCACAAAGCTTTTCCAAAAAAACCTTCCTCTGATATATGTTCTTTCTTGAAAATTAGTAATCATTCACAGACCTTTTTATGAAGTTTATGTTTGACTATATGTATTCAGCATATCATTCATTGCTTCAAAATCAACGCTAGTAATTCTAATAATTATAGGACAAACAAAACAGGAACCAAAAGATGAAGTCTTCTGCACAGGCAGATCTCTGGCACAGCATCAATAACTAGGTTTTGTCATTAATATTGTTTTTGCCTGCACATATATTGTGCAGGAAGAGACATCTTGATGCATCTTTACGCAAGTCAATTTGGTACTGAAATTACAGTTTTCTATACCTAGTACTACACTGGGCAGTTGAAAGGCATGCAGATGCTTCTTAATAGTTGCCATTACTTTCATTTATGTCATGTCCTTTTCACTTTCGTAGTTTCTCAGTATGAATTCATCCTGCTTAAGCATGCTTTGCATGTGCAAGTGTTAAAAAATGAGCATAAGGGTGATGGAGGACAGCTAGTTTCTTTTGTAACTGATGGGCTTTTGATGCAGACCTTCAGTTGTTATAGCAACCTTCAATTAATTGAAGTGTCATCAAAGCCTTATTTCTTCTCTACTTTATACTGTTATCTCCATTAAACATGACTAAATGTCCCTTTCTCAACCAGTGACACAGTTCCTATAAACTATATTAATAGAATTAAATTAAAAATATTATTACAATCTCTAATAAGAAAACCACTCCCTAAAACCACATAATAAATTAATTTTTTTAGGAAGTTATTCTGAAAGCAAGTTGTTGATAATTTACTAGTAATCTACATTGCTTAATAAATTGGACTACAACAATGAAGATGGTTTTTACCTGTGAACAGTGATAATATTGGTTCCAGTGTTACAATGAGCTGTCATTACGTAATAAATACCTCTGATTTTATTGTAAAGCTGGGAGCTATTTCTTCATTGTAACTAGTACTAAACAGAACTTTTATTTCTATTATGCAGAATAAATGAAGTGAAGCAACAAGGAAGTGTTTTAAATGAAGTGTATTATAGGGATCAAGTATACAGAAGACAAATCAGAATGGTATTTTCATGTGAAGTCAATTCATTCAGAAAGAAAGTGGAAACTTGAGAGACACTGACTGTATAAAACTCAAAGGTATTTTCTGTGCCTTAGGATATAGTCTTTCTCCTTCCTTCCCAAGGAAAACAAACAAACAAACAAAACCCTCTGTTAAGATACTGTACTGATACAACATTTGAATTGGCTAGAGTACCCTAAATAATCTCACAGAATTACATAATCACAGAATGTTAGGGATTGGAAGGGACCTCGAAAGATCATCTAGTCCAATCCCCCTGCCGGAGCAGGATTACCTAGACCATATCACACAGGAACGCCTCCAGGCGGGTTTGGAATGTCTCCAGAGAAGGAGACTCCACAACCTCTCTGGGCAGCCTGTTCCAGTGTTCAGTCACCCTCACCGTAAAGAAGTTTTTCCTCATATTTATGTGGAACCTCCTGTGTTCCAGCTTGCACCCATTGCCCCTTGTCCTGTCAAGGGATGTCACTGAGAAGAGCCTGGCTCCATCCTCATGACACTTGCCCTTTACATATTTATAAACATTAATGAGGTCACCCCTCAGTCTCCTCTTCTCTAAGCTAAAGAGACCCAGCTCCCTCAGCCTCTCCTCATAAGGGAGATGTTCCACTCCCTTAATCATCTTCGTGGCTCTGCGCTGGACTCTCTCTAGTAGTTCCCTGTCCTTCTTGAAGTGAGGGGCCCAGAACTGGACACAATACTCCAGATGCGGCCTCACCAGGGCAGAGTAGAGGGGGAGGAGAACCTCTGATGTCACAACAAAGCAGTTGATGCAGTTGTGTCTTTCACAACTGCCATTAACACTGACAGGTTTTCTATACACACAGTGCTCACTGGGTTGAGTCTCTAATGTTGGTAAACCACAACTTGCTGATTTTAATGAGGTATTTTTCTAATTATAGTTTATTTTTATTTTTCTTTACCATGTTTCTCAATCCCGTTCCTCCATTTTTTTTGCACTACTAGTTTCTATGGAAACTGCAATGACAAGTACATGAACAGAGTTTAATGATGTCAACTAGTGTTGCCTGAAATCTATTTATATAATAGATTAAAATGTATTTTATTACATGTGCAATATTTTATTAGATAATATCAGCGCCTAGATCTTTAGCTTAACATAAATGGTGCTCTGTAAATCTAGCCTACAAAAATCCATGTATTATATTTCCATAAACTGCAGCTATCTTACTGTAGAATGAAAGCCCATATGCTGGGAGATGCCTTAATACTACATTGTGCTGCAGCTGCTGCAGAAACAGATTTGCAGCACTCTCCCTTCTGAAATGTTTCCTCCCTGTACCTTCATTTTTCCTTTATTGAGCTTTTAAGATATTAAAAAAGTAGATATCTCTCTGAAATATTTCATGCTTCTTCAGTCATTAGGAAGATACAAGTCCTCCATCCTCAACAATTGTAGATGCATTTTGACCTATGAGAGGGTACATTTCTATATTTCTTTCTATTTCTGATAGAAGTAGAAAAATTTTATTCAGGTCTTCTAAAGGGAAATGAGACTTTTTCATTCCTCATTGCATTCTTCACTACAACGGACATCAGAATAAGAATTCCTCAAGATCTCCACCTCAAAACCTATGAGCGTGATGTTCAGGATCAAATGTTAAGCCATACATCAGTTAACAAATGCTGACAAAATGTTTGTTATCATTTTCCTTTAGAATCAACATACTATTGGAATGACAGACATAGTTAACACTTCTGATAACATTTCTGCTCTGAAGGTCTGCAAACCAGGCCCTCACACACATGAGCATATCATCCTGCCATTGCTGTTGGCTGGCCTGTACTAGGTCATTGCACACTTCAGCTGAATGTTTGATAGCATAGTCAACTGCAAAAGTGAGGTAATTTAGTGGATTGAGTACTCAGTTAATGACTACTTGGAAGACAGGACAAAGCTTCATTGCTCATTCTGCCAGTAGAAGATTTCTCTGTCATTGGCAGCATTCATATCTACAGAGGGAAGCTTGACAGCAAGCTCTTGCCTGCTGAGTTCTCCCTTGCCACACTGCAGCTCCAAACCCATATCTCACCTACAGTAGTTACTTCTTCCTTTCTTGTGCTTCGCATTCTGAAAATGTGTCCTTCCTTCTTGCTATACAAATTAAACATTTTGCCTGCTGGATCAGGACTAAAAGGCAATAAGGATTCCTCTGACATCACCTGTATTGTCTGTGAAATAATCCACAAATTTTGCAAGTTACATTTTCATATTCACTGCAGGTCACTGGTGACTCTGTCAAACCTATCAAGAAAAATATTAATTCAACAATTATTCCTGTTGGCTCTGGTCTTCTTAAGAGTTCCAAATTACTGTGTTCTTAATCCATTTAATATGTATATAATTGTATGGTGTACTAAGTTAAAGACCTTGCAGCAGTCTGAGTAAATTCACGTATGGATAGCTACCTTGGCCATTTGAGTTTCTACTCTTGACATATAATCATCTGAAATTTGTGTTCCAAGACTTCTTTTACATAAGATTAAACTGATAGACATAGATAACAATAGTTTATTTTTTTAAATTAATTTCATTGGCCATTAATTTGTCTAAAAGTGATTTGAATCTCACCAACCTTGATTAATCAGGTCATTTTGTTCTTCTAGACTTTAACATCTGTCTTTTGGCAAACTTTGCAAAGCTTATTAAAAATGACCATCAGCAGGCTTGAAACTGCAATATCCAGATCTTTTATGTTGGGTACAAGTGAGCCAAACGTACTTCTGTTTATTTTTAGTAGGTGTTGTTCTTGCTTCCTCCTCACTTCCTAATGAAATGTAAAGATTTTTGTCAGGTTTTTATTTTACAAACACATGTAGTCAGATCTTTTCCAATACAGACTTCAAATGTTGGTTCATAGTTCTGTCTTTGCTGCTTCATAAACCAATAACACCCGTTCCTAATAGTGTGTCAATGCCACTATCAACACAATTTGAAAGACAAAGTAATAACCTAGGAAGGTATCACATAGTAACTAAGTTTCATTCCTGGATCCACCAGAGCTCCAATCCAGTCATCAGTTCACCTCAGGCTTAATGATGAAAAGCTACTGTTTTTTAAGGACTTCACCTGTGCAGACTCATTTAGAGGTGCAAGGCTGAGAAAGATCAGGCTTTCTGAATCATGATCTGAGGTTAGAGAAAACGGTGTCTACTGAATAAATTCAAGTTGCACCATTTTAGGATCATAAATTACTCTTTTTTTTTTTTTTTTTTCCTGCTTAGCCACAGGGTTTTGTTCTATCTTTTAGCCTTGGCATGTTGAGAGGTAGAATGATGTTGAACATTTAGATTAACAAAAGGAGAGAACTAAGAGAAGAATTCACCCACACAGACATTTTGTTGTTCTATTAAACAACTGAAAATTAGGATGAGGTGGGTACTTCCAAGCACTTTTCAATTTCCTTGCTTTTGTATCTTGAGGTATTCAGAATACTGAGGAGTGAAAGAGATCACCACCTAAGATAAATGCAAATCATGCTTCTTCCAGAAAGCTCAGTTTTTATCTAGATATTTGTGAAGCATTGTGCAAAATATGTGCAATAATATTAAAACTAATGAAAAGTTAAATAACATTAAAATTCAAAACTAAGTAAAAATAAAAGCTAAATAACTAAGGACAGTGGTAAATGAGAAGAGGAAACCTTGGGGTTTTATTTATCTATTTTTATGGTGCACTACAGATATAACGAATATATTGCAAAAAAATTGTTAAAGCACTATTTAGAATTTTATATTAATTGAGATATTTTTGGATTTGCCTTTTCAGGATTTCTAGCCTCCTGGATATATTTAGGTCTGTTTTCCATCTGTTTTTAAATGACAATAGTCCAGTTCCACATTAGTTATCAAAGACATTTTCTTATACACCCCTTTCTCTTTGAAAAAATACACAGGGGAAAATAAAACAAAACAGAA
Organism: Nyctibius grandis; assembly: GCF_013368605.1. Lineage (NCBI taxonomy): Eukaryota > Metazoa > Chordata > Aves > Nyctibiiformes > Nyctibiidae > Nyctibius > Nyctibius grandis. The sequence continues at coordinate 83,059,925 of NC_090658.1, forward strand.
AAAAAAAAAAAACACACCAAGAGAGAGATAAAATCCATGGGGAATAGAAGAGATCTCATGCATTGCTATGTTTAGGAAACCTGTGTTAGAGGACTTCACTGATCTAATAGTAGAAATTTTCTTTTACTTTCGGCCAAAAATACTTCTGCACCTTTTATATGATTTTTTTTCTTATCCCAATTTTAGCTCTTTAGTTTAAATGTTTATTTTCTTCTCTTGTTTCTCCTCATATATTTAAAGGGAACAACTATATTCCTTCCTAGACTTTGTTTTGCAAAAATAATTGAGTCAAGAACTTTTATTGTCTTTTTTTTTTTTTTCTAGAATATTCTCTAATAATCTTAAAAGACTGACTTTGGATTTGCTTGACTTCAATTCATCTTTCTTGATCATGTTTTTCCAGGATTGTATGTAGTATGCCAGAGTGGCTTTACCAATGTCTTATAAAACGGTACTGATACCTTCCTATCTAATTAGATGTATTTTGACTATGAATACAAGGTCTTTCTTTAAAGCTGAATCACATTTTTCCCTTTTTTCTTTCTTTTCTGTCCCATGATCAGTAATATTCACACTTTACTTCCTCGCTGTCATTTCCAGTTAGAAAAGGGCAATTCAGTGTTGTGATACTCCTGTGTAATATCTGATCTGCCTTTATGCCATTGATACCTCCAGACATTGTGAAAGATTATTTTCTAGGAGTTCAATGCTGATGGTGGAGACTTCTTCCTCTTCAACCTTGGGGTCCACTTGGGTTATTTTTTGTTTCCTTTGCACAGTTTACTTTCTTTTCATGTCTTCATAGTCTCAAGCAACGTAATAGGCTATATTTTGTTACACGATGACTATCTAGGTTCGTTAGACCTTTACCATATATTTTACCTTTACCATAGTACTCACAGTACTTAAGCTAAAGTGGGTTTGACAATAACAACTTGACCGCCAGGCAAGTGTTATCACAGCTGAAACAAACTAATACCCACTTAGACCAGGGTAAAACTAGACAAGTGGAGAGATCCTGTATGGGGAATGTTTACTGGGCAATTTACATTCATTAGCAATACATGTGGAGCCTAGCAAAATACATTCTAATATGGAGGGAAAAGTCTTTCCAAAAGTTAAATTTATTTCCCAAATTTCCAAAAGTTTATTGCTAGGTTTCTTTTAAACTTTTTTTCACCCAGATTAGTTTATTCTGAGTCTTTCTTAAAATTACCATACTTTATTTGCTCTTAAGGTTGTGGATTCTCCAGCACAGGGACACTTTGTAAAAATAGTTGAGATATTTATTGAGACTTAGTTCAACTTTTCTTGGGATAAATGGATGATCTGCTCTCTCAATATCTACATACCTGTGTACCTACCTACCTTCCTACTTAATGCGTGTTCTTTTCTTTATTAACCTGTATCTCCACTATTTCTTGGAGACTTCCTCAGTCAACAAGTCCATACCTTGCAAGAGCGGGCATCCATGTAATTCTGAATGGCCTACAGATCATGTTCCACTGCTTGTAGAGCACAATACTTTTCACAATATGCCACAGGGGGAGACTTGGAGAAACTGAGAACATCATGGGTCAAAATTACTTTGTCATTAGCTGGCATTTTCAGATGCTTCAGGCACAGGTTTCTTACAGAGATGGAGGGGGTTATGGTTTCCTATTAAAACCACTGTAGTAAGTGCTCCCTGTCACAGTGTTACAAGAGGCAGCTGTGTCACACGTAAGAATTCTTCCTGTCTCAGAAACACACCAAAAGAGAAGTCTGAGACCAAAATCTGAATGACACTTCCACATCCACAAGAAATACTCAGAGGTAGATGAAAACAAACAGACAAACAAACAGACAAACAAAACCCAACTGTAACAGTCATCTTGTTCCTGCTTTGTGAAAGAAGAGCATGTGATGGTTCTTCATCCTACAGGGCAACTACCTGGCATCTAAACCTAGCTTAGTAAATGCAACAGGTATATTGCACATCAAGACTCCCCAAATCATTGCACTCTGCAATGACGTAATGTGACAGTGTGCTCCCCTGCAATCTGACCTTTATCTCCCATAACCCTGCTCAGGCTGTAACTGCCACTGGTGGTCATAATGGATGCGTCCAGTCATGATGGCTGCATCCCGCTCAAAGTGGATTTGAGGGAGGCAGATAACAACACAATAGCTAAGGGCTAATTTGAGCAATGCACCCACCTAACCCCAGTTCTGATCAATGTCTGACTCAAGCCAAATTTGGAAGAAACTAACATTTGTGGTCAGTATGCAAATATGAGTCAATCACCTTCCCCCCATAAATACCGAGCAGTCCAAGAGCCTTTTGAGGTCTCCTGCATGGAAGCAAGGTGCATGACAGGATCTCCCCTTAAGGAGGGACATCTCTCAAGTTTAATTCTCAAGGTCGAGAGATTCCTTGCTGCAACAGATTCTCGGTAAGTGATTAGCAGTATGCTAAACCTTGAAATCTTAGCTAAGTGATATAAAAGATGGTTGTATATATATAGTCCTTTAGAAATAAGTTGTTGACCAAGTCTGGGACTAGGATTGGATCCTAGGATTTATAGAATCATAGAATGGTTTGGGTTGGAAGGGACCTTAAAGATCATCTAGTTCCTACCCCCGTGCAACAGGCAGGGACACTTTTCCACTAGGCCAGGTTGCTCAAAGCCCCATCCAACCTGGCCTTGAACACTGCCAAGGAGGGGGCATTCACAGATTCTCTGGGTGACCTGTGCCAGTGTCTCACCACCCTCGCAGTCGAGAATTTCTTCCTAATATCTAATCTAAATCTACCCTCTTTCAGTTTAAAACCATTCCCCCTCGTCTTGTCACTACATGCCCTTGTAAAAAGCCCCTCTCCCACTTTCCTGTAGGCCCCCTTCAGGTACTGGAAAGCTGCTATGAGGTCTCCGAGGAGCCTTCTCTTCTCCAGGCTGAACAACCCCAACTCTCTCAGCCTGTCTTCATAGGAGGGGTGCTCCAGCCCTCTGATCATCTTCGTGGCCCTCCTCTGGACTCGCTCCAACAGCTCCATGTCCTTCTTATGTTGGTGGCCCCAGAGCTGAATGCAGTAATCCAGGTGGGGTCTCAGGAGAGCAGAGTAAAGGGGCAGTATCACCTCCCTCGACCTGTTGGCCACGCTTCTTTTGATGCAGCCCAGGATACAGCTGGCCTTCTGGGCTGCAAGCACGCACTGCCGGCTCATGTTGATTTGTCTGACCGTGTCCTCTATGCAGTAATCAAGTGCACTTTGCTATCAAATCTTGTTAAATCACTGTCGCATTTACTATCAAACTTTGTTAAATTTTGTTTTATATCAATAAACATATTGCTACTTCTCTCTTATGAGTGAAGTGCATCACTCCTTCTGTGACACATAACTAGGAGGATAAAAGATGCTGCATATCACTATTAATATATCAGCTACCTCTGATATATATGAGTCCTCCATATACCTCTGATGTGTCTTTTACAGTGGCAGATGGGTTCAGGGGTGAATTTCAATAGCTAGGAAAGGAAGTGCTCGTTGCTGCTTTCCGTGGGTTCACTGCCTGCAGCTGAAAAGAGGGACAGTGGGGACTGGGATTTGACTGTATCCCACAGATTTTAATATTAATATTATTATTAAGATAGTTTAATATTAGTATTAAGATAGTTTGCTCTGTCTTCCCCACCAGATATTCAGGGCTGGCAAGCTTGTAAAACATATTTTACTGTTCGAAATTTGGAAAACAGATATTGGCAAGTCAGATTAGTTGAGGAATCACTTGAACTGTACACTTCAGTACATGCTGAGGCAGATATGTTTTCCCATCTACCTTTTGAATAAGTGAAGACTTGAAACTCATGATGCATTTAAAAAATCAGTGAAACATTTGGCAATATTGAGGGTGTCCATATAACAGCTAATGACATAATAATACCAATGTCAATTTAGGCAGAATACCATGAGATACTAAGAAAGCCTATGTCAAGAGCCTAAGAAGAAAATATCACTTTCAATTCAATGGTCCAGTTATAGTAAAGAAAATATGTATAAAAAGAAGGCACCCATATGAAAAAAGAGAATCAGCTGTCAGAAATGTTTGAACTACCAGCTAATGGATACCATAGGCATCACACACAAGCACACAGGATACTGAGGCTGTTGGACTCAAAAATTAATTATGAAATATATCAGCTATATGAAAATTTCTACATGAGAATGTACTTGCGCAAAGATTAGGTGAACATGACAAGGTTCTAAATCGGTTGAGTGCTCTGTGACTCTCCATTACTCTGTTTCTATGATCCCAACAAGTCAGTTGCAGTTCAAGCAGATGTGCTGTAATTCCAGATGCTTATTGATATAACAGACACAAATATTCCTCAGACTATGAAGAAACTACTGATCACTTCTCTCATCATAGGAAATGTTGTCATTAAGTAATTCTAACCAGATTTGGATCACAAGTTGCCTAGAGACATTTTCTCTCAACCCCTTAAAAGCTGCTTCCAAAATATTATTCAGGTGTAAACCAAGTGTATTTATTGCAGACAAATAAAAAAATGCACTACAAGATACTGTGGAATCAAACCGTAAAAAGACAGCAGATGTGTATTCACTCTACACTTCGTAAGGTTTTTAAAACAAACTGAAGGACACATGGAAGGATCCTGTAATGTAAAACTGTATTGGTGCTCTCATAGCAGGGAAGAAAACATGGATGACTATGCAAAGTGTAGCAACAGTGTAACAGCTTTGTTTTTGAAAGTTATCATGTTTTTGAAAGTTATCATTTCATTACAATGTGACAAGATGATTTCTAACAGAAATAGGTACACAATGTTATATAATTTTCATAGGACACATCCTAATACTTACAGAATGAAAGCTCCAGCCAGGAAAATAGTATGTTGGGTAGGTATTTTTTTACATACAGCAGAGCTTAGATTTCATGCCCTGTATCAGGAGCAGGGTCCAAATTTGAACACGTATATCAAAACATGCGTGAGGATTGACTTCTGTGGTATAAGGAGGTTATTTCAGGGTAAATGAGAAAAGACTATGCCACCTTAAAGCAACAGGGTCAAGTTAGGACCAAATAAAAGTTTGTGATTCTTGTTGGCTTGAGGAGGCTTAGAGACAGAGGACAGGATATAAATTTGGCTATAGAAGAAGAATGATAGTAGCCAATTGGATTGACTTCTAAAGGACGAGCACTTCTAACAACACAGAAGCTCTTTGCATTTTTATGCCACCATGATATTTAAATGTCTTCTAGTGATACAGTTAGCAGTCTGAGCAGCATCTGTGATTCCCTCTCCATTTTTCTGAAATCCAGAGTAAAAAATGCACGTGGATTTATTGTTTTTAATAAATATTACATTTTTATTCATTCAAGCTGTGCTCCCTATTTACATTTGTGCGTAGCAGCTGGATATATACATGGTTCTAATGCTTGGTTTGTGTGCAGAATCTGTTTTCCTAGTGCTCATGTGTGAAGACTCATGGCAAAAGCATGATGATTGCACCATCCAGCAGACTGTGGTATACTGTATGGATCTGAAGATTCGTACTACAGAAGAGACAAATATTGTTCAACTTGCTTCTGAAAGCAGAAAATGACACAGTTACAGTGGCCTGATACTACCTCCAAAGCAAAATAGTCCTTACAAGGTCTCTCACATAAACAGCTGATACAACAGCTTATGGTTTATAGAAAATCAGCAGTTAAACACTTTAAAACAATGAATAATTATACAAATAATGTAACTTGTTCAAGATTAGGCATATGTCAACATTATCTTTTAAGTTCAGACTTTTAAGTTCAGTCTAAATGGAGATGGTTTTTCAAGTCAACAGACTTCACAAGCTAAAGGCTTCTGCCAGTAGCCTGCTGCAGTGTGTGCTCTTCATGGGCTGCAGCATCCTTCTTGCCAACCACTGCTCCCAAGTCCTTCTCCTCAGGTCTGCTCTCAATTCATTCTCCACCCAGCCTGTATTTGTGCTTGGGATTGCCCCGACCCACATGTAGGATCTTGCACTTGGCCTTCTTGAACTTCATGCAGTTTACAGGGGCCTATGTCTTAAGCCTTTCAAGGTCCCTCTGGATGGCTTCCCTTCCCTCCAGCCCTTCGACCGCACCACACAGCTTGGTGTCTGTAGGTAGATTAGGGTATGGCGACCGGAAAATCTCGGGCTGTAACGGAAGGTAGGCGTGGCGAAAGGAGCAGGATGTGCAAGTATCATGCGAGTTCGTACAGGACAAGACGACTATATAAGGCTGTTGCGCAGTTAAATAAACGCCATTTGTTGCATCCTCACATTGGTGTCAGTGCTCAATGGCCCTGGGGTGCGGATAGCCTCAGGCCAGCCAACAACCGAACGGAGCTTGCCGCAGACAAGCGGCAACAAATGGTGCCCCCGACATGATTGCTGGGCTGGCGGACCGCAGGTGGTCAGAGTGGGTTCGCGAACCATGGAAGCCTTGATAAAGGTGATTTCGTTACTGGGCGGGGAATTTAAGATTTCTGTGAAATCGAAAGACATAGCCCAGTGTGTGGACCGGCTCGTTAAAGAGGGGGCGGTGGCAGGACTGGCTGATTGTTTACAGCTGAATACCTGGGAGCAGTGCTCGATGCAGCTCGCTGAGAGAGCTATGGCAGCGGGTTCTGCCAAAGAATTAAAAACATGGGGAGTTATCTTGCGGCTGCTACGGGCTGCGCAGGATGACCGGGCGACATGGGATGCGGCTCGGACGTGTTTACATGGGGTCTACCCTGACCAAGACAGAAGTGGCAGTGGTGAAACTCCTCCAACATATACTCTCTGAGAGAGGAATTAAATATGACAAAGCTGCATTAAAGCAGTTACCGTTCTGGGCAAAAGATAAAGGACATTTTACAACCTTTAATGATGTCTTTGAAGTGCCTTTATGGGAGAAGATTGGTGACTCTCTCTGGAATGCGGTGTCAAGTGGTGATAAGGAAGCCTTTAAATTGTCTGCTACATGGAGGCTGGTTAGCAAAGCGTTAAAAGGAATAAAAGCAGAGAGAGAAGTCACACATACAGCTTTTATGGCTTTAGGACCGCAGACGTCTACTACCCCCTCATTGTTTGCGGGACCAACACTTCCCACGGCCCCGGTGGCTGTACCGGTGGCAGCTCCTTTATCGCCGTCAATACGGATGGCTCCAAAAAAAGCTGAGGAGCGGGGAGTGAGTAAAATAGATACAGATCCATTAGAACCTGTAGTGCGCCCTAAAACACGAACTCGATTTGGACTAATTGATTCAGATGCTGAACAGGAGACTTGGCCAAAACCCCCTCTGAAACCCCCTCCTCCTCTCATTGATCTCTCTACGGATGAGGCTGAGCAGGAGGACAAGAAGGAGGGTAAACATGCTTTGTACCCACCTTTACCGGATTCGCCATTTACAGAGTCAGCAGTACCAGAGTCACAAGGACTTAAAGGACTGTTACCATCACGAAATGGACACGAACTTGACATGACAGAGCTTGGTAGACAACTGGAAGAATTAAAGACGGAATTGCAGCAGCATCGTTCAGCCAACGCCTCGGGACACGTGACTATGTCTCCCCCAAAACCCCCCTCTGTGTTCGGGACAAGTATTAGGGCCACCTCAACCTCCTTTACCACTCCCTACTCCACCTTTAGATCAGGGCGGGGGGGAGGTTTGCATCCATCTGGTAATGTGGGAGGTGAGGGAGAGGGTCAGCGTCTGCCCGCGTATACAGGGGAAGGTGGGGGAGGTGAGGGAGGAGTGAAATGGAAAGGGGTCATTCGAGATGCATTATTAGAAGGAGTTATAATTCCACAAGCATATCCGGTGATTGTGGGTGCGGGTCCTGAGGGGAGAAATATTTGGCAACTGTTAGTTTGGAAAATTGTAAAAGAAGCATTGCCACTACAGTTAGCGAAGGAGAATACAGGTGAGGACTGCAGGAAAGTTGTTGCAGGGATGGTAAATCGTAACCCCACCTTAACTGAGCTAATGGATGCTTGTGAGAAAGTAGGAACCACCACATTTCAGATGGAGCATTTAGCAAAAACTTTTGCAGCGGCAGTTAAGGTAGTTCATCGTTGTTATACATGCGAACAGGAAGGTCACTTTAAGAAAAACTGCCTTAAGAAGTTGAAGCTGAGTGGGAGAGATAACTCTGTTTTGATGTGTCATTGCTGTGGGAAGCTAGGGCATTTTGTGAAGCTGTGTAGGTCTCAGTATAATGCTCAAGGTCAGCTGATAACAACCAGCTGCAGAGTGCAGGGAAACTGGAGAAAGAACGCAGGGGGGAACCGTGTGCTGACACAAATGAATCTTCCCAACCAGTTCCAGGCCTAAGCAGTTAACTCGCAGCCCGAACCGCAGGGAGCGCAGGACTGGTGTTTCCACGCAGGGTTAACCTGTGCGGCTGCCAAGCCTTGGACCTGTGGCAAACAGGGATAATGCTAATGATGATTGTCAAAAGATCATTGAAGCTTTATCTGGAAAAACAGATTTGAATGCTATGATAAAGGCATGTGCAAAAGTGGGTATTGTGGAACATAAGGCTCAAGTTATGGCTAGTGCCGTACTTGGGGCTTACGTCATCACAATTGCAGCCTATATTCCAATTGTTAGTAGGGGACACAACTTTAACAGCACCTCGACACACTACTTCAGAGGTGCAGCAACTGATTACAGAAATAGAAAGCAGGCTACATTCCAAATTTGTACATTGTATTGATTTGAATCAGGAAATACAAATTATCGCTTTGTTTGATAGGCAAATTCCGTATGCAATAATTGGTCAATGGAATTCAGAATGATCAGATTCGTTACAGAGCTATTGGCACAGATTATTCATCAAAGGACGGATGCGATGTTGGGAGCTTGTGGCCAGAGATCCCTGCATCACTACCCGTTCCTATTGCAGCTCAATATTTTGAGTGGTGTACGGCCAATAGCTTTGCTTTGCAAACAGCTATGGAGAATTTCTCGGGACAGGTTGTTTACCACTTGCCCTCCCATCCTGTTATAAAATTGAGTGCGGAACTTCCAATTGCCACAGGAGTGTGGTGCGCAGACACTCCTGTGGATGGAATGACCATTTTTACGGATGGATCTGGGAACAGAGGCAAGGCGGGCCTTGTCTGGTATTCTGATGGCAAGTGGGAATCTATGGTAGTACAACAAAAGGGTTCACCTCAGGTGGTAGAATTACGAGCTGCATTAAAAATATTTCAGAATTTTCCCATTCCCTTTAATTTGATTACTGATTCAGCATATGTAGCTGGCATTATAAAGCAATTGGATAGATCTGTTATAGAGCATATATGTAATCAGTGTGTTTTTGAATTGCTGCGAGCTCTGTGGCAAGAAGTTCAAATCCGAACTGCATTGTTTTATGTTTTATATGTAAGAAATCATACTAATTTGCCTGGGTTTATTGCAGAAGGCAATGCTCGAGTGGACTCTTTGGTTTCTGACCTTACAAATTCTACTGCAATGACTGTGCAGGTGCCGGACATTAAACAGCAAATCATAGAATGGGTTTTTCCACCTTTTCATCCTAAAACAACAATTTGTATCAGAGTGGAAGCAATAGCACAATTGCTTGTCAAAGTGCGTAAAAGAATTACAGACATTACCGGACTAGACTCAGATGTTATCTATTTACCTATCAAGAAGGAATATCTACAGTGGTTAACAAATCAGTCAACTCTTTTTCAAATGGCCTTACAGGACTTTACTGGACAATTGTTAATGCATTTGCCAAAAGATAAAAAGCTACGGTTTATTTGCAAACAGGATTGGGAAGAAAAACCTACCAGATCAGAGATACCTGTGACTGGAATAACTGTTTTTACTGATGCAGGAAAGTGATCACATTCAGCAGTTATTACCTGACAAGAGGATGGACAATGGAAACATTGTAAATTCTAAGGACAAACTGAGGACTCATTGCAGACACTTGAATTTTTTGCGATATATCAGGTTTTTGTAAAATGGAAGGATTTACCTGTAAATATTGTAACAGACTCTCTTTATGCAGCAGGCATTGTAAATCGAATTGAAAGAGCTTTTATACGACCAATAAGAAATAAGCGACTTTACACCATTTTGCTACAGTTGCATCAAGCAATAAACCTCAGAGAGATACCTTATTTTGTCACCCACATTCGTAGTCATCAATTTGATCAAGGTTTGAGCATTGGAAATAATAAAGCAGACACGCTTGTGTCCTATACGCAAATATCACCAAATTTATTTGAACAAGTACACCTATCCCATCAATTCTTTCATCAATCAGCGAAAATGTTAGCGAAACAATTTCACCTCACCATGGCACAAGCACGTGAATTAGTTAGTGTTTGTCCTAGTTGTCAGAAAATTGGCATGGGAATTGGAATAGGGGTAAATCCTTGAGGACTGAGTGCGTTGCAACTGTGGCAAATGGATGTTACTCACATTGCAGAATTTGGAAGGCTCAAATATGTTCATGTATCTGTTGATACGTTTTCACATGTAATATGGGCAACAGCACAAACTGGGGAAACAGGTCGTCATGTCAAACGACATTTACTTGCTTGCTTTGCAAGTCTTGGGGTTCCACAACAACTTAAGACTGATAATGGACCAGCATACTGTTCATAGATTTTTCGTCAATTTTGTCAACTATAGGGTATTACACATGTCACTGGGATTCCTCATTCGCCTATGGGTCAGGCGATTGTGGAACGTGCTCATAGTACATTGAAACAGCTTCTGCAAAAACAAAAAGGGGGAGAGCTGACTGAACCTTCTGAGAGACTTGCAAAAGCTGTTTATGTACTTAACTATTTAACTTTAGCAGGAGATAAGGAGCGACCCCCAATTGTAATACATTGGGAGGCAGTTTGACAGGGAGCAAGCTATGTGAAAAACAAAGGCAAAGTGTGGTATAGGGAACCAGGTACTAACGAATGGTTGGGACCAGGGAAACTATTACTAATGGGTCGAGGTTATGCTTCTGTCTCTACAGGCGCAGGAGTACGGTGGATTGTCTCTAAAAGGATGGTTAGCCACATCATTAGAGGGAATAGTTTATGTAGTTGTGATTATAGTTATCATAGGGATCTGCGTGGGTTGTGTTAAGACAATCATTGAGAATAGTATATGGAAGTAGTGAGATAATAAATGTAACTACTTCCAAAGGGGGAAATTGATACCGGATGGTTTAGCAACGGTTTAGCAAGAGTAGGCCTCAGAGTAGGCTCTAAAAGGCCTGCTCTGTGTTACCTTTAAACAGAATCAGCTTTCCTGTCGGTAATTTTCCTTTCAGCTAGAATAATAGAGAATAACAGTATGTTCTGAAGTAAACTGCATGTTTTGTAGATAGAGTCTGCTTATGGGAATGTTTATAATAGGCATTATCCTACTTGTGTTACCCTGTTTGTTTGCATGTTTGCAGAAAACTGTGCAACGAATGGTCAATACAGTCTTTTTGGCACAACAACAGAGAGCAGGATTTATGGGTAACCAAGGCTGGGATTCTCTGACTGGGCTCTGCGAGACACAGGGAACCGGGTTTGAGTAAGAAACAAAAACAAAAAGGACGAGATAGGACATAGCTCGTTCAAAAACAAAAAGGGGGAATTGTGGGGTTCCCACGGGACAATGGTGGGAACGAGCTACTGAACAAGCTATGTCCAGGCATGTCCAGGGGGTGGTAATGGGGTGGTGATGAACTAGCCAATCATAATACAGAACAAGGGCCTTGGCTATGAGACCAACAAGATATGGGGGAAGTTGAAAAATAAGAAAGAATGCTGCACCTGCAAGATATAGCTTTTTAGCATAAGCCAATCAGAACTAATATAGAGGCGCATGGACACTTACAGTATGATGATTGTGGCCACCCCGCATCGGAAACAAACAGCACGCTCCATTCAGCTACATTGGAATCTTGCAATCGCTTGGCTAGGCCTACCTGTCGAGATCAAAACTGATAATGGCCCCTGTTTTATTGCTCATACCACACGTCAGTGGTGTCAGCGGTGGGGTATCACGCTCAAACACGGCATTCCGTATAATTCTACCGGGCAGGCCATTGTAGAGCGCGCTAATCAGACGCTAAAACACAGAATTAAGATTCTTGGGGAGGGGGAAGGATTCCCAGACGTAATTCCTGTCAACTACCAATCTCACATTTTATATCGCGCTCTTTATTCTTTAAATCTTTTTGCCTGGGGAGACCAAGAGCGTGCCCCAATTGAGCGACATTGGGGTGCAGGGGTGCCAGAAGTGGGCCCCCCAGTCAAGGTTCAGTTCCCTGGGACAGCGGAGTGGGAAACAGGTTGGGAGCTGCTACATCACGGGAGGGGGTATGCCGCCATCAAACGGGATGATGTTATACAGTGGGTCCCTACACGCTGTTTGCGCCCTGATTTAAAACAAAATCCTAACCCGAAGTAATATGTACGCTGTCTGAGCTTTATGTTTTGCAGGAGTACCTGTGGGGGAAGCCGAAACAGCACCAGCCTCAACCTTCAGACGTGAGGAGTCATGACAGTACAGAGAGTCTGGTAAAGCAGCGGGGCACCAAGAAAGATGAGGAACGGCGACCGTTGCTGAGTGAAACAAAAGCTTTGACAATGCGCTCATGATTAGCTTGCTTTTGCTTTGCATCTCAGGAGTTGCAGGGGAATCTTACTGGAGAACCTGGGCTCGGGATGTTGTATCCGCCAGCTATGCTTACGCTTTGACAAAGGCTCCAGATTCAGCGATACGCTTTACTTCACGTGACTTGAAGCATGGGGAGGGGGAAATGTAGGTAGATTAGGGTACGGGGACTGGAAAATCTCGGGCTGTAACGGAAGGTAGGCGTGGCGAAAGGAGCAGGATGTGCAAGTATCGTGCGAGTTCGTACAGGACAAGACGACTATATAAGGCTGTTGCGCAGTTAAATAAACGCCATTTGTTGCATCCTCACATTGGTGTCAGTGCTCAATGGCCCTGGGGTGCGGATAGCCTCAGGCCAGCCAGCAACCGAACGGAGCTTGCCGCAGACAAGCGGCAACAGGTGTCACTGGTAAACTTGCTGAGGGTGCACTCAATCCCACTGTCCATGTCACTGACAAAGATGTTAAAGAGCGCCGGTTCCAATATTGACCTCTGAGGACTGCTACTCGTCACAGGTCTCCACTTGGACATCGAGCCATTGACTGTAACTCTTTGAGTGTGACCATCCAGCCAGTTCCTTATCCACCAAGTGATCCATCCATCAAGTCCATGTTTCTCCAATTTAGAGACAAGGATGTTGTGCGGGACAGTGTCAAATGCTTTGCACAAGTCCAGGTAGATGACATCAGTTGCTCTTCCCCTATCCACTAGCGCTGTAACCCCGTCGTAGAAGGACACCAAATTTGTTCAGGCACGATTTGTCCTTAGTGAAACCATGTTGGCTGTCAGCAATCACCTCCTTGATTACTATGTGCCTCAGTATAGTTTCCAGGAGAATCTGCTCCATGATCTTGCCACGCACAGAGGTGAGACTGACTGGCCTGTGGTTCCCCAGGTCTTCCTTTTCTCTCTCCTTGAAAATGGGGGTTATGTTTCCCCTTTTCCAGTCAGTGGGAACTTCACCAGACTGCCACAACTTCTCAAAGATAATGGATAGCGGTTTAGCAACTTCATCTGCCAGTTCCCTCAGGACCCGTGGATGCACCTCATCAGGTCTCATGGACTTGTGCACTTTCAGGTTCCTTAGATGGTCTCCAACCTGATCTTCTCCTACAGTGTGTGGTTCTTCATTCTCCCAGTCCCTGCATCTGCCTTCTGTGATAAATATGTTTTTAATTCATTTAAAATATCTCACTTTGTATTCTTTTCTGATTTTCACACCCCATTATGGCAAGGAAATAGATAAGAAAACTTAGGTTGAGGCCCAACAATCATTTTGACTTATGGCATTTCTGAAGAGTACAGACATACAGCACTGTGGTGGGTTACTTTTGGCTGGCTGCCATATGCCCACCAAGGTGCTCTCTCACTCCCCCTTCTCATAAGGACAGGGGGAGAAAATAAGGCGAAAAGACTCCTAGATAAAGCTAGGGAGATCACTCACCAATTACCATCACAGGCAAAACAGTCTTGACGGGAGAAAATTAATTTAGTTTATTGCCAATTAAAAAGAGTAGGATAGTGAGAAACACACACAAAAGAATATCTTTCCCCTACCACTCCCGCTCTTCCTAGGGTCAGCCTCACTCCTTTCTTCTTAACTCTTCTATCTCCTGCCTGCCCAGAGCTGTGAAGGGGAACGAGGAATGGAGGTTGCAGTCAGTTCATAACATTTCGTGACTACTGCTCCTTCCTTGTCTTCACTTTTCAAGTGCTCCAGTGTGGGGTCCCTCCCACAGGATACAGTCTTTCACAAATTGCTCCAGCGTGGATCTTCCCCATGTGCTGTAGTTCTCCAAGAACTGCTCCAGCATGGCTCCTTTCCATGGTGTATAGCCCTTCAGAAACAGATTACTCTAGTGTGGGTTCCCCACAAGTCACAGTTCCTGACAGAAAACCTGCTCTTTCATGGGCTCCTGTCCACAGGCCAAGGCTTCTGCCAGTAGTCTGCTGCAGTGTGTGCTCTTCATGGGCTGCAGCATCCTTCAGGATGTACCCATCTGCTCCAGTGTGGGGTCCTCCACGTGCTGCAGAGTAGATATCTGCTCTGATGCAGTCCTCCATGGGCTGCATGGAAATGTTTGCTTTGGCACCTGGAGCACTGCCTCTCCCTTCTCCTTCACTGACCTTGGTGTCTGCAGGGCTGTTTCTCTCACATTTTCTTGCTTCTCTCTCACAGTTGCTGCACAGTGTTTTTTACCCTTTCCTAAACATGTTAGCACAGAGGCATCAACAGCATTGTGGATGAGCTCAGCTTTGGCCAACAGTGGGTCTGTTTTAGAGCCTGCAGGAACTGGCTCTGTCCAACATGGGGGCAGCTCCTGATGTCTTCACACAGAATCCACCACTGCATCCCTCCCTGTTACCAAAACCTTGTCATGTAAACCCAGTACAAGTGCTTTTAATGATTATCTGAACCACTAAATACCTGCTTAAAATATCTTACAATAATATACAGGCCTATTCTGTTGTATACCACTGTTGGGACATTGAGACAGGGTGGCTCTTAGCAATAAGACCAACTTCTGAAACATACTTCATGTAAATAATTCACATTGACAAACAAAAATAAAATAAAATAAATAAAATAAAATAAAATAAAATAAAATAAAATAAAATAAAATAAAATAAAATATAAAAAAAAAACAACTCACATTTTTCCCAAGTTTTACATCTCTTGGGCTCCTCTTGTATAATACCAGAGGCGGTATCTTTTCAAAAGATGGAAAATCACAGCGTAACATATGTCTTGTAAGATCTCTAAAATATAAACCATATTTTTTTCCTAGATGAGCATTACTGGAAGTTTCTTTTGTGTAAGTTCTAGAGCACGAAATTCAACTCAAAAACTCATAGGTGTAAAATTGGTTGATCATTGTTCTAGGAAATTAAAGTAGTAGAATATATATTTTCCACATACCCTAATTTTCCTTCAAACTAAATATATTCCTACATACAGTAGAATACTGTGAAAGGGAAATGAATTAAAAGAAAATAATGTTCAACAGTACCAGGCATCCTCTCCATCAGCACAACAGATTACCCTCTGGGAGACCCAGAGGCTTTTGTAAAGTTGCCAACACGATTGCCAGTGAAGTCTGCCAAAGAAGTAGCCACTGATAGAGAAGTAGTTTCCTTGGCTTGTCATTTTGGGCACTCTGAATCTAAAGAAGGAGGAAAGAAGGAGAGAAGCAGTTTGACTTAATCAACAGAACATTAGCATGTATCTTTTTACAAGACTATTACAACAAAATGTGACTAGGTTTTGATTAATATAGGCTCTTTTCAAAAGGTATGCAAAAGATACCTTTATAAATATATATATATTTAAATATATTTATAAATATATATATTTACCTAATATATATATACCTAAAATTACCATCTAAAGGCAGAACAATTTAAAAAAATGTGAAGGCTGTTTGAGAATACATGTGTTTATGCCTGGCACTGTGTGATTCCAGACAAGTCAGCTGTTGTGCTTAATATGGCTAGGGTCTGCTCACGGGCAACAGCCAGTAGCATCAGGATTACAGTGGTAACTAGAATCAATGTATGTTATCTATAGCTGAGTATGCTCATTATCACACTTCTGAGTATCTCAAATCATCTTTGTATTTATCACAACATTAGAAGAAAATGTTATAAAGCACATTTCACAGAGAACTTGAGGTTCAGACTTACTGCATCACATAGGACATCTGTGCCATGCCTGCAATAGTACTTCAAGCTGAGTACTCTAATTAAGGATTAATTTATTAATTTAGTGAACACATTACAGAACTGCATCTCTATGGCTGAACTAACCTGTTGCTTCAGAAATGCAAGGAAGAAAAGACTTAACTTTCCCTACCTCCAAGGTACATGTTTTTAGATACTTTTTTCTTTCTAAAACCATTATTAATCTTACTGAAATGGCAAAGAAATTCTTGCAGAGATATTAGACTGCTTAATTTAGATATAGAATCATTGATTTTAAGATTTATTATATGTCTTGAAAAGCAATAAACTTAATGATAAACTACATATATTGAAGAATATTATTATACTCATAATTTACATTACAAGTACACCTGCAGTATAGGAAAGTTTTCACTTTGTGATAAAGTATCTGACATAGTAGTGGTCTTAGTTTAGATCCCTGTTGGTACACAAAAAATAATTCAGAAAATAGTAACAGAAAATAAAGAGGCTTTCAGAAAAAAAAAAGCAAGTGTTGGAAAAAAATCTACAAATACAAGGGAATTAAAATAAGTATGAGTATGCAATGAAATGTTGTATGACTATGCTTTTCCTGGATGACAGGCTTGAGTTTTCTCTGAAAGAAACTGAAAGATAGTCAGGGTTTTGCTACTTTTATCTGAATACAAATATTTCTCCAGAGTTTCCTCTTTGTCTGCTTTTAAATTTTTTGTTTCTCCTCTTAGTTTGTATTTTCATTTTTTCATATAATTTTCTAAGAGTGAATGAGAATCAAATCACCAGATATTCTTCTTTTGAGGAGTAAGACAGCTGAATGCTTGGCTTAGCAAATGTAGAAAAAAAATCCTCTTTTTTCACACTGCATGATTAAATACCATTTATATAATCATAAATAAGATGTTCCAAGTGAAAAGAATAAATACGTTGAGAAACCGACAGTTGTTGTGGGTTTTATTACCTGAGTAATCTTTTTCTCCAAAATGTAAGTCACATGAAGATATGTTAGAATCAAAGCCAATCTATCAAGCTGTTAAAAGAAATAAGGAAAGGAAACCTTAGACATAATTCACTATTGTGCTATTCCAGTTTTATACTATTGGAACTCTACAGGCTTTTTTGCTTGTGGACATTATGAAACAAGCTTAATTTATTAGTTATTCCAGTAGACAAAGCATCATAAAGTGCAGTTACCAGCAGTTTCCCAGAACACCTGTTCTCTGCAACACATAAGAACATAATGTGGAAAAAGGCTTTAATAGCAACTTGCTCAGCTTCTGTGTCAAAAAGGCAATGCATAACCACAAACTCCAGCACTATGAAAGTTGGTCTGTTCAAAAGTGGTTCCTTGTGTATTACTTTTATCAACATTAAACCAAATGTGAGATGGAAATCTGACTTACTGATCTTTCTTTTTCTTAATTTTTATTATTCAGAAAAAGTTGTAGTCTTCATAACAAAGTTTGGGGCACATCAGAATTATTGTTAGGGGCATAGCTTGTATGTGAAAGGATCAAGCCATTGTGCCTACCAGGATACTTTGCATGCAATCCTAGATTTGATTCTTTCCCCACATACATAGATGTCATACCACCAGCAAACTTCTGCAGAGCTCCTTCTGATTTGCTTTAGTTTAGCCAAAAGAGAATGATACTGTGTTGCTGGAAGAAGTAAACTGCAGTACTTAATCCCCTGGATATGCAACTAATGGAACTGCATATTTTACAAAGGTTCTGAAATGCATGTATATATTAAGAGTTTTAGTTGTGATGTGCTCATTCTCAGCTGTCATCAGTGTTGGCTTGCAGCCAGGCAGACTGCAAGTATCTACAAATGAAAGTAATGAAACTCTCCTTGACCTGCTAGAAGAAACCTGCAGTACTAGTTGCCATTCTTTCTAGTTAACCATAAATATTATACATGCTCATTTCCACAGTTTTCATCAAGGAGTGAATTCAGGGTATTGTTATAAAATATTACTCAGTGGGCAAATTAATTGTAAGTTAACTAAAGTGATATATTAATTCTTAGAATCATAGAATCATAGAATGGGTTGGGTTGGAAGGGACCTTAAAGATCATTTAGTTCCAACCTCACTGCCACAGGCAGGGACACTTTTCCATTACACCAGGTTGCTTAAAGCCCCATCCAATCTGGCCTTGAACACTGCCAGGGAGAGGGCATTCACAGCTTCTCTGGGTGACCTGTGCCAGTGTCTCACCACCCTCACAGTAAAGAACTTCTTCCTAATATCTAATCTAAATCTACCCTCTTTCAGTTTAAAACCATTCCCCCTCGTCCTATCACTACATGAGCTTGTAAAAGGTCCCTGTCCAGCTTTCCTGTAGGCCCCCTTCAGGTACTGGAAGGTTGCTGTAAGGTCTCCGAGGAGCCTTGTCTTCTCCAGGCTGAACAACCCCAACTCTCTCAGCCTGTCTTCATAGGAGAGGGTGCTCCAGCCCTCTGATCATCTTCATGGCCCTCCTCTGGACTGGCTCCAACTAGTCCATGTCCTTCTTCTGTTGGGGGCCCCAGAGCTGAATGCAGTACTCCAGGTGGGGTCTCACACAGTATCACCTCCCTCGACCTGCTGGCCCCGCTGCTTTTGATGCAGCCCAGGATACGATTGGACTTCTGGGCTGCAAGTGCACATTGCCTGCTCATGTTGAGCTTCTCATCAACCATCACCCTCAAGTCCTTCTGCTTAGGGCTGCTCTCAATCCTTTCTCTGCCTGGCCTGAATTTGTGCTTGGGATTGTCTTGACCCACGTGTAGGACCTTGCATTTGGCCTTGTTGAACTTCATGCGGTTTGCACGGGCCCACCTCTCAAGCCTGTCAAGGTCCCTTGATTAATTCTGTCAAAGGTATTAACAAGACAATACAGTTTGGCTTAAAGATATGAAAATATGAAACATCTCAGTCTTACTGGAGCTGCAAAACTGATTTCATGTGCAAACACAAATTTAAGCCATGCATTTAAGTTTATTCTAATACTTATCCTAATACATTTTTATGGATACAATAACCTCACAGTTCAGAAATGTCAATGAGCATAATAATAATAGAGATGTTTTATTCACCATTAATTTTTCCTTTTTTCCTTTTTTTCTCTTTTTTTTTCCTCTAACTTTGGAAATGACATATCATGGATAAATTCCAAAACCAAGAACATTTTAACACAGCCTTGCCTGTGTTGTTTGGAAAGATTTTGCCTTCAGTGCTTCAGATTTCTTCTGCATATGTTTGACATTTAAAATTAAATCTATGGTTTGCTTAATTGTTAACTCCTTTTTGAAATATAAATTTATTCATTATGCCTTTTTCTAGACCCTCAGTTGTTCCATTCACAAGATAGGAAACAATCTTGTAAACAACCATTTGGGTTGTATGACCTTAGTCTTGCTACTGCATTTTTGACCTGTCTGACTTGAATAGCTCTTTGGAGTTTCCCTGGTGGAAGCATGTCTCTGCCACACACTCACCTGATGTAAGAATATGTGATGGCTTGACCTTGGCCACTAGGTGCCCACCAAGCCGCTCTATGACTGCCCCTCCTCAACAAGACAGGGGGAGAAAATATGATGAAAAAGTTCATGGGTCGAGATGAGGACAGGGAGATCACTTACCAATTACCATTAGGGTCAAAACAGACTCAACTTGGGGAAATTAATTGAATTTATTACCAATTAAAAACAGTAGGGTAGTGAGAAATAAGAACAAATCTAACCTTTCCACCAACCCTCCCTTCTTCCCAGGGTCAACTTCACTCCTGACTTCTCTTACCTCCTCCCCTCTAAGCAGTGCAGAGGCATGGTGAATGAAGGTTGCAATCAGTTCATAACACTCTGTCTCTGCTGCTCCTTCCTCCTCATGCTCTTCCCCTGCTCCAGAGTGGAGTCCCTCTCATGGGATACAGTCCTTCTTGACCTTCTCCAGTGTGGGCTTTCCACAGGGTCACAGTTTCCTTCAGGGCACTTCCACTTGCTCCAGCACATGATCCTCCACAGGCTACAGGATGGATATCTCCTCCACCATGGACCTCCACAGGCTGCAGGGGGAAAACTTGCATCACCATGGTCTTTACATGGGCTGCAGGGAAATCTCTGCTTCAGTGCCTGGAGCATCTTCTCCTTTTCATTTTTCACTGACCTTGGTGTCTTCATAGTTGCTTCTTTCACATATTCTCACTTCTCTCTCCAGGTTCTGTTGTGAAGAAGTTTTTACCCCTTCTTAAATGTGTTAGCACAGAGGCACTACCAACGTTGCTGATGGGCTCAGCTTTGGCCAGCGGCAAGTCCATCTTGGAGCCTGCTGGAACTGACTGTCTGACATGGGTGCAACTTCTGGGGTCTTCTCACAGAAGCCACCCCTGCAGCCCCTCTGATACCAAAACCTTGCCACGTAAACCCAATACAGAATATTAATCTGTAGGTAATCTTGTGCTGAAATACAATCACACAAGATCATTCTGGATAGAACTGTTTCTTAAGGACACACATCATGGCACTCAAAGACATTCAACACCTGTGTCTTTCCCTTAAATTCATCTCATCTTTGTAACATATTTACTCAATATTAAAACTGACACACACCTCCCACTAACCACTCTGACTGTTTACAGCACAAAAAATTTTACACCAAGGAGGGGAAAAAACCTCCACTAGAGATATACAAGAAGTTGTTTTAGTCATTGAGGAAGAATCCAAATCTTTCTAGGTGAAAAACATCATACAAAGTCAAGTTCAAACTTAGCATTTCTTTTGGAAGAGAACAAATAAGAACAAATCTTCCCGGGTAGCAGATTATCAGCTGTAACACCACTCTTTTATAAAGTTATGCTTCAGAGAAAGACTTTCATAGTTCTTCCATACCTCGAAGTGTTGTGCGGTAATTCGACAAGTGATTTCCAAACTGTCAAAACTTTTAACAGGAGTACTGTGGGAGCAGATGCAGTCATAATGCTTTGTAGGAAATTTAAGTATTTTAAGCAAGTGATTATCTGTAGGTAGGTGTTTTATGAGGGTTCCATGCAGATAAGTGAATATTGAAAATGCCAAAATTCTACCAATTAGACATTGATTAATAAGAGCATTTTGATTCCACAAATATGTACATTAAGTTAATGGATTTTCTTTAAATTTCTTATAAGATTTTACTTTTATTTGCTTTATTTTGCTATAGGTTTATGTAATCATATCTTTTATCTCCAATGGCTTTCTAGTTTAGCAGTCCTATTTAGACAAAAAAGAAAAAACCTTCTTTTTATTTGAAGTATGAAAAGTGTAAAAATCACAATGGAGCTTCAATTTTGGACTGAGATTGAGATTGAACTATGGAGGACAATTCAAACTTGAAGTGACATGAGGAAATGTAACTGTATTCATAGGGAAAGAGAATGGTTGTACTGTTGGAGAAAAGAGACAAATAAGAGAAGAATGAATAAGAGAGGAATAAAATTAATAGGTTTTGCTTTGGAAAGAGATTTTTCTCTCTTTCTTTTCCCCCTGTAAATCATAAATATTTTTCTTTATGCTATAGCTTATTTCTGTGGGATTTTCTGTTCCAATGCCTCAAGAAAATCAAAAGGAAAGTAATACTGTTTATATACAAGGGCAGCTCTTAATTTGGAGATAGCGGAGCCAATTCCCTCCAGGACTTTATAACTGTACAATCTTTCTATATCCCTTTTCCTTCTATGCTAACTATGGACCACACATGTACTAGACCTAGGCACACCAGGAAGTGTACTCTGCCTGTGCAATGGGGGGTCCTCCCTGGGGATCCTCACAAACCCAAACATGTTAGAGCCCACCAGACATACTGCATGAATGGTGCTGAAATCTCAGGCCTCATATGCAGAGTATGAGACTGAATTGAGGCAATTCTTTAACTGTAAATCCATATTTTTTCTTTGAAATTTGTTAATCTTAATCTCCTTCAAAAACATCTGAATTATTAAAATTGGGGGGGATCATTACTGCTATTATTTCTAGAAATGAAGTAATAGTAGTATTTAGCCCTTCATAATCTAGTTAGTTAGTTAATTAGTTAGTTAGTTAGTACAATTTTTTTTCATCTGTAAAATAAAAGCATATGTACAGTCTCTCTTAGAAAAGATGGTTAAAATCATTCGTCACAGAAAACAAAAAAGGTGCCATTCCTATGACTTTTGCATTTTTCCTGGAGAGTATGATGACTATCACAGACTTAATGTACATCATGCTGGGATTTTACTTCATCATATAAGTATCAGGAGATGTGTGTGAGTGTTGAAAGAAGGGTCCACTTCTGCAGTACCAAGGAGTACATAAATTTGATTGGCAGTCCATTGAATCACTCACTTTTACCACTTTGTTGTCATCCAATTTCATTAAATGTAATACTTTTGTCTTCTTTTTCTTCTCTGAATAAATAATAGGTAAAGTGGTTGCTTCTTGATTGGATGCTAACTATTACACCTGTTTAATTGCTAGTGGATAAACTGATTATAACGGTTTACAAGTATCTGCTTCATTGACTTCATACTTTTTTTTCCTTTCAATTATGGGAAGTAAATCAGATACTTAAAAGTAACATAATCTTCACTTAATAAAGTTAAGCAACATAATCCCAACGCAATAAAGAAAAGTACTTTTCAATGTTACAATTTTTTATAAAAATCTAATAATCGTTTCCTTTATGGCATACTTAAATGGTCATTGTAGGTTAAAAGCTACATCATCTTTGATGTAATCTCAGAGACCAATTTTTGGAGATAAAGTACCTCACTGCTCTGAAAAACTTGGAACTGATGCGGAATTTTAAAAGAACCATTTTACTTTTAATGGTGCTGATCTTAACATTTTTTACTATGGAAAGTCACAATTTTCAGTTTAATCTTTAAAATTATGTTTAAAATTGCAATCCAGTGCAACAAATATGCTAATTTTGTAATGAAATATTGTATTTACCTAAAGTATATATTTTAACATTTCTGTTTGAAATAACAAAATTCTTATCTTCCAGCGCAGGTTTACAAAAATGACTAAGGAATTGGAGCATTTTTCATATGAAGAAAGGCTGAGAGAGCTGGGGCTCTTCAGTCTGGAGAAGGCTCAGGGAGGATCTTACTACAATGTATAAAAACCTGATGGGTGGGAATGACAATGAAGAAGCCAGACTTTTCTCTATACTAACAGGACCAGAGGCAACGGACACAACTTAAAACACGTAAAGTTCCATCTGAACATAAGAAAACAGATTTTATTGTGAGGGTGGTCAAACACTTGCACAGGTAGCCCAAAGAAGTTGTGGAATCTCCATCCTCAAAGATATTAAAAAGCTGACTCAACATCACAGAATCACACAGAATCACAGAATCAATCAGGTTGGAAGAGACCTCAGGGATCATCGAGTCCAACCATTGCCCTGACACCACCATGTCAACTAGACCATGGCACTAAGTGCCATGTCCAGTCTTTTCTTAAACACATCCAGAGATGGTGACTCCACCACCTCCCTGGGCAGCCCATTCCAATGTCTAATAACCCTTTCTGTAAAGAAATTCTTCCTAATGTCCAACCTGAACCTCCCCTGGCGAAGCTTGAGGCTGTGCCCTCTTGTCCTATCGCTAGTTGCCCAGGAGAAGAGGCCAACTCCCACTTCACTACAACCTCCCTTCAGGTAGTTGTAGACTGCAATAAGGTCACCTCGGAGCCTCCTCTTCTCCAGGCTAAACAACCCCAGCTCCCTCAGCCGTTCCTCATAGGTCAGACCCTCCAGACCCTTCACCAGCTTGGTCGCCCTCCTCTGGACTCGCTCCAACACCTCAACATCTTTCTTGAAGTGCGGGACCCAGAACTGAACACAGTACTCAAGATGCGGCCTCACCAGTGCCGAGTACAGAGGGACGATCACTTCCCTAGACCGGCTGGCTACACTGTTCCTAATAGAGGCCAGGATGCCATTGGCCTTCTTGGCCACCTGGGCACACTGCTGGCTCATGTTTAGCCGGCTGTCCTGGCAACCTGTTCTAGGTGATCCTGCTTGAGCCAGGGAATAGGATATGACCTCAAACTGTTCCTTCCAAATGAAATGATTCTGTCATTCTCTGAATTGAAGATTCACTAACTGAAGTCAGTTATCTTCTGGATCACTTCAATCAGTTTTACTCTTTACAATCTGAAAGATATGCTGTCCCCATATAACAGTGATGATTTTTTTTTAAACAGAATTAAAAATATTTTTAAAATAGCTTTTTGGTTTTATTATATTTATCTGAACATTTAATGTTCATATTGACTACAAAATCCAGAACTGTCAAGTCACAAAGCTCATGTTCTCAAAAATCTATACACAAAAGATATAAAGTTATGTTAATAAAACACAAAAAGCTTCAGCATTTATAACATGATAAAATGAAGAAATTTGATCACTGAACCTGGTGATTTCAGTAAAATATTTAAGCCAAACAAGTTCTTTTTGCTCAGAGAAGTCTTTGACATGGTCACAGCTTTTTATTTTGAAGTTGTACCGAGGAAAGAAACTGGAAACCAGAGGGCAAAAATTGACATTGGTTTTATTTGGCTTAAAAATCTCATCAAAACTCAGCTGTAAGCAGAATAATTTATTTTTAAATAAGTAGTTCCATTCTTCGTGGAGACATTTTCAAAATTAAATCTCTGGCAGTATCTCAATCACAGCAGTAGAAAATGATGATGCTAGGGACAACTCAATTCTGAGAACACCTGTTTCCAAATAATAAAAAAAAGTTTTTCTTGAACATCAACTGGGTATTGTCCCCACATTTTTGACATCTGTGGATAACCATACCTACATTAACTTCCTCCCTTCAAGAAAAAAAGTGAAGCTTTAGCATTTTGGCAGTAATTGAGCCTTATTTCTTTTGAATGCAAGCTCCAACATGGAAGTCATGATGGTTAAGGCATGAAACAGTCTTTTGCACTATGTTTGCATGCTAATCCACCTCTTTGTGCACATGCATATCCATGCATGTGTCAGATGTCACATGCATGGATATTAGTGTCAGATGAGGAAGGAGGGAAGCATCATAAAAGGGTATAATTTTCAGGTCCATTCACAGCATTTTTTTTAAATCTCACTTAGCAGCTGCTTATTTGAAGAATGAGTGATAGTCAAAGAAATTAAGGAGATCAGAAACAGGTAATTAATAAGGGTATTTTAGTATAATTTTCTATGAAGTAGGATAAATTTGCTTTTGGTTTTATTTTGTGGATGGGAAGACTGCATTGAATATTGCACTGTCTTGGCTTCAAAACTTCATGCTCAGAAGCAGATTGTGTTATCCAGAGAAAATCTGTTCTAGCTGGTTCTTGAAATCAGAAATAAATATTCTTGGAAGAAAATTTTAAAATTAAATTAATAGTCTTTGCATCATAGCAAAACAAAACAAAACAGAAGTATGCAAATTGAGGTGTATTTAACAATTGTCCATTCTTTATCTGCAGATCAGAAAACTTTGAAATAATAGTATGAGAAAGCACAGCAGAGGAAAGCAACACAGAGCAAAGCAGAGTGACAAAGCAAAAAGCCAAGTAAATACAGTGAAGTGAAAGGAGAGAAGGAAAAGGAAAAGGAAAAGGAAAAGGAAAAGGAAAAGGAAAAGGAAAAGGAAAAGGAAAAGGAAAAGGAAAAGGAAAAGGAAAAGGAAAAGGAAAAGGAAAAGGAAAAGGAAAAAGGAAAAGGAAAAAGGAAAAGGAAAAAGGAAAAGGAAAAAGGAAAAAGGAAAAAGGAAAAGAGGATTAGTATTAAAAAAATCAAAATCCACCATTTATCTCAGCTACATCTAACCTTTCACAAATAAATAGGCAGTTCTAGTTTAAAATAGAAGAATTAAGTGACAAAATGAGTCGTTCTATTACCTTTCAAGGACATCAAGAATCTGAAGCAACACATACCTGCCTCTTAAGGAGAAATCCCTGAGGGTATGAGGATTTGCAAACTAGCTGATAATGCTTTTCTAAGCCTCTGTGATGTTTATGAATATTAAGGTAACTTCTAGACAAAGATGTGTGCCTAAAATGGATACTTAAACATAATTGAACCATCACGTGTATCAAACAGGTATGACAATTACCCCATTTCCAGTGGGTGTGTTAGGGAAAAGGTAACCACACAGTATGTTGTACACAAAGTAGATCTCAGGGTATTGTTTAGGGCAGCAGTTTTCCAGAAACATCTATGAAGAGTGAACAGTTTCAGTCAGAATGTCAACATATTTTATGTGCAATCTTACTATGATTATGTATTATAGCGACCTGATTATATGAAGATTAACCTATTGAGGCAAATCCAGAACCAATAAAGCTCTAATGAGCACTTATTAATATAAAATGTGTTAAGCTGCTGATGATTGACAATGACAGGAAGCAAGATTTGCTGTAATAATGGTTCCAAGCAACGAAAAGTTCTACCATAAATACATTTTTTAAGACAGTTGCAGAATTAAAAAAAAAAAAACCACCAAAAAAAAAACCCAACAACCAAACCCACCCATACTTCTTAGTTATGGCATTCATTAAAATCATTAAAAAAATAACAAATTTTTCAAAGAGTGAAGATTGTTTAGAAAAATCTATTTAAGACAATGCGTTAACATTGCCTTTATTTCAAAGGACAGTAGTCACTAAATAATAAAAAAGGTTAATCATAGAATCACAGAATCATAGAATGGTTTCAGTTGGAAGGGACCTTAAAGATCATCTAGTTCCAACACCCCTGCCACAGGCAGGGACACCTTCCACTAGACCAGGTTGCTCCAAGCCCCATCCAGCCTGGCCTTGAACACTGCCAGGGAGGGGGCATCCACAGCTTCTCTGGGCAATCTGTGCCAGTGTCTCACCACCCTCATAGTAAAGAATTTCTTCCTAATATCTCATCTAAATCTACCCTCTTCCAGTTTAAAACCATTCCCCCTCGTCCTGTCACTACATCCCTTGTAAAACGCCCCTCTCCCACTTTCCTGTAGTCCCCTTCAGATACTGGAAGGCTGCTATGAGATCTCCCCAGAGCCTTCTTTTCTCCGGGCTAAACAGCCCCAACTCTCTCAGCCTGTCTTCATAGGAGAGGTGCTCCAGCCCTCTGATCATATTCGTGGCCCTCCTCTGGACTTGCTCCAACTAGTCACAGAATCACAGAATCACAGAATGTTAGGGATTGGAAGGGACCTCGAAAGATCATCTAGTCCAATCCCCCTGCTGGGGCACGATTGCCTAGACCATATCACACAGGAACGTGTCCAGGCGGCTTTTGAATGTCTCCAGAGAAGGAGACTCCACAACCTCTCTGGGCAGCCTGTTCCAGTGTTCAGTCACCCTCACCGTAAAGAAGTTTTTCCTCATATTTATGTGGAACCTCCTGTGTTCCAGCTTGCACCCATTGCCCCTTGTCCTGTCAAGGGATGTCACTGAGAAGAGCCTGGCTCCATCCTCAAGACACTTGCCCTTTACATATTTATAAACATTAATGAGGTCACCCCTCAGTCTCCTCTTCTCCAAGCTAAAGAGACCCAGCTCCCTCAGCCTCTCCTCATAAGGGAGATGTTCCACTCCCTTAATCATCTTCGTGGCTCTGCGCTGGACTCTCTCTAGCAGTTCCCTGTCCTTCTTGAACTGAGGGGCCCAGAACTGGACACAATATTCCAGATGCGGCCTCACCAGGGCAGAGTAGAGGGGGAGGAGAACCTCTCTCGACCTGCTGACCACACCCCTACTAATACACCCCAGGATGCCATTGGCCTTCTTGGCCACAAGGGCACACTGCTGGCTCATGGTCATCCTGTTGTCCACTAGGACCCCCAGGTCCCTTTCCCCTACGCTGCTCTCCAACAGCTCTGTCCCCAACTTGTACTGGTACATGGGGTTGTTCTTGCCCAGATGCAGGACTCTACACTTGCCCTTGTTATATTTCATTAAATTTCTCCCCGCCCAACTCTCCAGCCTGTCCAGGTCTCTCTGAATGGCTGCGCAGCCTTCCGGTGTGTCAGCCACTCCTCCCAGTTTTGTGTCATCAGCGAACTTGCTGACAGCGCACTCTAATCCCTCATCCAAGTCATTAATGAATATATTGAATAGAACTGGTCCCAGAACCGACCCTTGCGGAACTCCGCTAGACACAGGCCTCCAACTGGACTCTGTCCCGCTGACCACTACTCTCTGGCTTCTTTCCTTCAGCCAGTTTACAATCCACCTCACTACCCGATCATCCAGACCACACTTCCTCAGTTTAGCTGCGAGGATGCTGTGGGAGACTGTGTCAAACGCTTTACTGAAATCGAGATAGACCACATCCACAGCTTTACCATCATCTATCCACCGGGTAACATCCTCATAAAAGGCTATCAAGTTGGTTGAGCAAGACTTCCCCTTGGTGAAGCCATGCTGAGTGCCCCTAATGATCACCCTATCCTTGATGTGCCTAGAGACAGCACCAAGAACAAGTTGCTCCATCACCTTTCCAGGGATGGAGGTGAGGCTGACCGGTCTATAGTTACCCGGGTCCTCCTTCTTGCCCTTTTTGAAGACTGGAGTGACATTCGCTTTCCTCCAGTCCTCAGGCACCTCTCCCGTTGCCCATGACTTAGCAAAGATGATGGAGAGTGGCCTAGCAATGACTTCCGCCAGCTCCCTCAGCACCCGTGGGTGCATCCCATCAGGGCCCATGGATTTATGGACGTCCAGATTGCTTAATTGGTCCCTGACCCAGCCCTCATCAACCAAGACAGATTCCTCCTCTATCCTGACTTCTTCTGAGGCCGCAGGGGTCCGGGGCTCCTCAGGACATTCTCCAACAGTATAGACAGAGGCAAAGAAGGCATTCAGTAACTCCGCCTTCTTTTTATCCTCTGTCTCCAGGACCCCCACCTCATTCATCAGTGGGCCTACATTGCCTCTAGTGTTGGCTTTACCTGCAATGTATTTGAAGAAGCCCTTTCTGTTGTCGTGGACATCTCTTGCAAGGTTTAATTCCAAGGAGGCCTTAGCTTTCCTAGTTGCCCCCCTCCCTACATCCTCTGACAACAGACTTCTATTCCTCCCAAGTGGCCAGCCCCTCCTTCCACGATCTGTACACCTTCTTCTTCCACTTGAGTTTGCCCAGCAGTTCCCTGTTCAACCATGCAGGTCTCCTGCTACCCTTCCTTGACTTCCTACCTGTTGGGATGCTCTGATCTTGAGCTCGGAAGAAGCAGTCCTTGAATGCTAACCAACTATCTTGGGCCCCCTTACCCTCTAGTACCCTGTCCCATGGGATTTCCCCTAGCAATTGCTTGAAAAGGCCAAAGTTGGCCCTCCTGAAGTTCAGGGTTGTGATTCCGCTAGCTATTCTGTTCCTGCCACATGAGATCCTGAACTCTACCATCTCATGGTCACTACAACCAAGGCTGCCCTCAACCTTCACCTCTTCAACCAGACCCTCCTTGTTAGTGAGGATAAGATCCAGCAGCACTCCTCTCCTAGTTGGCTCATCCACCATTTGCATCAGCAGTTATCATCAATGCACTGGAGGAACCTCCTGGACTGGAGGAACCTCCTGGACTGGGGATGGCTGGCTGAGTAGGCCTCCCAGCAAATATCAGGGTAGTTGAAATCCCCCACAACAACCAGGCCCTGTAATTGCGAGACTGCTCTCAGCTGCCTGTAGAAGGCCTCATCACCCTCCTCATCCTGATCCGGTGGCCTGTAATAGACACCCACAACAGTATCACCCCTGCCAGCCTGCCCCTTAATTCGCACCCACAAACTCTCAACTCGCTCCTGATCTGCCTCTGGACAGAACTCAATACATTCTAGCTGCTCACTCACATAAAGAGCAACTCCACCACCTCTCCTTAGCGGCCTGTCTTTCCTGAACAGGACATAGCCATCCATGACCACATTCCAGTCATGCGAGGCGTCCCACCAAGTCTCTGTAATTGCCACTAGATCATAGCCCCCCGACCGAACACGGATTTCTAACTCCTCCTGCTTATTCCCCATGCTGCGTGCATTGGTGTACAGGCATTTCAGGGAGCGAGCTGGGCACACCGATTTCATCCCAGATTCACCCCCTGATTTCACCCCAGGGGGATGGGGGGCCTCCTGGTCTACCTCAACACTAGAGCATTGCCCCAGTGGTGCAAGCCCAGCTACCACCCCATCCCCCTTCGAATCTAGTTTAAAGCTCTCCGAATGAGCCCTCCTAATTCCTGTCCCAGAACCCTTTTGCCCCTACGACATAAACCTTTCCCATGTATCACTGTCACGCCTGTTGTCTTATAAAACCAGCCATTATCAAAGAACCCAAAGCCCTGCCTGTAGCACCAGTCTCGTAGCCAGGTGTTAATAGAGAGAATCCTACCATTCCATCCCACGTCATCCCCTGAAAATGGAAGGAGGGAGGAGAAAACAACTTGTGCTCCAGACTCTTTCACCAACCGTCCTAGGGCCTTGTAGTCTTTCTTCATCCCCCTCAGACTACGGGATGCAGCTTCTTCCCCACCTGTCTGGAAGATCAGCAGGGGGTAGTAGTCTGTGGCCTTCACCAGGTTGGGGAGTTGCCTGGTGATATCCCTGATTCGGGCTCCAGGCAGGCTGCAGACCTCCCTGTGATGGGGGTCAGCTCTGCATATTGGGTCCTCAGATCCCTTTAGGAAGGAGTCTCCAACCACTAAAACTCTTCTCTTCTTCCTTGTGGAGGAGGTAGCTATACGCCCGTCAGGTTTTTCTGACTGTGGTGGGACCTCTGATATAGGTTGCCTCTCCACCACATCCCCATTGGACCGGCTGTATTCCACTAGGTCTTCATATCTATTGCTCAGAGGCACCTGTGGAGGCAAGGTAGGCAAGGAGGGCACTCGCCTTTTGCCACGGCCATAGACTTGTCTCCACTCACTCCTCTCCTCTAAGTTATTGTTTTCCACCTGAGAGGGGCAGAGTACAGGGGTCCCTCGATCCTGGGAGCTCTCCGGCAGGTGCTCCCATTTTTGTTGCAGGGAGGGCAGAGCCTGGCTCCACCAGTCTATCTCCATTTCAGCCTCCAGAATGCTCCTAAGCCTTTCTACTTCGGCTTGAAGCCTTTCAACCTGGCTTTGCAGCTGTGCCGCTCGGCCAAGCAGATCATCTACTTGCTCACAGCGCACACAGCCCCCTGACACCACAGAGACGGTGTAGCATTCCCTGCAGCCGGCAATCTGCACCATCGCCTCCTTCCGTGGGAGCTCTGTCTGGGTTCCCACATCCATTTTGGTCTTCTTCCACCGGGTAGATACCATTGTTCTTTCACTGACCTGGGAAATACCTGTTGGTGGCACCCCTGGTTCACAGCTCCTTGGCACCTTCCTCGCCTTGTGCACTGGGAGAGAGTCAGTGCCCTCCCCAACGAGTTGCAAACAACTGCAGCCTCTCCTGCCCTGGGACACACCCAGTCACTGCTGACTCACCCAGGCACTGCTGAGTCTCTCCCCTCTGGGCAGGGACTAGTCCCTGTCCTCCAGGAGGCTCTTTATCAACGATAACAGGGGGTGGAGCGTTTAAATCGCCCGCGGTGCCTCCGGCTACGCCCCCTCCTCTCCTGATTCGTTGCCGGGAACCTCCGGGTCCGGGTCCGGGTCCGGGGTCAGAGGGAAGCAGCTCGGGGCTGATGCTCGCGGGGGGCTCAGGGGGGGCCCAGAGTACGAAAAACCGCCCGGTTAAGCCCGATGTCGCCCTCGCCCCTGCACTAACCTCAAGTCGCTGCCGCCGCTTTTCGCTGCTGCCGCCGCTGTCAGCTGTTTGTTCTGGTTTCACCGCGTTTAAATCGCCCGCGGTGCCTCCGGCTACGCCCCCTCCTCTCCTGATTCGTTGCCGGGAACCTCCGGGTCCAGGTCCGGGGTCAGAGGGAAGCTAGTCCATGTGCTTCTTATGTTGGTGGCCCCAGAGCTGAATGCAGTACTCCAGGTGGGGTCTCACGAGAGCAGAGTGAAGGGGCAGTATCACTTCCCTCGACCACGCTTCTTTTGATGCAGCCCAGGATACGATTGGACTTCTGGGCTGCAAGTGCACATTGCCTGCTCATGTTGAGCTTCTCATCAACCATCACTTCTAAGTCCTTCTCCTCAGGGCTGTTCTTAATCCATTCTCTGCCCAGCCTGTATTTGTGCTTGGGATTGCCCTGACCCACATGCAGGACCTTGCACTTGGCCTTGTTGGACTTCCTGTGGTTCACAGGGGCCCAGCTCTCAAGCCTGTCAAGGTCCCTCTGGATGTCATCCCTTCCCTCCAGTGTGTCAACCACACTGCACAGCTTGGTGTTGTCATCAAACTTGCTGAGGGCGCACTCAATCCCACTGTCCATGTCACCAACAAAGATATTAAACAGGACCGGTCCCAATACCAAACCCTGAGGAACGCCACTCATCACTGGTTTCCACCTGGACATCGAGTCGTTGACCGTAACTCTTTGAGTGCAACCATCCAGCCAATTCCTTATCCACCAAGTGACACATCCATCAAGTCCATGTCTCTCCAATTTAGAGACAAGGATGTCATGTGAGACAGTGTCAAATGCTTTGCACAAGTCCAGGTAGATGACATCAGTTGCTCTTCCCCTATTCAGCAGCGCTGTAACCCCGTCGTAGAAGGCCACCAAATTTGTTCAGGCTTGATTTGCCCTTGGTGAAGCCATGTTGGCTGTCACCAATCACCTCCTTATTTTCCATGTGCTTTAGTGTAGTTTCCAGGAGGATCTGCTCCATGATCTTGCCATGCACAGAGGTGAGACTGACAATATTGTGGACACCATAGTGAAGATCAAGAAAAACAGAGGAGATAATTTTTGAAAGGCTCCTTAGTACTATCGTATCAGGTGAAAATGTTTGGGGTTTTTTTTGGAAAAACAGTTTGCTGTCTAGAATTTAAATAATTCCTGGGAGGGACCACTCCCTTCTGTCACTATATCACAGACATAAAGAGACTCCCTTGTGGCATCCAACTTCTTCATCATGTTCACTATTGAAACAAAAAAAAAAAATTTAAATCAAGAGGCAGGTCTCAGAATAATGTTAATTTCCAAGAAGTTGAAATACGGGGCTCTGTGCTGAAAGAGAGGAGAAGCACTCGGAGAGCTTCATATAGATGCCAAATACCTTTACCATATGTCACTTAATTTGCATCTTTGCCATTTGACTGGGTTTTACTCTGGTGAGTTTATGATAAGAATCAGTATCTATTTCTGACAAACACTGTAATTTCATGGCAGGTGGCTTTGGTACTCCTGGATCTATTTTCTGAATTCTATGCAGCTGAGGTGTAATTTTTCTTACTAGAGGGGGAGAAGGGGAGCAACACTTTTAATATTTGATTCTTGATTATAATTGAAATTTGTATGCAGGAAAGGAGGAAAAGAAAACTTTGCACTAAAGCTTTTTTTACAGAAGAAGATAGACAATTGTCTACTAGGAATAGCATAAACATAGCTGATCCTGATCCTGTGGCACTGGGGTGCTATTTGGAGGTCTCTTCCAATCCTGTTTTCCATGATTCTGGGAAGATCTCCAGAATGAATAGATCAGCTGCTGCCTTAGAAAATATACGAGATGTAAGCACAGAGTTTGCTACTATTTAAGAATGGATTACTCAACAAGGAAAGTTATGTTTCAGAGGTCAGAGAATGTACTTATAATGGCAGAATTCAAGCTGAGTTTGAAAATCAATCATAACGCACTATGTCTGTAAACAGAGAACAACAAAGTACATGAGGGCTTGCTATACAGAAAGGCTAAAATAAAAATATTCAGAAAAGAAAAATAGAGCAGAATATGAGGCAGCATATAGGAAAAAAAAAAGGAAAAGCCAATAAAAAGACTAAATTAACAGTGGAAATATTTTTATCAAATGTGGAGGAATAAATAAGACATGTGCCTAAAACAGACCACATAATCTCTACACCAGATCTGTTATCAGGTATTATTTCTGTATCTTTATCTCTGTGTTGGATGTTGTACATACTGATATGGCTAATACTTTGATTCCCAGTATACTTAGTGGTAAGAAAACACAAAACAACAACAGTTTATTGGTTTACTGGTTCAACTAATAGCACTTTAACTACTGACGTTCAGTTTATGCCAAGACTGTAAACTGTTGGCAGCAACAATTATGTCTGAATAGAGAATACAAGACGATGGGCAGTCTTTGATCAGAACTAGAGGAAATGATCTTTCCCTAGGACTATTAATAATAACAGGAAGTATTAGCTTTCCCAAACATCCCTTTGAGGAAGAAGCCAGAGCTTACAGAAAATAGATTCTGAGGAATCTATTCTAGATTCTATTATACTCTAGTCTAGATTGTTGTCTTGGATTTCAACAAAAGTAAATAAATTAGGGACATAGTGTTAAATACATTTCTTGGGAAATTTCTTGGCACCTTCAGCATAGTTTTTCCAAAAAGGAAAGTGGAATGAAACCTCTCAGTAGGATTTTATTTTTCCCTTGGCCCCATTCCCAATGCTTTAAGCATTTTTATAAATTTATTCCTTCTAAACTGCTAATTATATAGCTTCAGAACCAATAATATCACTTTCTTTTGTCAACCACATCTGTCATTTGTAGTTGATAATATTTCGCGTAATTTGTTAATTTATAGTATACATCTTACCAGCTTTAACTTCAGGAAGAATTTAATATGTGGGATGTTTCATGAGAATGTTTTAAAGGTTTTAAATTACAAGTGTACAGAATGATAAATGCTAAGTAATAGTTTGTAATTAATTATAAACATAGATTGGAAGTGTAGGTGTAAATATAAGAATTAAACATTCAAACATAAGCATTTTCAAGATCATACTAAAAATAAACAGTCTGAACCCATTACTTGAACATTAAAGATAAAAACAGAAATGCAGATGAAAGAGGCAATGACATCATCTTCCCCTGTTGAACTTGTTTAAATCACATGAAACAGTGAAACATCCAGTACACATTTGCATGAGGTAGGAAAAGTACGTCAGGGGGAGAGAGAGAGGTAAAATGTGAATAAGCATCTCCCTAATCTAGTAAACAGGGAAAATCTGGATTCCTCTCTTTTACCCAGGAAATTTAACACATTAACAGATTTCCTTTTGGGAATACTAAAGTTTTTGATCTTTCCTGCTCTTTGGAGTCACATATAAACCATGGGTCAAGTGACACAATGGCACCTCCGCATAACCCTCCTCCCAATTTACATTGCAGATGTCCACAGCCCTGTTCATATATCATATATTTAACAGTCATGAGATGAAATGTTCATCTAATGACAGGAACAAGGCATGGATGCCAAGTCTTGCCACCCCCTAGGTGATCTCCATAACTACTGGACTGTTCCTAATAGTGTAATAGTGTAGCCAGCCGGTCCAGGGAAGTGATCGTCCCTCTGTACTCGGCACTGGGGAGGCCGCACCTTGAGTACTGTGTCCAGTTCTGGGTCCCGCACTTCAAGAAAGATGTTGAGGTGTTGGAGCGAGTCCAGAGGAGGGCGACCAAGCTGGTGAAGGGTCTGGAGGGTCTGACCTATGAGGAACGGCTGAGGGAGCTGGGGTTGTTCCAGGGGTCCTCCTCCTGGAAAAGAGGAGGCTCCGAGGTGACCTTATTGCAGTCTACAACTACCTGAAGGGAGGTTGTAGTGAAGTGGGAGTTGGCCTCTTCGCCCGGGCAACTAGCGATAGGACAAGAGGGCACAGCCTCAAGCTTCGCCAGGGGAGGTTCAGGTTGGACATTAGGAAGAATTTCTTTTCAGAAAGGGTTATTAGACATTGGAATGGGCTGCCCAGGAAGGTGATGGAGTCACCATCTCTGGATATGTTTAAAAAAAGACTGGACATGGCACTTAGTGCCATGGTCTAGTTGACATGGTGGTGTCAGGGCAACGGTTGGACTCGATGATCCCTGAGGTCTCTTCCAACCTAGTTGATTCTGTGATTCTGTGATTCTGTGATTCTGTGATAATGCAGGGATGATTTTTGTGGCAGCTTGTCCTAATAGACTGTCACTTCTCTGCACAGCCAAGTGCTGTTCCAGCGTGCTGATCGCCTGAATGCATTTTCATCCCTCCTGGTCCAGGCACCACTGCAGGGTGCTCTCTTTGCATCTGAGAAGCTGTATTGCTAAACCTGTCAGCGCTGCTGGTCCTAGGCAAACTCCGTCATACCTGATGGTTGTTTGGCCGTCCTTATTCTACCAGCATCCTGCAGCCTCACTTCAGGGTAGACAGAGCTTGTTGTAGGAGTTTGTGTCTCATTTATTCTGTGCGCTTGCAGCCCAGAAGGCCAACCGTATCTTGGGCTGCATCACAGCAGCGTGGCCAGCAGGTCGAGGGAGGGGATTCTGCTCCTCCGCTCTCGTGAGACCCCACCTGCAGTGCTGAGTTCAGCTCTGGGGGTCCCAATGTAAGAAGGACATGGAGCTGTTGGAGCGAGTCAAGAGGAGGCCACAAAGATGATGAGAGGGCTGGAGCACCTCTCCTATGAAGACAGGCTGAGAGAGTTGGGGTTGTTCAGCCTGGAAAAGAGAAGGCTCCAGAGAGACCTAGCAGCTTTCCAGTACTTGAAGGGGCTGCAGAAAGATGGAGAGGGGCGTTTTACAAGGGCATGTAGTGACAGAAGGGGGAACGGTTTTAAACTGAAAGAGGGTAGATTTAGATTAGATATTGGGGAGAAATTCTTTACTGTGAGGGTGGTGAGACACTGGCACAGATTGCCCAGAGAAGCTGTGGATGCCCCCTCCCTGGCAGTGTTCAAGGCCAGGCTGGATGGGGCTTGGAGCAACCTGGTCTAGTGGAAGGTGTCCCTGCCTGTGGCAGGGGGGTTGGAACTAGATGATCTTTAAGGTCCCTTCCAACCCAAACCATTCAGTGATTCAGTGATTCAGTAATCATAAGAACTAACACTTTTCTTACCTACTCTTTCTTGCTTGGATGAGTTTTTATTTATTTCATAAAAAGTAGTTGTATAAGTTCAACAGAAAACAGAAAGAAATTTTCTCTGAACTACGTGTAACCTGGTAATTACAGGAATTGCTGGAACAGGTACATTTGTCTCCCCTCAGGCCACAATCTGCCTCATACAACATGTCTCTTAAATAGCAGTTCAATAAAAATATTGTCTCTTCCTAAAGTGAAGAACGGGTAAACTGAATATCTCTATGCACTACTGCTTGCTTTGACCAGACTTCCAGGACTCAATTAATCTCCCAAAAAAACAGGGTTTATGTTACAGTTGAGATGTCCCAAATGTGTCACGCTGCCTCCACCTGCTTCAGAAGGGAATCCCACCTATTAGCTTTTGCCATATGAGATTCTTTGCCAGACGTCAATAGATACCAAAAGACAGACTTCAAAATGATTATAACAATTAATTATGAGCACTTTACCCATAAAGAACAAAAGACTATGATAAAAGAAGCCACATACCTTGCATCTCTCATTTCAGTTACAATTGCTTCTGTATTACTCTCCACAGGAGGTTTCTAGTAGTCATCTCATTGTAAGTGTGAATCTTCCTTGATGTGGGTTTTCTTCTCCAGGTAAGTTAAAACTAAATATATTATTGTAGAAGTCAGTATACAATTGTGTCGTGTCCCATTATCTCATAGCTTGGTAAAGGAATTTTATGGAGAACATAGTGAAATACATGAAATTTATCACAGACGGCTATCAGCATTTAGGAAGCAGGGGAAGAGTTTCTGATCAAAACGAGTGCTCTGCTAAATCTTACAAAACTCAAGGAAACACTTAACTCAGGTATTTCAAATGGATATGCAAGAACTCATCTTAAGACATGCAATTAATATTGAGAACCTTCAATTCCTAAGTAAATATCACTCTCATCTCTCTCTGTTTACCCAGTGCTCCTCTCCAGGAATATGAAATCTGAATATATAGGAAAATCTTTTAATAAACCATAAAAGCATTTGCATATCCATGAAGTCATTGTATAAAAATAAATTACAAAACCTGTTTTATACTATTAGTTAGCGCTTGAGAAAATGTCATTTTAAACTGATAATAAGGGTCTGAAGTAGATAGTTGATTCTTTTGCACTTATTTTGGGGATTCTTTTTCAGCTGCCCAGTTGCTTGCTGAAAAGGATGAACTTAGGAGGGAGACTAATAAAAGTGCTGCATGGAAAATTCTGTTGACCGTTGACTTCTCAAACTGAGATGCTATCAGAGAGCAGTTGCTTGCTTAATATAGCGCCATTTTATATTATTCTCTTGTAATAGCTCGCACACCTCTTTTAAGTCAGCCATTGTCAATATCAGCTGCATTAATCTTTTCATTTTCTCGGCATATATTTCTGTAACTTTCTTAGCTTATGAAATAAGCTTATTGTCCTTACCTTACAGATATGAAATCTGTTCATATAGAAATAATATAATTGTTGGGGCTTTTCTTCCCCCTCTAGTTTGGTATACAGATTGCCTTTGGTTTTGTGACAGGAAAGTCACAGAAGTATTTTTGAAAACAGACTTCTAGTTTTTCACTCTTCTTTTGACTTTCTGAGATGTCTCGTTAGTTTCTATTATGCTTGATAGGCATAGAATTACTACTTTAAGTGATTTTAAACACCCTGAAAGTCTTTGGTACATTTTGGACTTGAAAAAAATGTTACATAGTTACTTTAAAAGGTAATGTCTCAGTAGTCTTTTAAAAAAAAAAAGAGATCTGTCTTTCTGAATATGACTGACAAGTTGCTTAAATCCTGCAGGGTATATAACCACTGCTATCCACATTGTCAATGGCAGAAGTCTATATTTAAACTAAAAAAATCCACATTGTCAATGGCAGAAGTCTGGTTTTAAACTATTTGTTTGTATTAATTACAAAACTTCACATAAGTGTATATTTCCTTGCTGATTGGAATGGTTTTCCACAGACAAGGTAATTAAGTTCTACATACAAGACAACTATGTAAACACTTTTCCTTTTCACATAGCCCTTTGACCTTTACTTCAGATGAATAGATTACAGGTGATTTCAAATCTCTTCAAACCATTATAAGTTAACTGAAACTTTTGTTTTGCACTTGCGGTTGTCAATAGGTAGTTTTGTTTGCTTTGGGTTGCGTGTGGGGGGATGTGTGTTAGCTGCTGAAGGGCCTTTTTTTCAGAAGTGAGAATTTTACTATAGAATGCCTTTACATGAAGGACCCAACTGCTTCATTTACACCTCAATTGCATTTTTATCACCATTCCCTTCATGCCTGGTATATTTGCTCTTTTAACGTACTCAGTGTCTGGTGTATATCTTATGCAACTCAATGAATTTCATGGTCTTTTTGAAGCAATATAGTGGAAGAGATTCAATTTTTTAATGTGGTGACTACATACAGACCAACTATCTGACACCTACAGTAGAGAGATTGAATTTGCACCCTGCAGACATTCATTCTTCTTGCCAATTTATATCATTTTTCCCTGAGAATCTCACTTAAGTATATTCTAAAAAACTTCCTTTGGATAACCAAAGTTCATTTTATCAACTTGGAGTGCATCAAATCATTTCTAAATAGGCAATTTATACACTGAAGGCAGCAAATAATCATTACTGGTGATGTCAGCTGAAATATGAGATCTGGGTAGCATATTATTTCTCTTTTTTTGAGATAAATAAATACTAAGACCAAAGTTCTCACTACTTCCTGAAAAATTGTCCAAAATGACTGGGAGAGCAGTCTACTTGTGGACAAAGATTTCCTGTAAATAACGAGAAATAAAACGATAGTGAGGCTGTTCTCCAGAAGCTTAGAGTTAGAATCTGAGTGATGAAAACTAGAATTTATTATTTATCCAAAAATATAAGTAGGTACATTCCTTTCCCTATGTAAAAAAAGGTTTCAGAATTTATACATTAAAATTAAAACAGGACTATAAACTGTTTGTGAGAACATGATCCTTTTAAGCTCCATTCTAAAAGTAATTAATTAACTAATTTTAGTTAGGATATTAAATAGATTAATGATTTTTATGGTTAATTGATTATCCCAATTAATATTCAAATATTGAGGATGGACACTTCAAAGAATCTCTAAAAATGATATTATTTTTGTCAGATTTTCCCCTGATATTAATTTGATGGATATTGAGATCAGGTATATTTGTTTGCTTGATTTTTTAATTTGAAAAGAGTCCTGAACACATCTGTTTTATCATTTACTTTATGAAATTTTGTTACAAAATTTCAGTATCAGTCCTTTATCTTTTTATGTTGAGCAGATAGATAGATAGTATACTTACACTTTCAAAGAATCATGACACCTTTAAGAGATTAACATTTTGTATAATGTGGGTTTTGTACAAAATTTCATCTGTATAAAGTGCTAGCTCATTGTCAGGACAGACAGTTAAGTCTCTTTTAAGTGACTACTTTCTGAAGTTGACTACACGCGCCTGTTGCTGTGGGAACTAGGGTACCAGTTGTGTCTCTTTGTCCCACAGAGGAAAGGACTGTAAAGTGTCGCAGCTGCCAGGAGGGTAGACAGGACAGGTGACCCAAACCTGACCAACGGGGCATTCCATACCACCCACGTGATATACTCAGTTAGAAGCTGGGGGACCACGAGGGTCATGCTCTCTTCCACTATGGCCAACATCCTGATACTCTGCCCATGATCCTGCTGTCACTCCTGAACTCAGTTCCCGCTTGCTGCCACGTGTGGTTCGGGACTCCCCAGCACCTGCCGTGCAGCGTCAGCGGTGACATGGTTGTCATTGGGGGTAGCTCAGTACCGGTTTTGTATACAGTTCATTATTTATTATACTCTTTCTTTTCATTGTTATTGTTTATTAAAAATGTTTTAACTTTCCAACTTGTAAGTCTCTTTCCCTTTTCTCTTTTCCTTTCCCCTCTGGGGAAGGGGAAGGTTAATAGAGAGCGTCTGCTGTCCATTTAACCGCCCGCCCAGCCTTAAATGATGACACTCGTGAAAGAAACTGACAAACTTAGAAGTTTGCTCAGTTTTTAGAATAAGATAGCCCCTAGACTCATGATATTTTCTGTGTCACAGATTTACAGTAAAGAAAAGTAAAGCAACTGGCACAACAGCATTATGCAGGAACTAGGATATACATGCTATTTTGTTTGAGCATTAAGAGTGAAGGGTCTATATAGTCAACAAAGAGATGGTAATAATACACAAAAAAGCAAAATACTTCAAACCTTACCTCTTGATAAAATCTCAGTTTAATGTCTGTGTTAATACATATTCAAGCTGTACTAGTTTAAGGGTTTCTTTCAGTTCTGTAACTAAATAATATGTATCTTAAGTGTATAAATGGGTGGCGTCAGATCCGAATTCTGAAGATCACATTTATTTCAGTACTTTAAACTGGATCCTCATGAGAGGCTACATTAGAAAAAAATGTATACCAAATGTTTTTCTAGTCCATTGCCTGAAGACTTTTTCCTTAATAGTTTAAATTAACCTGATTTTAAGTGCCTGGCAAGATCATGGAGCAGATCCTCCTGGAAACTATACTAAGGCACATGGAAAATAAGGAGGTGGTTGGTGACAGCCAACATGGCTTCACTAAGGACAAATTGTGCCTGAAAAGATTTGGTGGCCTTCTATGACGGGGTTACAGCATTGGTGGATAAGGGAAGAGAGACTGATGTCATCTACCTGGACTTGTGCAAAACATTTGACACTGTCCCGCACAACAACCTTGTCTCTAAATTGGAGAGACATGGACTTGACACATGGACCACATGGTGGATAAGGAATTGGCTGGATGGTCTCACTCAAAGAGTTGCAGTCAACAACTGGATGTCCAAGTGGGGACCAGTGACAAGTGGTATTCCTCAGAGGTCAATATTGGGAACCAGCGCTGTTTAACACCTTTGTTGGCAACATGGACAGTGGGATTGAGTGCACCCTCAGCGAGTTTGACAATGACACCAAGCAGTTCAGCGTTGACCAAAAGGTAAAGCATGTTATTAAGGGCTTTGTCCAAATACCTTTTAAACACTGACAGGCTTGGGTCATCGACCACCTCTCTAGGAAGACTGCTCCAGTGTTTGACCACACTCTCTGCAAAGAAAAGCTTCCTGAAACCTTCCCTGGTACAGCTTTAAACCATTCCCATGTGTCCTATCACTGGATGCCAGGGAGAAGAAATCAGCACCTCCCTCTCAACTTCCCCTTCTCTTAAAGCTGTAGAGTGCAATGAGGTCAGCCCTCAGCCTCCCTCCAAACTAGACAAACAATGTCATCACTATAGCTAACTGCCTAAGAAGGTGATTGTTTTGCAGTTACTTGACAGTACATATTAAAAAAAAATCAAAATGTGGTGTAGGATTAATCCTTCCTACCTTCAGCCATCTAAAGTTTTGTGTCCAGGCTACAGTAATTGCTTAGGCTATCTCTATAGCCAAAGGAGGAAAAAGGCACCTTGAGAAAGAGACCTGTCTCCCAGGACAAGCAACTTTCTGAAAGTGCCTGTCTATCTTCACTGACTACAGAGGAACTCTAAACAAAGCAAGAGAAACTTGAGGTGTAATTCAGTTGCCTGCACACAGATGAGTAGGAACAACTTCTATATTTCCTATGGTGTCTAATACATCTACATCCAACGCTGACACACAGATTTCTGAAGCATCACATGGAAGCTATGAAAAGTGTCCAAAGGCACCTGAAACAGCACTAGATGACCTATTTACAGGTAATTGAATTATATACTTCCACTGTTACTAGTAATGTCACCAAAATAACAAAGGTCCTGAATGGAACTTTGGCATTCAAACAGAGTCGAGGAGGGAAGAAGAAATTGCTTAAGAAACCAAAAATATTGTTTGAATAACTATCCTTAATTTGCTTGGACCTTTCACCTGCTCTTCCCTCCTTTCCTTTCCACTCTTCTCCTTCCCTGCTTCACCTCTTGGTGTGTGATAAAAGGAATTAGTTTAAATTCCCGTGTACAGTCCAAACAAACAGTTCAGAGGACCTGCTGCTTATGTCTGGTTAATCCAGACAATGTCCAGAGCACACTGGTGCCTCTACTTTGATTTATGAAGTTCTGTAGACACTCCTGCTTGGCAGAACAAGCCCAGTTTCATGAGTAAAATGTGTACCCCATGCCTCCTGCACCTAGGTTTTGTCGTGATTCAGATTTAATCATAGAAGAGTGTCAGAGAAACCAGATCTATCAAACATTTAATTTCTACCTTAATTAAATATTAAATGGTTTTTAAAATACTTATTTAGTTTAATAAAGATGCAGAGATAAATTCGAGTCTTTCCCTAACTAATAAGAAGCTGCAAAAGCTGTAAATTGTGCTGTAGTAAATATGGTAGAGTTTTAAGAATATATTCATTATCTTCTCAGTTAAGGGTGTAACCAGACTAATCTGAAGTTAAATCACAAAGACCTTACTTTAGTTAAAGAATCTCATCAGCTGAAGTAAAACTTCAGAATTATCTGATACACTCAAAATATCTATAAAATATGCATTTGTTAATGTCTTTGGATCATCTATTGGAAAAATGCAACTGAAGGTGTTCAGCAGGATCATGTGTAGTATTTACACTATGCATCTGACATTTTTTGCCTCTAGGAAGACATAAAAATACCTGGTAACTTTCAAGTTGTGTAGTTCACTTTATAAGTGTTCTGTATAGGCTGACAGTTGTATTATCTACAGAAATTTAAATAACTTTGAAAATCTTGTACTCACTTTAAGGACATATATATTTGAAATTCCTTCCTGTGCTTAGAAAAAGCACATCCACCTCCTTATTTTAAATTGGTTATAGATATCAAATTTTAGTTCTCTTGTGTATACATATTTTTATACTATCTTTAAATTACATGATCAGTGGGAATGGTAATCTCGACATAAAGAATGCTACATCTCTCTATGTATGCACTCAAAATTAGTTGGTGTTTAACACAGTTGACAGTTTTTGTGACTATAATTCAAAGGGTATTTGAACACTCAGACTGTACAAACGAGCACCACAAAGAAGCTTAAGGGAAAATATTTGTTTTGTTCTTGGAGACAAGTTTAAAATAGTGGCTGATTAGTAAAGTATCTACTAAATAGAAAAAAATAATACCTGTTTACTAAGTGAGAATCATCAATACTGTGATATAGTGGAAGCAAGTGCTTCTGGGAAGAAAAAGTAATTGTTATACAAATAATTGCGTATATGCTAACAATCAAGAAAATATCTAGGATATAATCATCAGTTTACATCTGTGTTATGTATATACATCTGTAATATGTATATATACTTATGCTATATATATACAGTCTTCTATATTTTACCAATATATAGAATTATTTAAATGAAATTGTTTGTTAGTGTGTTCTTCAGAGAAAGATTATTAACTAAAACAGGATATATGTTATCTCTTGCCCTGCTTTAAGTTAATGTGGGCACTACAGTTCCAGTAGAATTGAATGGCAAATGCTCAATTTTAGTGGTGATCACACTCTGTAAAAGAT
The DNA here is from genome assembly GCF_013368605.1 of Nyctibius grandis. NCBI lineage: Eukaryota > Metazoa > Chordata > Aves > Nyctibiiformes > Nyctibiidae > Nyctibius > Nyctibius grandis. The sequence continues at coordinate 83,104,733 of NC_090658.1, forward strand.
ATAAATGGCTACTCATGCTGCAGAACAAGGTTTCAAGATTGCATCACTTTCTAGGGAATATGACAAGTGATATAGTCATTAACTCAGAACAACACAGCTAAATGGATTTAGAAGAAAGACAAACAAGGAATGATTTGTCACAGTAATTAGTATCACAAAGCAGTGTTACTACTCAAGCTGCAAATCAAACACAGCTTTTCTTTCTACTTGAAGCTAAATATAAACTGTATAAAAACATGACACCAATTTCTTCTTAGATTCATAGTACAAAAGGCAGAAAAAGTCTTGTATTGACATTGTAAGGCATTCAGCATGAAAAAATGGGTCGAAAGAGGGCCCAATAGCCCTGGCAATCATCACAAAACTTTTCCATTACCTGCTACATGTGATCTATTCTGAGTAGTTATTGGAGGAATAGAATTATCCAAAGCAAAGTACAACCGTCATTATTCAAATATATGTTTAGATTAATCATAACATTTTGATTATGCTAGAATCAAATCAAGGTTTGAAAACAGAAGTTGACACAGGATGTTAAAAGTTAAAAGCATCTTAAATAGATGCTTTATATATATATATAGGGATTGAAGCCATCAGGGAACAAATGTCTTTTACTATTTAAAGAGTGTACGTTAGTCAGCACCATCTATATTTTAAGTTAATAACAGTATGAAGGAGAGTTCCGCATGGTTTTTCAGTAACCTGGATTTCCTTTGAAAAAGTTGCATTTATTTGTGCTTTTTGCCTCCACATGTCACACAAATAATTTAATATTTTATTGTTGGTAAGACTGAAGGAATTAATACCTATTCGCAAATGTTTCCCTTAAACTTAACTGATGACATTTAAAATTATGCCAAGGAATAAATTCTTTCGCTTTTCTGTCTCACTAGAGACTACTCTTTATATACACACTTTGTAATACAAATCTTTTATCACATTGACATCAATAGAGAAGATGTAGCCCCTACTGAATTGTTAAATAGAAAATTTGAGTACGTAATGGAACTCTTTTATGTCTTGCAAGTTGCAGATCTCCTTACCCTGCATTTATAATTGTAAAGTGTCATCTTAACCTTCTCTAATCCTACAGAGATTTAGATATATTCAATTGTTAGGGTTTTTTGAGTGACTCTGTTTAAAACACAAAGGAGTTTTTGAGTAGGGTTCAGTGACATCATTGAATGTAAATATTATTTTTAAAATAAGCATATTTAAATAATTTTATAATGAGGCTTTTGGCATATAGCATTTTTCAATCTTCTCTATCTTAAGACAATTTGACAACCTCTCTCCTATCTATCTAGGTTTCCACTGAGTAAGCAAAATCCTCTGCCACTTGTCCATGAAAAACCTGGAAGATGCCTTTGTTTTCATTTAAATTTCAAATTACTGTCAGTGCCACTAATTGTAGATGAGAATGCATATGCAGGATTTCAGGCTGCAGGGGAACATGCATGCTTTGGGAATTGTTCTCTATTATAATTATTCTGAATGAAAAATTAAATCTAACAATCTGGAAAACCATTCTGCAAGAAAAGGTGGGTGAGCTGTCTGATCAAAGTAAGAAATCATTGAATACAGTAAAAAGTGGCAATTCAAGATCATAAACTGATCCATAGATTTTTGAGTGGTAATTTTTAGTCTCATTTTATTTGCTGTTCCTCAATATTCTCAAATAAAGTTTACGGAAAAAAAAAAGAAGTCTCATCAAAGGCATTAATTTGGACCAGAGGTCATTTTGAAAGCCCTTAACAATTTTGAAAGCACAGGAAAAAAAAAAAAAGAGGACAAAAAGAAATAGAATTCAAAACGGATACTGAGCAAAACAATAAGATAAGTTTAAAACAGTAGAAACTTGACAAGATACAAGATACAGTACAGTATTTTAAAGTTTGTGAATTACCAGTTCATTTCATTGCAAGAGTAAAACAAGAAGATGATACTCAGTGACAATTGTCCTGACAGATTTCCTGCTGTACTACCTTGCAGCATCAGGGATGTTTGCAGTGTTGCATCTTCAGACACCGCAAGAGTGTTGTTGTTTTAATTAAATCACTAATCTAACAGAGGAGCATACTAATTTACATCTGGTCCCACGAGTCAGCCTCCGGTATGGGATAAGCACATCGAGTTGATTATCATGTAACAAGACAACTTCTGGCAATGTGAAGAAGAAGGAATAACTGTCAGTATGCAACTGTGAAGTGAGTTTTCCTGCAAGGTCCCTCTAAGTTCAGGCTCATTAACAGTAAAACACTGCCTTCTTCCTGGCCTTCCTGTGGGTGACAAGCTTGGCAACTGCATTCAGAAGACAGGCTTCAGAGTCTGCCAACATATAAAATATGGAAAGCCCATGTCATGAGACATACATTTTATAGGTTAGGCCAGCAGGTTCATAGGTTTACAATCAGCCAACTCATACAGAGCCAACTGAACCACAAATAACTGAAAACAAATTGAAAGGGGGTAATAACTGATAGTGCTTGGAGAAAAGAAATCTGAAAATAAATCTGACAAAATATTTTTTCAAGGTAGTGTTTTCCTTGGAAAATGCAATTCATTAAAATAGAAAAGCTTCATAAAAGTGTATTGATTTTTTTCTTTTTTCATGGAAAAACTGTCAAAACATACTGTTGTCACTTTTGTGTTTCAATTCAATGTTAAATAAATTTCCTTCAATGAGATAAAGAGACTTTATTTCAAGTCTATTTAGTTTAAATGTATATTTCAGATTATATATGACATTATATAGTACTGTGGATACATAAGGTATCTATATTAACTATCGTGTTTCAGAGTTATTAAAGCAATGATTTTTTATAAGGCAAAAATGACTATTGAAATGAGATGATTCAACATTGTCAAAATGTAGAGTTGAATATCATCAAACAAATATTTTGGAATTTCTATTTTATGGGTTTGAAATTCTAGTTTGTCATTTAGTTTTGAGAAAAAGAACAACTCACAAATACCAACACATCAGAATTTACAGCAAAATGAGAATTTCTATTTTTTCAAAAAGTTGTAGAAGACAAATAGAGAATAAAACAAGGGAAGAGATTTCACTTTTGCATGCGTAGAGTAGCGATGCCTTCTGTATTGGGGCATATTGAACTGCCTTTGTCATCCATGAGAAAACTGTTAGAATAAAAGGAAAGGTCACCAGGATTTATGGCAGACAAGAAGAACATGCTATTGGGGTCACGTGAATCAGGTATGTGGGGACTTTCTTCATAAATTTTTGAGAATCTATCTGTATAAAGATTTTCTAAGTTAAATCTATTTGATGGAGCCTCTCTTATATCTCACTCTCCAGTCACCTTGGTGTCAAACTTAACAATGTTTTTTTCAAGATCTTCTAAAGCAGAATTTCTAAAAAGATAGGAGTTAAAAAGCCATATTTTTCAAAGTGATGTTTTTATCCTCAGAATGTAGTGAGGACTCGTACCCTTCAAGAATTTATTGGCTTAATTTTTGAATAGAAGGCTTCATGACCAATTGCAAACAAACACTATTCAGTGTACACTTGGGAACCAATTAAGTATAAGTTTTTGGAGAAAAAGGTAGAACCAGCTTTTCAGAATACATACAATGCCATTTGACCCAGAGTATATCGTCTGCTATACTTAAGATTGTTTATTGAGACATAAGCTGGCCATCTCCACCTTCATTGTGACATATAAGCGCCTCTTTCTAAATTTACAATTTTGGAAAGTCAGGTCATAATTATTATAGTAGAAATTAATGAAGCATAACTTCATAGTTACCTTATCAGTAACTTAAATATTAAAGGAAAATAACTAACATTGTGTTTGTTGTTCAGTCAGTAAGATAACAGAAAAATAAGAAACTAAATTCTTTTTGGATAAGAAAAAGGATCTTCATTATCTTGGTATCAGGAAGTGGATCTCCAGCATTTCCCAGCCAAGGCATATATCTAGGCATAACAGTCAGACACACATTATCTGTCTTCTTTCTGGAGTACTTAGGATGACAAAGACCTAAAATCTAGACTTTCTTGCGAAATATTTTAAACACTGCAGTTTCATGAAAAACAAAAATGGCCATGCATCTTTTGAGCTTAACTGAATGCTTCCAGTATATGAGCTTAGACCAAGAGAGTCCCAATATCAGGACAATTTTTCAGTATTCCAAGATACAAGTATCATGGTAGTAAATCTTCTAGGCATATTCACTGGCAAAGGTTAAGGTATCTACATACCTACTCCTTCTGAAAGAAGAAATAGAAACAGGGCTTTCCATAGCTGAGGCAATCTTCAGTAACTGAATTCCTGAGCCAGATTTATGTTTGATTTTATCGGTAGTCGTTATTAGGGAATGTCTCTTTAGTTACACTCTACAAAGACAGAATGCTTCTTTTGCATTGTATCTGATATACTGAAAATAAACTGTTAGAGCTTTGGGGAAATCAGGCACAGAAGCTTTGATAGTCTCAGGTGACCACAGATGAAGTCGAACCATACCTAGATGTCTCTTCTTCTGAGGATTTAGCTAGTGAAGAGGACTTAAGTAGATATGTCCTGTATCTCATGATCAGATGTAATGCATTGATCTTTAAGCTAGCGCTGACTCAGGCTGTCATTTCCAAATGATACAGTACCATATTTGACAGAATTTTGGGTTCTTTAATCATGGGTCAAGCTATATGACACCAGGCCTTCTGGCATCAGACAGAGTACATCTGTTTCAAAGAGGGAAAAGAATCCTTGTGGAGGATTTAGCAAGGCTCACTGAAAGAGCTTTAAACTAGTATTGAAGGGGGAAGAGGATAAAACCAGGCTTGCTAGAGACAGGCCTGGGTGCAGCATGCCAATATTTGTGGGATGGTATGCTAGCGAGGTCCTTCACTCTGTCATCTCAGTGGAGGCAGGGGATGGAGATCCACGCGGCAGCAGAGACACAAGGGTTAGTAATGGGTTAGAAACCACAGAAGTGTCTGAGAATGGTCATGCAGGAATTAGGGCTTCTCACCCCACAAAGGTGGTGGGATCAATAGCCCAACTAAAGTGCATCTACACCAATGCACACAGCATGGGCAACAAACAGGAGGATCTGGAAGCCATTGTGCAGCAGGAACACTATGACATAGTTGCCATCACAGAAACATGGTGGGATGACTCACACAATTGGAGTGCTGCAATGGATCGTTATAAACTCTTCAGAAGGGATAGGCAAGGAAGGAGAGGCGGTGGGGTGGCCCTGTATGTTAGGGAGTGTTTTGACTGTTTAGAGCTTGAGGATGGTGACAATAGGGTTGAGTGTTTATGGATAAGGATCAGGGGAAGGCCAACAAGGCAGATATCATGGTGGGAGTCTGCTATAGACCACCCAACCAGGATGAAGAGGTAGATGAAATATTCTATAAGCAGCTGGGAGAAGTCTTGCGATCGGTAGCCCTTGTTCTTGTGGGGGACTTTTAACTTACCAGATTTCTGCTGGAAATGTAATACAGTGGAGAGAAAACAGTCTCAGAGGTTCCTGGAGTGTGTGGAAGATAACTTCCTGGCACAGCTGATGAGTGAGCCAACTAGGGAAGGCACCCTAGTGGACCTGTTGTTTGCGAACAGAGAAGGACTTGTGGGTGATGTGATGGTTGGAGTCCATCTCGGGCAGAGCTATCATGAAATGATAGTTTTGAATTCTGGGAGAAGTAAGGAAGAGGGCCAGCAGAACTGCTACCTTGGACTTCCAGAGGGTGGACTTTGGCCTCTTTAGGGGCCTGGTTGACAGAGTCCCTTGATAGGCAGTCCTGAAGGGCAAAGACATCCAGGAAGGCTGGACACTCTTCATGAAAGAAGTCTTAAAGGCATAGGAGCAGGTCCTCCCCATGTGCTGAAAGATGAGCTGGTGGGGAAGAAGACTGGCCTGTCTGACAGAGAGCTTTGGCTGGAACTCAGGAGAAAAAGGAGAGTTTATGAGCTTTGGAAGAGGGGCACGTGACTCAGAAGGACTATAAGGATGTTGTGAGGCGTTGGTGTATAGGCATTTAAGAGACGTAGTTGAGCGTGTAGAATTCCCAGGAGAAGTGCAAGAGAATCTGCCATAGCTATACATAACTTTGAAGTTATTGGCTTCCTCGTTCCATCTTGGGAGGCAGCTAAGGAACACTTCTTGCTGTTGTGATTGGCCTGCTTATTCCCCTGTTGGAAGAAAGGGAAGATGACTCAGAAGGACTACAAGGATGTCATGAGGCTAACCGGGGAGGTCCTAGATGACTGGAGGTTAGCAAATGTGATGCCCATCTACAAGAAGGGACAGAAGGAGGATCCGGGGAACTACAGGCCTGTCGGTCTGACTTTGGTGCCAGGGAAGATTATGGAGCAGATCATCCTGAGTGCCATCATGGGGCACGTACAGGACAACCAGGTGATCAGGCCCAGTCAACACGGCTTTATGAAAGGCAGGTCCTGCTTGACTAACCTGATCTCGTTCTATGACAACGTGACCCAATTATTGGATGAGGGAAAGGCTGCGGATGTTGTCTACCTGGACTTTAGTAAAGTCTTTGACGGTCTCCAACAGCATTCTTCTGGAGAAACTGACTGGTCACAGCTTGGACAGGTGTATGCTTCACTGGGTAAAAAACTGGCTGGATGGCAGAGCTCAAAGAGTCGTCGTGAATGGAGTTAAAACCAGTTGGCGTCCAGTCACAAGTGGTGTTCCCCAGGTCTCAGTATTGAGGCCAGTTCTCTAATATCTTTATCAATGATCTGGATGAGAGGATTGACTGAACCCTCAAAAAGTTCGCACATAAACCAAAGTTGGGTGGGAGTGTTGATCTGCTTGAGGGTAGGAAGGCTCTGCAGAGGGATCTGGACAGGCTGGATTGATGGGCCCAGACCAATTGTATGGAGTTCAAGAAGGCCAAGTGTTGGGTCCTGCACTTGGGGCGCAACAATCCCATGCAATGTTACAGGCTTGGGGAAGAGTGGATGGATAGCTGCCTGGCAGAAAAGGACCTGGGGGTGTTGATTGATGGCCGTCTGAATATGAGCCAGCAATGTGCCCAGGTAGCCAAGAAGGTCAATAGCATCCTGGCTTGTATCAGAAATAGTGTGGCCAGCAGGACTAGGGGAGTGGTCGTCCTCCTGTACTCAGCACTGTTGAGGCTACACCTCTACTACTCTGTTCGGTTTTGGGCTCCTCACCATAAGAAAGACGTTGAGGTGCTGGAGCGAGTCCAAAGAAGGGCATCGAAGCTGGTGAAGGGTCTAGAGAAGAAGTCTTATGAGGAGTGGCTGAGGGAACTGGGGTTGTTTAGGCTGGAGAAAAGGAGGCTCAAGGGAGACCTTATCACTCTCTACAACAACCTGAAAGGAGGTTGTAGCAAGGTGGATGTCGATCTCTTCTCCCAGGTAACAAGTTATAAGACAAGAGGAAATGTCCTCAGGTTGCGCCAGGGGAGGTTTAGGAAAAATTTCTTCACCTAAAGTATTATCAAGCAGTGGAACAGGCTGCCCAGGGAAGTATTTGAGTCACTATCCCTGGAGGTATTTAATAGACATGTAGATGTGGTGCTTGGGGACATGGTTTAGTGGTGCACTTGGCAGTGCTAGGTTAACGGTTGGACTTGATGATCTTAAAGGTCCTTTCCAACCAAAATGATTTTATGATTTTATATCACACAGCAATTCTAGCCACTTATGGGTGGACCTGCAGCATCCACACAATGCCGGAAAAGCAATTCTTACTAGCCAGAATATTAATGCAACTATGCTTTTTTGCTGAAGCAGTCTTTGCCAGGGACAGCTTGGGTTACTTTTCACAGCACTTCTCTGTAGGCACATTCTACATCATTTAGATGTCCTGGAAATGGTACCTTTAGCCTTGTAGCTTTGTGTAGGAGTGAATAATTTAAGTGTGAGCTGCTTATGTTTGAATGTTTCAGTGGAAAGGCTTCTGTGTTACAAAATAAGGTTCACTAGTTCAATTATAGAACTCTTCAAACAATAGGACTGTCTTCTCTATTACAGTTAGAATGCCAAGATGCCTGTGAATAGGTAGGTATGTCTGTCAGTGATCACAGCACCCACTGTGCAGAAATGTGCTTCAGAATAAACATTTCAGATTTTGAAAGTCAACTGAGCTTAACATCAAGACACAGACTATATGCTTTAGTCAACTATCTTTGGCATTACAACACCTAAAAATCAAGCACCTAGCTTTTTCTGGGCAACACAGACCACCTTCTTTAATTACCTGGCCTATCTATTTAGTCAATGGCAAGACATTACGCTCCTCTAAGAAGCAATTTCAAATAGCTGAGTTTCCTGGATTTTCAATTGACTGCACACAGATCCTGAACTCTTTGGCAGCAGAGCTCAAGCAGGAAGCTGCCTGCTCAGGGGCATATGCTGCATCCCAGAGCACAGTCCTGGAGCTAAAGAACATGAACCAGCCTGCACAGACTCTGCATCAGGTTGCTGCATCCATGATTAAGATCAGGCAAAAAATTCACTTTAATAAGTTGTACAAAGTGCCTGAGAGAGTGGTCCTCTTTTGTACAAAAGCCTAGCTGACTGCAGAGCAACACAGAAGAAGAGAGTCAAGTTCCTCAGCATAAAACCTCCTCTCCCATTTGCAAGTATTTGAGCATTACTGTTCAAACAGCAGGCATGGCACAGAAGGTAGACGATGGGGTGCATGCTTTTCCATATTCTTCCTCCTCCTCCCGCATGTTGAAGCTGATATTGCGTAATGAGGACTGCAAGTGCCATGGGGCTAGGAAAGCAGTAAGCAAAAGTGAGAAGGTAGATAAAGATTGGTGGTCTGCAGTCTGAAGGCTCCATTCTGCTAAGCAGAAGCAGAACTTAATTCTGCTCACAACACCACTTACACATTTTGCATCAGAGTCCTGGGACAAAAAACAGAAAAAATCTGAAGGAGCAGAAAGTGATTTTGAATGAAAGTGGACATGGCCTCTGTGCTTCATACGGAAATCATTGCAGTCTCTGTTAGATATGCTCAAAGAACCCTTGACAGTTTGTGTCCTTCTGGGATTCAGGCTGAGTTTCATCACCTTCCCTTCACAGATGCCAAGCACACAAAATCTTTGTGTCCATGGTGTAAGTGCTTGCAGGGTGAGGCAGTTGAAGGAACATGCTTTAGGAATCCTTTTTTGAAACCCCATCTTTTCCATTGCACTTAAGTTCAACTCAGATGTCTAGGAGGCAGCGTGAAGGCTGTTAAAACTTATAATTGCTTTGTTATTCCATGGTTTTCCATAAAACAAAGTCTGAACAGGTGATGGAGAAAAAAAAATCATTTTGTGAACATTTTGCTGCATGTATCTGCATGCTGGGCACACACTGTGAACTGCATCAAGGGGAAGGTTGCACTTCGTTCATGCTTTCTTTGTAAGAGCAGAGTTACAGGGTTGCTTTGTGCTCAGGAGCTCAGGGATTAACATTTGGCTAGCTGGAGTGCAGATGCATCCTCTGGAACCTTTGTAGCAGACTGCAGATACATCAGGGCTGGACAGATTTTTGCTGAATGGGATGGCAGTTTGAACAAGGGTAGCAGTCCAATAAGGGCTGGTATCCGGCTCCATCAGTTGCGAAAACTCTTTGAGAACAATGTGAGCTGAAGAGAAAGCTGATGTTTTGTGTTGCATCAAGAAGACCAGTCACTTTTTTTTTTACTTGGCAACTCTTCCATCCTTCATTGAGACAAAACAGTATCTCGCTTCCTTCATGTTTGTATTGATTCTTTCAGTCTATGAGGGCAAATGTTGGATGCATCATTGTGTTACAGTTTGCAGATCATCCTTGGCAGTTAGAGGGCTCTTTGGTTCACGTCATACTCTCTTCTTTTTGCTGCAGGAAAGACCACCAGACCCACTATTAGAACATCAATAAGTAGGGAGGTATAAGATTTTACCCTCACAGCCAATAAACTTTCTCATGCTGCGGCCTTTACTATGTAGCAGAACACTAATATTGCCTCATAAGAAGGGGAAAAAAGATAGTCTGACATCTGTCACCACAACTGTCAGCAGCCATCAGCTCCTTAAACCCTTGACCTCAAATAGAATGGGTTGGAATATATATATGGCACATTGTCCCCTTGTAAAGGGTTTTCTGAGCTACATTACACATCCCAATACTTTAAAGACACTTTATAGAGATGGCTCCACTCCTGATACATTTTATAATCTACACACACCCAGGCACAAATAAGCCTATGCAGTTACAGATGAGGAGATTTTGCTCAGACCTAGCACCCACCTACAAGGCAAAGATTAAACCTGTATTTAAAAGCCACTTACTTATCTATTAAGAGGGAAATCTTCCTTCAGTAGCGATAAAGCAAATGCATTGGAATCCCTGTCTTCACCTTTACTAGTATTTCTGGATATTTACTGGCATTTCTGGGATCACATCTTATGTATGTGAGAAAGGTAGAGTTCCATAATAGCTTGTAGTCTGTGTAGTCCTCATTGTTCTAACATATCTAGTAGAGCCAATTTTTTATTTTCTAGGTGAAGAGGGTTAGGTTAAGGACTTTTATGTAAGTTCCACTACCACAATACATATAGTTTAGTCTGGAAGAGCTTACAGTGTGGATGTAACAGATCCAGAGATCCAGCTAGTACCAAGCCAAGCGGGAAAATCTAGCAAACATAGAATCACAGAGTCATAAAATCATTTTGGTTTGGCAAAGGAAAGACCAGAATCAGCCCACAGGTGTTTAATATGGGTTTGCTTCTTTTGTTTTTGCATAATTTTAAAAACAAATAGTCTATATAACTCAGAGCAATAAGCAGCTATTCACAACCTTTCAACATTGCAAAGTTCAGACAGAAAGGATATGTTTTTAAATGTGTCTGTACTTAACTCTTCTTCCTTTTTTGGTATGCAGTACGTCATTCACATGTTAATCAGCTGTCTGCTTTCCAACATTTCAAATCTGCAACAAAAAGCAACTTTTTTGATGAAGACTAATTTTCTTCAGATTTTGCATTCAGTATAGCCAAGGATTAGCTTGGTGACATTGTATTAGAAACTATTAGCCTAAAAATAAAGCTGTTTCGTGATGCAACATAGGTTGTAAATTTGTTGGTTCATCTGTGAGCTAACTGGTTATGGCAGGACACAGTGTAAATTTAGTCTTTATTTTAATTGCCAAGGTTCTTCAAATGTGTCATTAACCAGTTCATGGACACTCCAGTCTTTTCCAACGAGATGCAAGTTATTTAAACAGATGAGAGGAAAAAATATTATTTTTTTTTCCAGTTAGAACAGATATTCAAAACCAGGACTTTTTTTTCCCCTTTTTATTCACTTTTACTGAAAACTGAAATTGACTATGTAGAGAGTAGACAATTGGCTTGCATAAAGCTAGTGTCTTGTCATCTTCATTAACAAAAACAAACAACAAAAAAAACCCACCTAAGTACTTTTGATGAACAAATGTTTGGTTATTTGTTTCTTTCTTGCTTTCATTCACATCCGTTTCTTTGAATATTATTCAAGAAAATAAAAAATGTGAAAACAAATGTTATTTTAGCAATGTTTTAATATGACATGTTTTACAAGGGAATCTGTGCTTGTAAGCTTTGCAGCCAAATTTTGCCAACTTGGGAAGGCTAGAGGCTTTTACTAAATTTCCTAATAGAAAGTTGTGGTTTCCAAGTTTTTATTTGGTAGTGGGGAAATAAAAATAAAACTATTTTGCAACATCTTCTCACAACTGAAAAAGTACAAGGTCAAAATATATCTATTTGCCTTAGAAAAAGAAAGAGCCTGTCCAGTGACATTGTTCAGCAGGATATCATTGGCATGAGTTGAAAAAGTTTTACAATTCAATGAAAAGCATTCCTTCAATAAGGTCTGACTCCTCTACTGTCAAATATTTGCAATGGCTCTGATAATGTTAACAGCATTTCCAGCAGTCTTCTCAACAGTGTTAACTGGAGAGTAATCTCTGTGAGGAAGTCCCCAAACACCACTTCAGTAAAGAAATGGGTGTACAAACACAACATGACTGCTAAGCTAGCTGCACAGCAGATGAGAGAAACTCATCTTGCCTGGATTTCCCTTAAAACTGAATTTTATTGCCCAGTTTCACAGAAACTTCCAACACATGAAGGATAAGATCGAAGCCATCAGTTTGGCATATTTTAAGCAGAAAAGTTTTTCTTGTGATGTGTCAAAAATTTTTTTTCAGAAGTTTTATCCTTAACATTAGATCTTGAAAAATTTCTGGAGTAGGTATGTCTCTTCAAAAATGTAGTTTTAAAATCTTTCTGTAACAGGGGCTTTTAAAGAATTGTATTCAACACAAAGGAGAAACTACTAGAATGTGGGAGAAAAAAAAACAAGGCAAAAGAAAACAAGCAAGATAAACCCAGATGAACTTTTTTATTTCGTCATCAATTATTCTTTAAGAAAATTCCCTTTGGCAAAATACTGATTTAGTGATAAAATATGGGTAAAATATTGCTGATCCCAGCAACTAGTTAATGGAAATTATTTAAGAAAGTAGGATTTTAATTAGAGACCAAATAGAACTGTATCTACTATGAAGAGGTGTTTTGATTTTGTCTTGCATTAGCAAGCAGTGCTATTTGAGATTCTCTGGGATATTCAATATGCTTGCGTGGGTTTGGCAGATAAAACAAAAGGACAGAAGTTATGAGTCAAGAAATCCATTTTCTTCTGGAATGGCAGCTGGAAGCCACAGCAAAAAAAAAAAAAAAAAAAAAGGCTAAAATGGAGCACAGAGACATACCTCACATGCAGAGTTTTACATTGTATCACTTTATATTTAATTTGGGAATCATTCCCATTTTTCTTTCTCTCTTTTTTTTCCCTCCCTTTTTACACTACCAAAGAAAAATTGTCACTGGGAGATATATTGGCTGTTGACATTTCTAAAATAATACAACACTCTTATTTCAGAGCTTCAGACTGTGTACTATAGTGTGCCTTATCTTCATACCATATAGACTTACTTCTTACCCACTGACAACTTTAATTTTACACTGGTGTTTCATCATGCACCACTTAAAAAGAGAGAATTTCTCTGTCAGCAATATACTAGCCCTACATAAGAATGACTGCAACAGCCACTGGTCAACAATCTAATGAAACAATACAAGGATAAAAACCACAAGAAAACTGAAGTGAGGGTACCGATTCTTGTCTTATTTTCACAAAAAGCAACAGAATTACTTTGGAATTATGTTATGGCTAGTGGAAATATGACTAGTCCTGTATACCTTGAAATATTACTCTGTCATTTCTAAACTATTCAGGGTTTTTTTTTATCACTAGCTCAAATGGTAAAAGAAATCCACTGAGGACATCTACTACTGGGAATTGCTAATGCTGAACAGAAATCATCCAAGAAGGATAGAGCACAAAGAAATATTGTTTTTTCATTGCACTTTTAAATCTTATTTCCTGTTCCTGTCACCAGTGCAAAAGTATACATGCCATTTAACTGATTTTATTTAGCACACACATAGTAACTATATTTGGCGTTTAAATCACATAAACTATCTAGCACAGAAAAACAGTGATTATGGTAGCTATTGTGATATGTTTTTGGAGTCTGTCCAGACCACTAAAAAGAGTCAGCTGCTACTAACATATACCCATCTGAATTTTATTTGTAGATGAGTGGATTGAGATGCTTCACCCAAACCAGCAACTGGAAGCATAAGCTCTCAGTCTGTCCTCCTAGCCACTTCTATGGCTTCTGAAACTTATCCAGCAGTGGCCTCCAGGCAACCTGGATTCTTTCTGTTTTCTATTAAGTCATAACTTCCTCAAGGATAGCAAATTCTAATTTTACCATTCTTATGCCATTTTTCACTCCTGTCTTCCAGAACCAGATGGCTTTAATAGCAAAACAACAGATTTATTTCTTAAACTTAAGGTCAGACTCATAATTACATTCCTGGAAGCAGATTAGAGAATATATATACATATATAGAAACATATATATACTACTATTTTAAATTTAACAGGATTTCTTCCTAGCTGATGTGGTCCTTTTCACCTAAACTTTCTTCAGTGTCACAACTTCATCCTGCAGAATCCTGTATTGTATTTTTAATAAAGAAGATATTTTAGCAAAGTATCTGATCCCAATCCATAGACATTCCACAAGAAAGCTGAGAAAAGTCAGTGATATATAGCAAAATCACAGTATAAAGATAGAGAGATGTTCGTGTTCAATGCCCTTCAACAAAATAAGGTCCAGTATACTTAGACCATTCCTCATTTATCAAATTTCTCAGCTATAGCCACATATAGTTATAAGAACAGGATCTCAGTTCATATAGTCTTTTTAGGTGGATAAAAAGTCAAAGATGGCACCAGTTTTGGTCAATTTGTGTCAGCTGATACAACTTCAGCAGTGTCATGTGTCAGAGGACTAATGAACTCCATTAAAAGTCCCCAATCAGTAATTCATCTGCAAAACACCACAAAAAAATTATCCCCTTCGTCAGTCACCACAAGATAACAGGTGAAATCCAAGCATCTAGCTGTGAGCACTGCACTTCAAAGCCATTCTTATCTCACTGGATGCTATGCCACTTTCAGGATGTACAGATGTTTCTTCTGCCTATACAAGCATTTGAGTGCTCAGCAACTCCATCAGAAAAGTATTTTTATGTCCTAATGGGTTTTGTGATGTTCACATCTGCCTGAGCACCCTTTGTTTTATAGACTGACAGAGCTGACATTTCTCTGCTGGGAAATCAAGAGCTGTATTGTGTTTTCCAGTAAATAATACTTTGCCTTGTCACCTGGAGAAGGAAAAGTCAAACATGATAGGCTCACATTTTGCCTCATACCCTTTACTGTAGGAATTAAGTCTGAATTCCTGGGGTTTTTTTGTCCTCATAATATATAAAATTTTATCATTGCATAACACATAATGTACCACAGTTTGTTTTAAAGGCTTTGTTATTCCAATAATACTTTTTGTATCTACTGTTTTGTAATATTTTTTAAACATGTTTTACAAACTTTACAGTTTGTTATGCCATTTCTTTATGTTTGGTGAAACTCCATGCTTTGTGTCAAATGAGCTAAAGCAGATCTTTTCCTCTTGACTTGCCCCTTCATCTCTTCATGTTTATCTGTCTAGATCATAGTTCTTCAGGCAGAAACTGTTTTTTTTACATTCTGTGAAGTGATTACCATACCTTGCTTGCCAAATAAAACATCTTCAGATCTCACAGATTTTTATACCTAATGGTGTTTCTTTTTTTTTAACAACCTTCTTGAAATAACACCTCTTAAGATGTCAAATTAATAATCAGTCTTCTTTAAAAAGGTCAAAGGAACAATTCTAGCAGTAGGTTATATGGACTTGTTTTCAGTGATCAAAAATAAATAAAGGAGCTACACAAGAAAACTTGAGTGAGAGCCAGTTCTAAAACATACTGGGTAATATTAGCTGGTTTTTTTTTTTTCATTTGTACCACTTTTGAACAGCTCTGGGATTTTCAAGTAGAGTTGTTTTTTCAAAAGATGACTTTGCATCAATGAAAACTGAAGTGTTTGTACTCAGGTATGTTACAAAGTAGTCATTACTTTATGGTCAACTTTTGGTCACTAAGTAGTATTAAAAGATCTTGTTCTACCCTAGCTCTTTAGCTGAAAGTTATGTTACATTGAGCAACAAAGTAATCATGAATTCCTATGATACTTCTTTTTACTCAGAGCTAAGACCATAACATTATTTATTATTTGTAGTTCAATAGTATATATCAAATCATCAATAGATGAGTATGAGGTTAATATAAGATTATGACAGGACAAAAGAAGAAAGCTGAAAAGCCCCGCCTGATGGAAACCTCAGAAGCAGAGAGCTGACAAGATAGAGTTCCTGTAATTTCCAATACTTTAATAACTATATGCAGAAAAAATGCATTTCCCATCTACTTGAGAAACCAAAGAAAAGTTTATCATTGATTGAAATAGGCTTTGATGAGTTTTTAATGTATATAATTGGGTTGTAATTTATCCAACCGTATCCTGGGCTGCATCAAAAGCAGCGTGGCCAGCAGGCTGAGGGAGGTGATTCTCCCCCTCTACTCTGCTCTCATGAGACCCCACCTGGAGTACTGCATTCAGCTCTGGGGCCACCAACATAAGAAGCACATGGAGTTGTTGGAACGAGTCCAGATGAGTGCCATGAAGATGATCAGAGGGCTGGAGCACCTCTCCTATGAATACAGGCTGAGAGAGTTGGGGTTGTTCAGCCTAGACAAAAAAAAGGCTCTGGGGAGACCTTCTAGCAGCCTTCCAGTACCTGAAGGGGGCCTACAAGAAAGCTGGAGAGGGACTTTTTACAAGGCCATGTAGTGATAGGACAAGGAGTAATGGTTTTAGACTGAAAGAGGGTAGTTTTAGACTAGATATTAGGAAGAAACTGTTGACTGTGAGGATGGTGAGATACTGACACAAGTTGCTCAGAGAAGTTGTGGCTGCCCCCTCCCTGGCAGTGTTCAAGGCCAGGTTGGATGGGGCTTTGAGCAACCTGGCATAGTGGGAAGGTGTCCCTGCGCATGGCAGGGGGTTTGGAACTAGATGATCTTTAAGGTCCCTTCCAACCCAAACCATTCTATGATTCTATGATGCTAATTTTTTGGTCTGTTCCATGGAGCATATTGAACTGGATCAGAAGTACAGTAAAATGAAAAAGACTGAGGGAGTCAACCTGGTCCCTGTTCTTTTCTCTGCTTCAAGCAAGAATTTTCTCTGCTTGCATGCAAAGATGGACATAGGGACATAAAAATCCATATATATGTGTATGTACAGATTTAGAAACAGGTATATATTTGACTGCATTAGTCATACATCCATTGAAATATAGCTTGCACAGTTGCCATCACACTGATGACGGGTAATCAAGCAAAAAAACCTAGGTCCTGTCTTCTCTTTTTCTTGAAAAGACATATTATTTCAGTAATGCTTCTTCTCAGAGAGAACTGTCATTGGTAAGGAAGTCCTTTTTAGAGAATTCAGGGGTAACTTATGGACACCTCATTTCCCTGCACAATGAGGCAGAACTATGATGAAAAGTTTTAGCAGAAGTTTTATGAGATCTCCTCGGGCTGTCTTCTCCTCTCTCACTGACTAGAAAATAACATTTTCCTACATATTGCTTTCTTTTATACTTGCACCTGAAGACATTTTTAGAGTAACTTTCAACACAGCACTTCTTTCCAGACTTATGTTTTGAGATGCTTATCACTGATGCTTTTCACTAGTTTACTGGAAAGAATGATATTCCAATATGATAGCTGGAAAATTTGAAATATGAAAATTTGGTTTAAGGATAAAAGAGTACTGGTAAGAAACTGAATGTTTCTTGCTTTGGCTGTCATAAATAATTTTAGCTGGAATTTAGCTTTTGTGTATTTCCATGTAAATAAAGATCGTAGTTCAAACGTACAAGTGTTTATGCTTTCACTTTGTCTGCTCTTAAAATAGTGCCTGTAGAAAGAAATATCTGCTTTTTTCCCTACACGGCTAATGAACTGTCATTTCTTCAAAATACGTAGTAAATTGGGGAGAAGAATAATAGTTATACCTTTATTAATTTGGCTTGCCATCTCTTAGTAATGAATTCTATTTAATCTACCCGAATGACATATGCCCAAATTAAAAGGAGAGCCTACTAGACAGAATCTCCTTGGTCACAGAGTGTAGACTTCCACTGTTAAAAGTACTGATCATGTCATGTGCCTTTCTTAAATGTATTGTGATCCCTTGTTAGTTCTATCCGAATGCAATTAGAAAATCTCTTTGTTTTGATAACTAGGGATGTTCTTGTAATTTCCAACCAGTTTATTTTAATTCATCATTGTGCAAACTATGCTCCTTAGCAGTTTCCTTCCCTGGAATTTATGCTCTCTACAGATACAAAAATCACCTCTCACTCTGTTCTACTAAGCTTTTTATTTTTTTTTCTTTTGAGGATCTCTGTTGCCTTCACAAAACCAGCTGTCCTTCTCCATAACTACTCAGTGTCTTCTCAGTTTCTTTAAATTAATCCAAGACTGTCCAGTATAATAAAAGTAGTGCTTCACCTTCTGATAACTATCCCTCTGATACATCCCAGGGTGTGCATTTGCTTTCTCAAACCCTTAGAATCATAGAATCATAGAATTGTTTTGGTTGGAAAGGACCTTTAAGATCATCAAGTCCAACCGTTAACCTACCACTGCCAAGTCCACCACCAAACCATGTCCTTAAGCAGCACATCTATAAATATCTATAACTACATCTTTTAAATACCTCCAGGGATGGTGACTTAACCACTTCCCTGGACAACCTGTTCTAGTGCTTGATAACACTTTCCATGAAGAAATTTTTCCTAATATCCAATCTAAACCTCCGCTGGTGCAACCTGAGGACATTTCCTCTCATCTTATAACTTGTTACTTGGGAGGAGAGATGAACACCCACCTCGCTACAACCTCCTTTCAAGTAGTTGTAGAGAGTGATAAGGTCTCCCCTGAGCCTCCTTTTCTCCAGCCTAAACAACCCCAGTTCCCTCAGCCACTCCTCATAAGGCTTGTGTCCTAGACCCAGACTCTTATGTGACCCTTCTCAAATGAGAGTTCATCATCACTGAGTTTGGAGCAGCAGATATAACCAGAGTGTGACACGGTTCACAAGACCATAAACATTATTTTTCAGCCATAGATTTGATGACAAGAGACTGGTGGTATCATTCTGGACTTGCAGGTCTTCTGCCTTGAACTTTTTCATTTTCTAAGTCTCTGTGTGCAAGGGAGGCCAGAACTTCTGTCAAGATGGTTTCTTCCTGCAAATCTGTGATATTTTCTAATATTTTTTGATGTTTTTTTTCGGCTATCCACATGAACTACCTTATTTCATTGTGATTTAATGTTGTATACACTTTAATTTTATTAAGTAGAATTTTCTTGAAATAAATGTTTTGGAAATTAAAGTAAAGCCTGACTACAAATATCTGAGTATTCTATTTTCCCTCCCATTTTCGACTTGATAATTCATAAACTACCAGAATACTTATGTTTTAGAAATTTTTCTATCAAGCAATACTGCTTATTATTGAGCCTTACTGAAATAAGCAACTGTCATCTATCCTTCACCAATAATTACGATGATAGGTCACAGGTATACAAAATAAGGGAATATAGGAGAATGCATTTGTTTATATTATGTTATTCTTCACATAGATGTTCAGAAAGTTTCATTTAACCAGAAAACTATAATTTGTCCCTAAACCTCTTTTGCCCATTAAATACACCTAAAATTCAAGGTATGAATTCTAGAGTCATTTTCTGGACAGATCTTTTCTTTTCATAAATGAGAGCTTTGCCTAGCAAAGGCAAAGGTTAAGCTCCCAATCAGTATGTAAGTTCAGAGCCCCTAGTGTTTGTATATGTCTTTCAAAGATATTGGAGGCCACAGGCAACAGCTGAAAGAATTCCAAGCCTTATGATGCAGGAGTGGGTGATAGCTTTATATATTAACAAGAGAAATAGATGAATGTTGGAAAAATGTACCCTTATACAATTATCATTAGCATACTTAAATGCATTTGCTTTGCATATACTTTCTGTTCACTGTCTATAACTAAAGAAGACAATAGTTATAGTGAAAGTTCTGTTAATTGTAACGGTAGGAAGAAAAAGTAAATGGAATAATTTTGTGGTTTTTGTCACTGGAGAATGATATAGCAAATAAAAACTATGCATTAAATCAAACTCTAAGATATTTATGGTTCTGAGTGTATTTCATTTCAGATCATTTAGTAGTTTAAACTAATTTACCACCTCCATTTTCCCCATATAATTTTTGCTGCAAGTTGAGATAACACTTTTAGGCTCCTAACTGCCTTATGAATTCAAAAGTCAATTCAGCTTAATATTTTAATGAATAATTAGGAAATGAAATATAATGCTGCTTGCACACCTCAGTGTCCATCTTTTCATAAAAATATCCTGCTGTCATGAATTGCCTTCATATTTGACTTGTACACAATCGAGTGCATCATCACTGCTCAGCAGCCCAGATGGAGCAGCAGGAGGCATTGTGTAAAATGTCTCACAGCAGATTACATTATTCTCTACATGGAGAACTGAGCAATCTGTCATGCTCCTTTAAGTTTTCCACTTAGCAGCTTTGTTAGCTACTGCTTAACAGTGGCAGAAACCTTATTCCACCTATTTTTTGGACAGAGGTTGCCAGCTGGGAGCATATTTACAGCAACAGAGGGGACATGATTTTAGGAAGTCCTTTTGCATGCTTTCAGAAACAGACTCTCTCTTTATTACTTCCTTTCTTAACTGTGTTTGGGGATCTAGCTCCAAATACATTATTCATAAAGTGGTTTATATGTGTGTGTGTTAAATCAAATTAAAATCTTCCCAGGAGAGGAAAGTGTCCTAATAATGTACACTTGTTATGGGAAAGGACACTATTAAGGAAATGCTACCATATCTACATCTTTTTAACCTTAGTCTGAGTAGCTCAATACAAACTGGAAGGTTGAGAAAAGTCAAGAGAAAAAATAGATGACTTTGGAATTCTAATAATTTTGTTGGCTGAGTGTCTTTGCAGCTCAGCTTTATGGAAACTCCAGGTTTTCTCTCTATTGCAACTGCAATCAGAAAGGTATGCTTACTAAAAACTTTTCAGATGCCAAATGTTTTATTGATGTTTATTGCTACATGTGTAATGGAAGAGTACTAATCCACCTATAACACATGGTTCAGAATCTGCACAAATAATTGAAAGCTCTCTCTTCTATTTATCAGGGCAGATTTGCTGAATAACCTCAAATGAAACACACACACTACTTACATGTAATAAAACTATTTAAATAAACCAATAAACTGTATTTTGTGAGATAAGGAAGAGGGTTGTTGTAGAAAACACTTTAACAAGAAAGATCTTTGGACTATTGTAGCCAGTGGGATTCAGCCAGTAATTTTTTGATCCATCCCTGACTTGGGGGATAGATCAACAATGGAACTAACAGTACACAGTTTGTTTTGCAGCTGGTAGAATGATTTAGGGAGTGCACACAATATATTAAGAAATTTTCTGTGTATATGTATTTGAGTTGTCAACATTACCACAATCATATGTCTTGCAAATACTAACTATGTTACAATGAACAGACTTTAATCAATCAGATTTGAAAAATAACAGACTCTTTTGGTGTGATTTTTTCTGAGTTGGTTGATTTCTTATAATTTTTATTAAAAACGTTATAAGAACAATTATGGAATGAAAGTCGTTATTTTTAAAATATGTCAAAACACATTTTTACATAATTATGTTTTGATTAGAAAAAAAAATGTAGATTAAAAATATGATAACCCATATGATGCAAGACAAAATATAGTCCTTGCAAGCCCAGGTTTGAGCCTCTGTACTTTAGGAAGCAACAAAGACCACTAGGACAAGAGGTAAATAAGCTTTTATAGACATTCATTTCTTCTGTAGCCATGAGTCAGATATCCAAGATATCTTACTTTTGTAAGTACAGATATATTAGAAAACAAGGAGTCATCATCTCCATGTCAAGACATATGTAAGTTCTGCTCAGTTTGGTACCTGTGTGTGTCACAGTGATATTCTCTATTAGAAACATATTAGCGTTATTAGTTCCTCTCTACAGAACAGGAACAAAGATAGAAACATTAAACTAGTAGTTTAAAATCTGAAGGAGTGTGCAGTAGAAAACAAAATTCAATTCAATCAAAATTGCCATTGTGGAGGGTTAATACAGTAACCACTGGATAATCTTTCCTCTCTATAAGCTCTTCCCTTAAGACTTCCTCTTGCCTGAATGACTACCCACATTTAAAGTCTTCCAGCTTGTCTGCCCAAGCACAGATTTAGCAAGGAATGAAAGAGAGAAGAAAACATACAGACATAAAGGGCCTTCAGAGCCTCTTCAGACAATGTGATAGCATATCTGCTGCAGCTCTGCAGCTGCTGCAGTCTGCCTCAGACCCTCAGTTGTGTTAAGGTTGCATGTGCAACTGTTTTCCAAACTCCCAAGCTTATCACAGCTCCTCCTTTCAAGAACTACAGCTCTTCAGAGGGTCAAATTTGTCCTTAAAATTCTGTGCTCACTTTGCCTTCTTTTCTCACAATGGCTGGAGCTTTTTTTGTGTGCATCTGTGAGTGCATGTGAACTTGTAAAGAAAAAAGAAAGTACTAAGAACAATAACATTCCTTTCAAGAGATACCTGACAGATACTTAATGGGACTCTTTTTACCTGTTGCAAAGCTGAAAGTCCAGACAAGGAGCTCTTCTGAAGGTCTGCTTCTATACTTGCATGTTTATGTTCTGTTTTCTACTTCTTGGCACTGTGGTCTTACTTCTGCTGCTTTTGATAGAAAATAAATAAATTCTTGTTCTTGTTACAAATACATGGCACTATATTTCAAAGGACAAACCAACATTAAGCTTTCATGCTATATTAGTAAGGGAAAGGTTAAGTATGTTTGAAGAGATACTGTCTATTAGCCTGAAGTGAGTTACTGTGGAGATGCTGGATTTCTGCCCAGAGATAAAAAGCAGTTAAAAAACCTCTTCAGCTACACTGATTAATTATGTATAAGTCTTACTACTAATTGTGTGGGTTTGTTCATTTGGTAAAATTGGGAAGTTACAGACAATTTATTATTTTTGTAGTAAATAAATAAGTAAATATTTAATCCTGAGTCTACTGGCTGAACACTGTCTTTCAGAAGACAGGAAAGTTGTGACCAAATCAGAGCTATGGATTCTGGCCATCACCTGGTATGAGTGTATTCCACCTAACATAGCATTACAAGCTTTGGTTATTTGCTTTTAAACAGAAATAATGCAGAAAGGCCACTGATGATATTTTCAAGTTTATTTATCAGCTCTTGGGGAAAACTTATGAGTTTTCGAGCACGTATTAACTCTCTTGAAGGTCTGAGGTGTGTAAGGCAATGAACTCCACACTTCAGTTACACTTCAATTTGATGGCTTATGATTTAATTTAATGCCTTCTGCTTTTTTTATAATACCAATGAGTGAATTATTTTTGTTCACCTACTCTATGCTAATCCATAATTTACATTGCATTTGCATTGTCAGTAAAGCTATAGAATTTCCTCCTTAAGCTGGTTGTAAAGGGGTTGTTGAATTTCAGTGATCAAACAACAAAGTTATCCAGATTGTTTTAAAGTTTTAATACAAATAATGTGAGAAGCACACAAACCTAGAGTTTTGATCAAACTTGAGCATGCAAGGTAATCTTTGGGACCAGATCCCTGACCTTGTATTCAAAACTGCTATTTAAGGCAGAGATTTGTCTATGTACATCTGAGAACGGACTTCAGAACTTGCTTACTTTGAAAGTGTGAATGTTTGGACATTTATAGCTATTCCTTTTGCCAGTAGAGCAGGAAGTTTGGTAGCAAGTTTGGTAGAATACATCCTAGAATTATGATAAAATAGGACGAACATTAAGAAGACAACACCTGCATGCTTCCATGTCTCCACAAGTGCACAGCATCACCAGAATACTTACATTTGTCTTCTTCATTAGCCCCTCACAATTTTTTTCCCTTGTTCACTTGGACAACTGTCACCGTTTAAGGCTAGGTGCGCAGTTAAGCGGATGACAAATGCTCTCTGTTAACCTTTTACTTCCTCAGAAGGAAAAGGAAAAGAGAAAAGGGAGAGAGACTTATGGGTTGAAAACTTAAAACAGTTTTAATAAACAATAACAAGGAAAAGAAAGAGCATACTAACTAATGAACTATACACAAAACCACTACTGAACTCCCCCTGATGATGACCACGTCACCGCTGACACTGCAGGGCAGGCACTAGGGAGTCCCAAAGCAGACGCAGCAGCAGGCGGGAACCAGGTTCAGGAGTTAATCATTATTAAGTCATCACTTGCTTGTTGCAAATCCTGAGCTGTTCCAAGGCCTGGTGTTCAGGAACAAGTAGTATTTGCTCTGAAGAGTTGTGCTATACCATAATACAGTGTATTAGCAAGTAATTCAGGGCAGTAGGATCAGTTAGTGCTGAAGCCCCTATATCTACACTATACACTGTTTCAGTGTTCTACCTCAGATAAGATTTATTCTGCCCCCATGGACCAATGGTCCTCTCCATGTATCTGATTTGAAGCTGTCCAGAGGATTAAACATATCTTATTTGGGTGGGAGCATGTTTGTCCATCTGAAGCAGATGTTCTGGTTCAGTTTCCTCTGTAAGGTATATTGTTCGCACTCTCTGAAGCCATTCTGCAAACCAAACCAATTTGCAGTAAGCAGAATGATTGAGGGATTTGCTTCAAAATGATGTTACTGAGCCAAAACCTGTAAGTAAA
This sequence comes from Nyctibius grandis, assembly GCF_013368605.1. Taxonomy (NCBI): domain Eukaryota; kingdom Metazoa; phylum Chordata; class Aves; order Nyctibiiformes; family Nyctibiidae; genus Nyctibius; species Nyctibius grandis. The sequence goes on from NC_090658.1 coordinate 83,129,112, forward strand.
TACAGCCACAACCTTCCAGATCATGCTACAAATAATATTATACACCATACTGCTATACCAGTATTACCTGGTGAAAGTACTATGCACTTTTAGTGTTACTTATAAAAGTATTAAACTTTTTAACTTTAAATTGTGGAATCAGATAGCCATACCTCTGACACACTGTGTGTTCAAAAAACTTCAGGAACTGAGACAGACATAGACTTTATTTTATTTAGAAATATTGAAGGAAATTGGTACAAACTGGCTCAATTAATGCACAGTTCTCTAGATCTACAAAGTTTTTTAATCCCTCTTTTCTGCTAACAGTCATTTTGCCTTCATCATCGTATTGTACACATGGTGGACTTTCATTCTTGAACAGCTGGATTGAAACACTGTCTCCATGAAAAAGAGTCTAGAAAAAAAATATTAAATCATGAATTAGGCAGAATTTTAATGAACTAGGAACAAAGAAATACTCAGTATTCTGCCCACACCATACAACAAACAAACAACATATGTTCACAAGTAATAATGGTGTGAACCATTGGTCACAAAATGGTTCACACACGAGACACATTAACATTCAAAGCTGAGATCGATTATAAAATAAGCTAGTTAGTAACACCACCTACAGTCGTGAAAGAAAGTTCAGGAAGATTCCAGGTAAATGGAGAAGCCAAACAAGGGGAAGCCTTACAAAGAAGTCAGAAAAACCATGATGTAAATCTACACTAAAAAGTGCAATTGCTACCTTTTCTCACTAAGGGAGGTAAGTCTTAATACTCCTTACTACAGCACTCAGCAAATGCACTGGCTAGAGAAAATACATCAAAGTAATGTTTATCTGTCAATATTTGGGTATGTGTTTTGTCATGTTTTCAGGACTCCTTGTGCACTGCCTAATACTCTGTACATATGGTAAAAAGGCAAAAACAATTATCTTGTAGTGAAATTGAGCAAAAAGCGAAAGAGAGCTTGTTTAAGTTGAGCGCTGAATTACGCTACCATTTGTACCAGAAGTAAATAAGGCCTTATGCGATAGCAGCCTCTTTCCCATTATAGCCTCCATTTCCTTATGATGTAGGTGCACTACCATCCATGAAGTCACAGTCAACTACGACTTGCTCACCAGGGAATAGGAAAACCTTGTGATTCTACTTCCTTTAAAAGCACTCCTCTTTAAATACCACTAAATATTAGACTAAAAAAAATGTGTTTTGTATGCAGTAAGTCCCTCACATTGGAAATTTCTGCATATTCCCACTAGCATTCTGCTGGGGAGACAGAAAATAAAGGAACCCTTGCAAATAGTTTAATATCATTAATTAATTATGAGGAAGGCGTATTAATGTACCACTAGAGTGCAAGTGCATTGCATATCTTGCTAATTTTTCTATTTTATTTTAATTTTTATACTTTGTATCAAGACTGGATTGTCTTATAATTTTAATTGAATCAGTGGAAGATGATTAAATGCCTTAGAAAATCTGGGCTTACTGATTTCTTTGAAGAAAAAAGCTCGATATTTAGGTACAGGACAGAGTGGTATTTACCACCACTTATCACCTTTTGCCCCTTTCTGTAAGGAGCCTGTAAGAGTGCCACCATGAATTCCCATACCACGCAAGGTATACTTTTGATCACTCTCTTCAAACACGCTGTTCTTACCAAAGATTTTCATTGACCTTCGTATCTAATCTCCAGCAAGACGGAAGAACAGCATTAATTTACTTTTTCCACAAATTTGTATAATTAATGGTTCTAAAGCTTCATACACCTAACCTGTGGATTACCAGAGTGATACAACTAGCCTTTGTGTCTGCATTTTGTGAATAAATTTCTTCTTTACAACCTTTCAGGTGGCAAGCCTAATCCACACAGCTGGGAAAGCCATTCAATAATATCTTTACCTGAAAAAATGTGGGGAAAAAAGAATTCATGGCACAATACACAGAAATTAAGAATTCTGTTAATAGCCTAGGTACATCAATTAATAAAATTGCAGATTGTACTGAAGTTCACCTCAGAGGCATCTTTACTCCAAGTAGTATTCATTCCAAGCAGCTGGAGGATAGGGCATGACAAAGACATGAATTCTGGGTTGCTGTGTGAATTGCTACAAGATCTTGGTTGATTTGGCTATCCAACAACAGAAGAGTACACAGCAGAAAGCCTAAAGTCAAACTATGGTCAAGTGTAGTTACAAGGCAAATTACATTTCCTTTTGCTCTGTCTTCAGAGTGAGCAAACCCAAAAGTTTTACTATGAATAATACTCTGGATGTAGTGGCTTTTGAAGGTAGAAACAGTTCTAATGCAGTAGCTTAGTTGAAGTGATACTAGAATGATAAAAACTAAGCTAAGACCAAACAGACAAGGCACTAAGAGTGACACCCAGTAACAGAAACATGAATAATATGGCAGCAATGTAAAGAGGCACTTCCAGTCAAGCATGAAAAACAAAATGAAAAAGAGTAGCTTTTAAGAGGGGGAGAACTTACTTGCTGTATCTTCAGATTTAACCATCTATTTCAAAATTATCGAGTTATTTCTTAGTTTTGCATTTTAATATAATACACTCTTTTTTGTTATGTCTTCAAATATTACAGAAATTAAATGAGATGATAAATGTATTCCCAAATGAGCAGTGATTCAAAACAGAAGTATAAAAGTAACACCAATGTACAGTCAGAAATCTTTAAGGTAATTTTTGCATGAGGAATATATTTCCTCATGCAAAATATGAAAATATGAGGCTTCTTCAAATACATTGCAGGTAAAGCCAACACTAGAGGCAATGTAGGCCCACTGATGAATGAGGGGGGGGCCCTGGAGACAGAGGATAAAAAGAAGGCGGAGTTACTGAATGCCTTCTTTGCCTCTGTCTATACTGTTGGAGGCTGTCCTGAGGAGCCCCGGACCCCTGCGGCCCCAGAAGAAGTCAGGATAGAGGAGGAATCTGTCTTGGTAGATGAGGGCTGGGTCAGGGACCAATTAAGCAATCTGGACGTCCATAAATCCATGGGCCCTGATGGGATGCACCCGCGGGTGCTGAGGGAGCTGGCGGAAGTCATTGCTAGGCCACTCTCCATCATCTTTGCTAAGTCGTGGGCAACGGGAGAGGTGCCTGAGGACTGGAGGAAAGCGAATGTCACTCCAGTCTTCAAAAAGGGCAAGAAGGAGGACCCGGGTAACTATAGACCGGTCAGCCTCACCTCCATCCCCGGAAAGGTGATGGAACAACTTGTTCTTGGTGCTGTCTCTGGGCACATCAAGGACAGGGGGATCATTAGGGGCACTCAGCATGGCTTCACCAAGGGGAAGTCATGCTTAACCAACTTGATAGCCTTTTATGAGGACGTAACCCAGTGGATAGATGGTGGTAAAGCTGTGGATGTGGTCTATCTCGATTTCAGTAAAGCGTTTGACACGGTCTCCCACAGCATCCTCGCAGCTAAACTGAGGAAGTGTGGTCTGGATGATCGGGTAGTGAGGTGGATTGTGAACTCGCTGAAGGAAAGAAGCCAGAGAGTGGTGGTCAATGGGACAGAGTCCAGTTGGAGGTCTGTGTCTAGTGGAGTCCCTCAAGGGTCGGTACTGGGACCAGTACTATTCAATATATGCATTAATGACTTGGATGAGGGAATAGAGTGCACTGTCAGCAAGTTCGCTGATGACACCAAACTGGGAGGAGCGGCTGACACACCGGAAGGCTGCGCAGCCATTCAGAGAGACCTGGACAGGCTGGAGAGTCGGGCAGGGAGAAATTTAATGAAATATAACAAGGGCAAGTGTAGAGTCCTGCATCTGGGCAAGAACAACCCCATGTACCAGTACAAGTTGGGGGCAGACCTGTTGGAGACCAGCGTAGGAGAAAGGGACCTGGGGGTCCTAGTGGACAACAGGATGACCATGAGCCAGCAGTGTGCCCTTGTGGCCAAGAAGGCCAATGGCATCCTGGGATGTATTAGAAGGGATGTGGTTAGCAGGTCAAGAGAGGTTCTCCTCCCCCTCTACTCTGCCCTGGTGAGGCCGCATCTGGAATATTGTGTCCAGTTCTGGGCCCCTCGGTTCAAGAAGGACAGGGAACTGCTAGAGAGAGTCCAGCGCAGAGCCACGAAGATGATTAAGGGAGTGGAACATCTCCCTTATGAGGAGAGGCTGAGGGAGCTGGGTCTCTTTAGCTTAGAGAAGAGGAGACTGAGGGGTGACCTCATTAATGTTTATAAATATGTAAAGGGCAAGTGTCATGAGGATGGAGCCAGGCTCTTCTCAGTGACATCCCTTGACAGGACAAGGGGCAATGGGTGCAAGCTGGAACACAGGAGGTTCCACTTAAATATGAGGAAAAACTTCTTTACGGTGAGGGTGACCGAACACTGGAACAGGCTGCCCAGAGAGGTTGTGGAGTCTCCTTCTCTGGAGACATTCAAAAGCCGCCTGGACGCATTCCTGTGTAATCTGGTCTAGGCAATCCTGCTCCGGCAGGGGGATTGAACTAGATGATCTTTCGAGGTCCCTTCCAATCCCTAACATTCTGTGATTCTGTGATTCTGTGATTCTGTGATTTCTTGGCAATCTCAGACCAGGCAGAGACCTTCAAATGAACTTTACACAGGTTCCCAAACAGATTATATCCTCTTTCAATTATTACAGTGCAAGACTGAAGCTTAATTAGTATCCAGATTTAATTTCAATGTGAATTTCAGGTCACTTTCTACATATATATAACAGAGTAATTTTCATCATCAGTCCTTTTTCTAACTTTTGAGTACTTTATAAAAACAGTTATCCCTTTCTCATGGTATCAAATAGCTTTCCTTTCAATGAGGAAAGTTAGTGCAAAAAAAGAATGAACAATATGTCCTCAAAGTCTCCGAATCTCCTTTTTCATGCTTATATATCTGTGTAGCAAAACTGATATCCAAGTAGGCTCTGTTTTAAGGCGTTCTTCTAAGAAAACTGCATAATATAGTAACACAAATTTTGCATTCATCAGAGGTCCAGTTTTTCCAGTAATACCCAAATATGTACAGAATACTTGCAGCCTTAGAGCCAGATTTCAAAAATTTTGTCAGATGTCCACAGATATTACTGGTGTCTATGAGCTTGTGAAAAATGCAGTCAGTATTTTCTATACATTTCAGTGCCTAATTACCTTGAAAAACCTGGTCATCTGCTCCCTTGTTATCTTTAATGTGGGTGCCCTTCTTGTGTTTGTATTAAACCTTCCAATGCTACATGAACAAAAAGAGAAACAAATATGACCAAAGCAACAGCATTGCTTCCAGTATCTCCTATGAATTTAAAAGCACTGCTTTCTTTGAAATCTAGCTGATTATGCACTCAGAGACAATGCTAAAGCAAATTTCAGTGTGCAAAGAAAAATTGTGACTGAAACATATTTGCCTCTGTTCATCTATTTGTCTTGTTTTACTTTTCTCCTTTTTCTACTCCTCTGACAAGCCACTCTTTCATTTTCTGTTTCGTGCTTGACTGGAAGTGCCTATTCCACGTTGCTACAGTACTAGCCGCACTTCTATTACTGTTGACAAAATATAAGCTCTTTTTACTGCTTTGTCTGTTTGGTCATAGCTTAACTTCTGCCAGGCTAATATCACTTCAAATAAGCTTCTACATTAGAACTGTCTCCAACTTCAGAAGCTGCTGTATCAAGAGTATTAGTCAAAGTACAAAATATTTGGGTTTTTCCACTTAATGCTTTTGGAACTTCTACTTAGTTTTTACCAGTAAGAGTATCTCTACTCAGTAAAAAAAACTATAAAGGTTTAGTTGGGTTTCTGAGTGTTCCCAGCCTCCTTCCGTCTAGTGAGTTTTGCAGAGGAGCTCTTGAATCTTTCTTTTCTCTGTATCACTGCTGCTTCCATATGCAAGGAATGATAGGTAAGAAAATTATTCCTTTTAGTGAATCATTCATGACAAATTCAAGAGTTCCCCAATTTAAGATAAGGGAGTAAGCAAGTTTTTATCCACTTACATTTACATTTCCTACTATAAACAGTGCAGTTCTAATAAGATAATTTGATACTGTATATACTATTATCATATAAGTAGCTTCTCTTGGACTGTCGTACAGTTAGAGAAACCTTCACTGCCTGAAAAGCTCTGGCCCATGACAAGACTCGCTATCAACATTTGTAAAATAGATGTTTCAAAATGGTGTGTCCTGAAAATGCACATGAATGAAAAGACTCTTGTAAAGAAATAGTTAAATATCATGATGTATACTGTCTTTCTTCCAGAGAGTTTTATGATCATATTGCACTCACAGTTCAAGATACACTTTTGGAGAAGTGCATCTAAATGGCCATCGAGAACTGGGTCATTGTATTGGGTTTAGGTGGCAAGGGTTTGGTAGTAGGGAGGGCCACAGGGGTAGCTTTTGTGAGAAGGCACCAGGAGCTGCCTCCGTGTCAGACAGAGCCAGTTTAAGCTAGCTGCAAGACTGCTGGCCAAAGCTGAGACCATCAGTGATGCTGGCAGTGCTTCTGTGATAATAAAAGAAACATAAAATCATAAAATGGATTGGGGTGGAAAGGACCTTTAAAGATCATCAGGTCCAATTCCCTGCCATAGTGAGGGACATCTTTCACTAGATTAGATTGCTTAAAGGCCCATTCAAACTGGCCTTAAACACTTCCAATGGTGGGGCATGACAACATCTCTGGGCAACCTGTACCAACATTTCACCACCCTCATTGTAAAGAATGTCTTCCTTATGTCCAGTCTGAACTTGCCTTCTTTCAGATTAAAACCATTACCCCCTTGTCCTGTCACTACAGGCCCTGGAAAAAGTCTCTCCATCTTTCTTATAAGGCCCTTTTACATATTGAAAGGCTGCAATAAGGTCTCCCCTCATCCTTCTTTTCTCCATGCTGAACAACTTCAACTCTCTCAGCCTTTCTTCATAGAAGAGGTGTTCCAGACCTCTGATCATTTTCATGGCCCTCCTCTGGACCTGCTCTAACATGTCTATGTCTTTCTTGTACTGGGGACCTCAGAGCTGGACACAGTACTCCAGGTGGGGTCTCATGAGCACAGAGTAGAGGGGAAGAATCATCTCCCTTGACCAACTGGCCATGCATCTTTTCATGCAGCCCAGGATATGATCGTCTTTCTGGGCTGCAAGTGCACATTGCTGACTCATGTCCAATTTTTCATCCACCAGTATCCCCAAGTCCTTCTCTGCAGTGCTACTCTCCATCCATTTATCCATTCATCATTCATATTTAAGAAAGGATAAAAAATTCTGCATAGCAACTGTGAGAGAGAAGTGAGAAAATGTGAAACAGTCCTGCAGATACTTATGTCAGTGAAGGAGGAAGAGGAGGAGGTGCTCCAGGCATGGGAGCAGAGAATCCCCTGCGGCCTATGGAGAAGACCATGCTGGAGCAGGTATCCACCCTGCAGCCCGTGGACGATCCCACGATGGAGTAGGCTGCTGGCAGAAACTGCAGCCTGTGGAGAGGAGCCCTCACAGGAGTAGGTTTTCTGGAAAGACCTGTGGCCCATGGAGGACCCATGCTAGAGCAGTCTGTTCCTGAAAGACTGTACACTAAAGCAGTCTGTTCCTGGAAAAGGCTTATACTGGAGCAGTTCTTGAAGAACTGCAGCACATGGAAATGACCTACACTGAAGAAGTTCATGAAGGACTGTGTCCTATGGGAGGGACCCTATGTTGGAGCAGGGGAACAGCATGAGCAGGAAGGAGCAGCAGAGATAAAGACTAATCACAACCCCCCATTTCTCACCTCCCCTATGCTGCTCAGTGGGAAGGAGACCAAATAGTCAGGAGTGAAACAGAGCCTAGGAAGAAGAGGAGGTGTGGAGGGAAGGTGTTTTTAGGTGGTGTGTTCTTTTTTTTATTTCTCACTCTCACTCTATTAAGTGTAATAAATTAAATTTTTCCCAAGTTGAGTGTGTTTCACCCATGACATTAATTGGCAAGTGATCTCCTTGTCTTTATCTCAACCCCTGAGCTTTCCCATCACATTTCCTTCCCCTGTCCTTCTGAGGAGAGGGCTAGAGCAACTTGGTGGTGACAGACAAGGTCAATCCACCACAGCCATCCACAATCTATTTGCAAAGTTTTTTGAATTAGCAAAGTTAATTGGAACCTGGTAATTTTACCATACGGAATAACCTTTACACTTTCTTCTCTTTAAAAATTCTGCTTTCCCCTTGGATGTTAGAGGAAAGTCAGGTTTTTTTATTTGCATTGAATATCTAAAAATTGGCACTATTTATCATGATATTTTTTCTAATTAAAATTCTGAAAACCTATTTGTTCTTTTTATTTCCAATTTGCACATTACCCGCATTGGTTTTAAGTGTGTTAACTCTCAAATATCCTTACATGCAATTCTGTCACTTAAATAAATAAAAATATGACATCTATAATTTCTGAAATGCAATTTGTGATTAGAGTCAAACTTTAAAAAGTAAATTACATTGAGCTACAGGTGATTTTTAAAGTACATGTAAATATTTTCATTTGATTATAAAAAGTAATTAAGATTACAAGCAATATGTTTGAAAGTGAAAGTGGTGTTATGAAAAATTAATCTAATCATTGAACTGCTTGATAGGTCTTGAAAATGTGATAATACAATCAAGGAGATGTCACTTTGTGAAGTAGAAAAAGCAAGGTTTGGACAAAAGTAAATGTTCTAAGAAAATCAAATAATGTTATGGAAAATAAAATGCTGTCATACTGAAATATAGGCTTTAAACATTTATTTCTGACAGACATATCACATAAAATTTCCATACTTCTATGCCTGGAATATTTTATCAAAATAACATTGCTGTAAGACCATTAACTGTAAATATCCATTGGCTTAAAAGGGACATTTAATGCTTCCAAAATATATGTTCTGTCATGAACTTGGGCTTTCCTAAGCGATCTAGTTAACCAAATTCTTCACTCATTCCTAGAAGTCATGTTTCCAGAGCTTAGTTTCAAAAAATTTTTGGAACCTCAGACTAGATCCAATAATGGAACACCATGCTCATGAAAAAAATCACCCTATGATATATTCTTGTGAAAAATTATCACAACAGCTATTTGGGCCCAATAGAAGAATACTAGACATAGAACTAGGTGTTCAGGTTCTCTATAGAGTGTAACAGAAGAATTAAACATCTCTGAATGGTACTGCAAAAAGTATCGTGATGTACAACAAGAAGCATGACAATGCATTTAGCCAACAGGAGGTGCTAAGCACACAGATTTGAATGATAACATTACCTTACGCTGAGATAAAATGTGTGGGTCAATGCTCATGTAGGTGCATTTTTCTGCTTCTGGTCTTTGGCACCCAAAAGAATTTGGGTAGAATGAAAATGGTTTGTCCAAAAGTGTAACTCAAAAAACCACTGCTCAGTTATTGCGTAAGGTTGAAACAAAGGTCTGTCTGATGTCTGCAATAACATATTTCTGATTAACCACCTGAAAGCCTAATTCCTGCTTATGGTCCATTGAAATTCACAAGAAAGAGTTCAGAAAGGTTCAGCCTATGGTGACAGAATTGCTCTCTACAATAATACGCTTTCTTTTCAGAGGACACTTTCATTTTTCTGTCTCATCAGTCAAAGGTGATGATGTTATCACACACCACAGTCATTTAGAAAGTGGAATTCTTAAGACTTGTGCTGTATGCGGGCTGTGAAGCCGTATCTTGCACATCCCAGGAGAATGTGTAAGCAGAGAGAGGACTGAAGTACACTCTTCCTGTTCAAACAGACATACTAGATGTAGAGGTCAGGGGGAGGAGGAAAAGACAAAAAAGATCTAATAGACAAGCAGTTAGGGCAGTTGTATTCTGCTGTCTGTGCTCATGATTGAGTACTTTTAATCCAATTATTTAGATTAAAGCATAGAAACAGTGAGAGTGAAAGGACTGAAATACAATATTTGTCTCTCTATGCAAACCCTGAGTGCTAAACAAAAACTATCCTGTTCATGTTTTATGCACCTTCTGAAGCAGTTCCTTTTCTATTAGCCTTGCAAAGCAAAACTAGAAAAGGTACATCTACATGTCTATATTTAGGAAAGCAATCAGCAGCTTTGATTGAGAACCAGCTCTTCAGTTCTGAAGCCTAGGATAATTACATCGTTTCTCCTTGATATTGGGCACCCCAGACCACAGACAAGGAGAACCACATTTGCTTACAGTCAACCATGCCAACAATGAGGAAGGCTGGGACAGCAGCAACCAGTCCAGGGGCTAGGGCCAGTCTGCAAAGCTCTCTTCCCTGACCCCTGGGTAGGCTGATTGATTGGGGTTGAGAAACTGAGGGGAAATGAAAGGTAAAGGAGGAGCTAAAAAGTCTATGCTGATTTTTGTAGGCTTCACTGGATCAAAGGCAGTGCAGTACAAACAATATGTGAGATGGTCTGACCCTCAAATAATTGGCTGTGTTTCCCAAATGTATGATAACTGTTAACCCTTGTTCTTACACAAAGGGAAATGAGAATACCATGTCATTGCCCATAGTAGAAAAAGAATGCTTTTTCTGGTAGTGAACCAAAACTTTTCATGGAGGTCAAGATTTGAAGACAGCGGAGAACAGTGACATCAAATCGGCAGAATTTTGTAACCTTCATTAATAGTGGAAAACTGAAGATAGTTATGCTATCAGAGCACAGACTACAGTCCCAGTGTTGTTCGAGAGAAAATTAAATATTCTTTTCCTTGTAAACTGAAAACATCCGTATCATATGGCCTGTATTTTAAATATGTATGTAATTACGCACTTCGAAGGCAAATCTAAATCTTTAAGTATGACAGTGTTTTTGATATTGGATGTCTTAGTGTATGTACTATTTAATTGACTAGAGAAAGTCAGTGACTGATGCAGTTGCATCTTGCATGCAAAAAAATATGTAATGTTACCTCTAGCTGAACTATACTGATCAGCATTTTATTACTGAGTCCTTTTTTGGCTGCATAATTGCAAAATGACAAGAATATGTGCACATTCTAGAGGACTGACAGCAAAAAGAACATGTGGATACTTAGTCTGTAAAATGAAAGAAAATTAAGAAGAAATAAAGGGTAGAGTGGAGCTTGTTAGTCGTGGATGACAAAGAGAAGTAACTCTAAATCATTTGAAGAAAATATAATTAGATTATAGAAATAGAAAGAGCAAACTTTGATCTTTCAAAGGCTAAATGACACAGGTACTATAGTTCAGTCCATGTAGCCAAATAGTGACAAATCGATGGGAAGAGGAATATAGCAAACACATGTGAATTCAGGATGAGAAACAGAGAATAAATGAATGTTATATGTTATGAGTGTTAGGGAATAGTATTTCTAAGAAGAGTTTATTGACTCCATTTTAGATGTGACTGAATGTTGGTTACGACTTTGATATCTCAGGAAAATGTTGTAGTAAGTGTACAAATGGATGAGAGCAAGAAAAAGTAAAAAGTAAAATAAAAATGTTCATTTAACTAATGCAAATAAAATATAGAAAAAAAATCCTATTTTTAAAAAGAAGCGGATATAAAGCAGTCTGATACATAATATGAAGAATGCAGTAGCAATCAGTATAATTAAAAACATATTATTAAGACAGTTCGTCAACAGAAGCAGAATTCCATGAAGTTATATTCTTGTCACTTTCTAATATATGGACTTATAAATTAGAAAATTCCTGTTCTGCTACAAGACACGGGAATACTACCTTCTTATTACTTATTCTTCATTTCTACTGCGTGTTTTTCAAAGTCAGGCTAACATTTTTTGTTGTTGATTTTGTTGCATTTTTAGTGAAAATGGAATTTACAAAAAAGATTCAGGATTAAAAATACAGCACTGAAATACTGTATCAAGCTGGGAGCTGAAGCTGACCAAATTAAACTCATTCTTGGATATCATAATACTTTCATATTTCCCCTTTTATGCGAGGTGATTGAGTATCTTCTATGCTACCTACTTGGGATCTTAGGCTACATTTGGAGTCCTTGCAGAATCAGATTTTTAATTAAGCTGTGTCTGTGGTAGCCCTATCATAAATTCATTAGCATGCCAATAATAATATTTAGCAGTTTTCCTTCCTGAGAGTTCAAAACACTTAGTTAAGAGGGTAGTCGTCACCAGTATTATTTTAAATGTGGGTTAAATATGGCATAAAATGTTGAAGTGACATGCTCAATGTCAGAGTCAGCAGTAGAGCTGTAGATAAAATCCAGGTACATTAAGCCTCAATTAAACCATAAATGCTGGTTCAGATTCCCTCCCAGGGCACACTATATCATTTTATTATAGGGTTGCATTGTTTTTAGAAGTTTGCCTTTGAAAATAGAAGTGACTTATCACTGGACTAATTGGAGAGGAAGCTAATAGCTGAATATAATGACTGTTCCAATGGAAGTAGTGACACCGAACCAGACACTGAAGCTAAACACAGATGCACTTCTGTATTGATGGCTGTCGATTTCTTTGCTCCTTTGCATGTTACATATAAAGTAATGATATAGGAAAATATATCCATGTCATTGAAAAAAAGTTGGCTTGTACCTAAGAAAAATGATTCTTCATACCTAAGGAACATAAATTCTATTTCCAGCTCTGCCACAAATGTCCTGTGTGATTCAGAACTACCTTTCAGCCACACTGATACGCAGTTGTCCTGTAAGTAAAAATTTCTTAATATCTCTGAGACAGATATAGAATTACTAAAAATGTTTTGGATCGATGATTTAAAGGCTCTATGATATTTTTATGAAAAGTAGTACCTGTTTTGCTTAAACAGAAATGTTGCATTACTGCTATGCTATCTGCCTACCCATTTTTTGCGTTGTATAGAAATCTGCACCTGCCTTTCATTGTTTTGGTGTAGTTAATACAAACAGACATTATTAACATAGTTCTGTCAAGCATTATTAGGAAATATTTTCATTATGTGATTAACAAACTTCAAACTGTACATATGCATTAGAATTTATAGTAGATTTGTACAATAACATGACCGTTGCTAACGTACCATGAATATCTGAATATCATTAATGCAAAGATAACAAAGGCCTTAGTCTCCTTATTGACTGTAATTAAGTCACTTGTCTATTTTACATAATTATGAATTTTTCTTCATATTAGCTAAAAAAATATAGGGAATCTTTCTTTCTAATGCAAACAACTACGACCATAATTATTAACCTAGATATACAAGCCTGTATTGCTTGTCTCACAAATAAAGATCAGAGGCATAATCCATAACCCAACCAAATTTAACACGACATCAAAAGTTACCTCACAGAAAAATAAAAAAAGACAGAATGAGCAATGAAAAAGAACAGCACAATCATGCAGAATTACAATGAAGAAAAATAATTCAGAAAGATAAAACATCATCTCATTAGGCAGTCTCTGATCCACGAAAATTTGTAAAGCATTTTCTCCGTCAAAAGTTTATCTGAAAATTTTTCACTTCATACCTCCTTTTTCTACAGCAGATTGACCATTGGTATAATTTGGTACAGCAGTTCTTAATTCTAAATGTAAAAACAACGTTTTATTATTTCTTTACCAGGTGAGTATATGTGCTAATGACTGTATTAATTCAGTCTTTTTCAGGCTACACTTTTTTTAGATTAAAATTGGCTTCTAAGAGGCTTTTGAATGAAAGAAAGGAAAGACTTAGAAAACTGTCTTCGAAGGAGTATTATATATTCGATGACAACTATGGTTAAAGAACAGCTTAGTTTAGCAAATTTTGCCCTTATATATTGAGGATGCTGAATAAACAAGTGGATGCAATGTCGAAATTTTACTACTCTAGGCCATATTTTTGACATACCTGCTAATTAGCTTAGAACTAATTAGAACTAATAAAAAGCAACACTCCAAACAGTTTGTGGTTTATTTCATTTTAATAGGGAAGGTTAGGAGTTTAGGGTAACCATTTTGTTCTCAGGACTGAAGAAAAAAGCCAAACAAATATTCAAGGTTACTGGAGATTTTTAAAGGGATATAGCTCACTGGTGAGGAGTGTGCTTCTTTCTCTTCCTAGCAAACCCAGCACATGTTGTACTAAAAGGTTCAAAAGATTACTAGCCCTTACTTTTTTTGACCTTATCTTGTAAAAAACTTCTGGGAAAAATTCAATTCTGATCATTTGTGTGCACACAGTCTATATAACAACAAACAACAAAAGGTTTTATAGCTGACTAAATCTTATTAATATGCCTAACTTTAATACAACAACTGATAGGCAGTTTTTATTATTTCCAACCTCAATACATAAAGAATACAACCAAACAAACTGCAAATATATTTTGTGTCTTTAAATTTATGGTGGCTCTTGAAAACACTAGTGAAATCTGATCTATGTTAAGAGATGAAGAAAAGGGGAGAGGACTAGCTCCTTATCAGATAATTTTGTATCCTGTAAATTGTAAAGTATACTTTGTTTTAATTAATGAACTAATGAATTAATATTGCTGTCCTAAAGTTTCTTTGTCATTTTTACAGTATCCTGGAAGGTGATAACTAGAAATATAAATTCTGCATGATTATACTGCATTTTATATACTGCCAGTGTAAACAGGCATCTTCAAGAGTCAAAAGCTACTACATTTCAGCTGAAGGTTTTTGGATATTAATGTAAATCCTCCAAATACTTGTAGTGGATGCTTTGTTAGGCAATAAAAATTGCTGCACACAATGCATCATAAACAGAAACACAGCCAATAACCTTAACAGGATAATCTCAGTCAGGGACCGTCAGTTTTCCTCTACCTATTATCTAGGAGAAGGCCTAAGGGAGCTGATGAATCTGAAGGTATGGTTTTTAGCCAAGGAATAAGAGTCAGTACCTTTGTGACAGCCAAATGTACTCTTCAGGAACAGAAGAAATGTTTTTGTGGGGGATTTTTTTTCTACATCTTCTAAAGCACTTTTCGTCGCTTTGACAAGTGAGTCTTGAAGGGGTCAATAAGTAATGCTGGGACTCAACCCCTTTCCTTGGTTCAAATCTTCTGGCCTACCTTCAGTTTGAATAAACATTTTTCATGCATCTACTAAACCTTTTCAAAAAGCCTTAAGAGGATACACACTCACAGAAGAGAGAAATGCAGGGTTCCATGCAATCGTCCCCCAAGTTTTTCAACAAGAAAATTTGAGATAGAAGAAAAAAAGAAAATGTAGTTATTGCTTTGAAAGGCACTTTTAAATGATTCCCATTGCAAATATAATGTTTTTGTTCTCCTATTCCGTTAAAACCCCCTTTATTTTCACAATAAATTCACTGTCTTTGAAATGGCCATTCTTCAAGGCAGAGGCAGTAGTTTCTACTGGTTATGACTCTGACTGGGAGCAGACTAATACTCTTCATAAAATCACTGAGTAATTCGTCACGGTCTCACATTGCACAACAGAAACTAGCTGCAGTAGGTCATACAGCAAGTCTGACAGGTTACAAAGAAAGTCATCAAATAATATGTGGATTTTATAAGTTATTTCATTTAAAGATGGGAGGAAAGAAAAAAAAAAAGAAAAAGAAAAGAAAAAAAAGGCTTAAGTCCAAACAAAGAAATTAAGTTTTCACAGAACAGAACAATGTGTAAATTCAATCCTACCCTGAAAACATAGCTAGTTCACAGAAAAAAAAAAATGCATTCTGGTTATTATTTCATTGTATTAGTGTCTGGCTAAATAGAAGGAAAAATATCCTGTGTTAATATAAAACTTTAGAAAGAAAACACAAGCAACTGCTGAACTTTATTGGGTATTTTGATACCTGAAACATTTATCTTCTTTAAGCTGATTTAGTTTTCAGTGAACTGGAAAATAAGAAGACAGCTCACACTAAACCAAGGGAACATTGATGATTAAACAATTCTAAATTGTGTCTCAGCTTACTAATCAACCAAAAAGAACTTTTTAAAAACTTCAGTTTAGAGGGGAATAATTACTCATTATCACGGGAAGAGACTATTTTTCTTCTGTTCAGAGTGCCTTAGGTTTGGGAGCTGATCAATCTGCATATATGAAGAAACATGGGCATAATATGAAGTAAAATCTCTTCAACATTTGGAAGCAGTCAGTGAGACTGTATGGACTTGTTGACAGCTTGGTGTCACACATACTTTCTCCTTACTTATTCTCAGTAAGGTTGATCAGTGATTCTTTCAATTTCCCTAGCCTACAAAGCGTCAGACCTCGACCTTAGATGCACCGGATAATACATAAATAACTCCTGTCTGTCCTTAACATTTCCTAACCTGCCAAATGCCAAGGATCACTGATCACTCTGGAAGTCCGCCATGGAATGGAACAAGGTGTTCAAAGCCAGTAATTTCTTTTCATTACACTGACCTCTACAAATGGCCTCGTGTCTTCATTAGCAGTTCAGACTAGGTAGAAAACTGGTTTTGCTTTGGAGGAGAAAATAAATTATCATCTTACACCCTCTCAGCAAAAGCAGAAAATTCAGTCTGATGGCTTATGCTTTGATCTGCAAAATGGACATGTACCCCAAAATATTAGGCACTGTGGCATCATTTGCCCAATCCAGATTCCAGAATGGTGCCCGAATATGCCTATGTTCTTTTTTTGTAAAGTTAAACGCTCCTGAAATCTTTTTTTTTTTAAAGATAATGCTTAACCTTTCCTATGAAATAATTATTTTCCAACATTCTTTTCTAATATAAGTAGTAGTCCCATGATAGATAAAATGTCAGCTGTCCCCATGATATTGTCTGAATGCCAGGACTCTATCAGAAAGTGTACTATAGAACAAGACTTTCTTCTTCTGGCCCCATTAACTGTGGAATGGGTTCAAGGCAGGGATAGAGATTTTCGTTCTCTTTGTCCAGGTGTTCTGGGATATGGAAGATATGACAATTGAACACTCTCGCAGATGAGTGAATGGGCATTTGGTTTTCCACTTCCTAGGTGAATTCTACAACCACTATGCTGTTGTATAAAAATAGGAATCTGAATTTTTTTAAAAAACACAGAGTATCAGGGCTTGGGGCAAACTGGGAGAAAAAGTCAATCTGAACTCCTGGAATACTATGATTTGGATGAGTGATAATATATGTATTTATATATATTTAAAAGCATACAATGAAAAGTCTTTAGAATATAATATTCTTTTTCTTTTTACTTTTTCACCCGTCATCTCATTAAAAGATTGAGCTATTAGCCAACATTCTGACAAAGAGAGTAATACTCCGTAAATACCCATAATTCATACATTCCTCTTGATGACAAAAAGATATCCATCTTCCTTCCAAAACCAAATAATGCCTAAATGCATATTTTCTTAAAATTAAGCAATGTATTCAGACAAAAGTGTTAGTTCTCTCATTGTGTGTCATGATAAAACAGTATTTTATAAGATTCCATTAGCCAAATTTTTATTGAAAAAAAGTAAATGTTCTAAAAATTCTCCTTTCTTCTCACTTTGTTTTACAAAAATCGACAGAGAGCTCCAGAAAAGAAACAAACAAACAAACAGTCCCTTCTCTCCTACAAAATGCACCAACACATCTATGCTCAGTGAAATGTGTGTTCCAGCATGACATAATCATGGTTCTCACTATTACCTTGTAACCACTGTAAAAGAAACACAGGGAAATGATACCCCCAGGGCAGAAGTGTTTTTCTCCATAATAAAAAAATATTAGTTGAGGAATTCTTTGCAAATATGAAATAAGTTTATAAAGTAAATCAAGTGATAAAAAGGAGAACCACATTTTCAGCTGATGGAAATTAGCATAGTTCCACTGGGGACAAAGGAACCTATTTATATTAGCTGAAGATTTAGCTATTATTTGATATTCAGGGAGCTCAGTGATGAAAGGGCTGTAAGGAAGTGAAATAGATGAGAGAAAGGGAGAAGTAAGGAATGAGAAGGCAAGCAGAATATATATTCATTCTGACCGTGCAGATCATCTGTCCCTCCAGAAACCCCAGTGAGCACAGAGAGGCGCCACATCCATTGGAAACACCTTGCATACTTACTGAGAACTCACTCCATCTCATTATAGTCCTTCCTGAGGCTTGTCTGCCTCTCTCATTCCAGGTCATATAGTGGAACAATTATCTAAGCATATAACTGCTTACTGAGGTTATAATGAACCTTCTTCAGCATTATTACTTCTCATTTCAAATCCCCTCGCTGTAGCTCCTTCCCTACCAGCCTTACCCATTCAAACTTGCTCCCCAGAGACATTATCAAAGTCAAAACAATAAAGCAGAACTAAATAAAAGAAACTGAAAATAAAATTTTAAAGCAATTGTTGAAGAGCTTTATTTTTGTTCACTTCTCTATTCCTTAGTTTAAACTTTTCTGTTTCCACAGGCTGTGTAGGTGTACCTAGATTTTTAAAGCAAATCCTATATAGTGTTTAGGCCACTGTGTCAATAGTTTAAAATCAAACAATCTTGATTATTTGAGGCTGCTGTCAGGGTCCTGAGTGCACCAAAATTCTCTGCAACCCCTCTCACTGTCCCCACTCTGCACTCTAGGTGTTTAGTTAGCTCTCAAGTGTGTTGAAATTCAAGTTTCACATGGGTCAGAGTGCTGTGAGCTTCATCACGTTGAAGCTCTGGCTCTCACCTTTGACCCTTGCCTGATCTACGTATGCCTGTGACAACACGTACATGCGTGCCTAGCCAGGTACTTCGCTGATCCTTTCCTGTTGACTTGGTTTCCTGGCTTCACCTTGGATCTGCCTTGTCACTGCAGACACTTCTGGACAGCTCTGGACTGTGGCTGACCCTGGTTACCATCACTGGACCTGCTCTTCTTCCCTTGTTAGTGTGTCATCGAATGGCAACCTTGCCTCTCCCTGCCAGATCTGCTCCTGTTTCCCCTTCCCTTTCTTGCTCTTGCTGTTTCTTGACAGACAATACATGGACAGAACATTTGAAATCTGAGGTGTTTTTGGCTACTCATTTAGAAAAAGTAGAGCATTACTTTAGTTTCCTTTTGAAAATAAAACCCAACAAATTGAAAAACTCATCCAATAAGATCACGGATTTAGAACACCTGACATGCAAAAGATAATTCATAAGTAACTTTTGTTCCAGTCAAAAGTGACAGATGGCAATTCACCTTTTGACTGGCTGACCACTATTATTTGGACAATTAATAGTACACATGAATAACAGTGATTTTAGCTCTTTAAACTGAAACACATAGAGAGATAACAAAGTACCTTACTATTTCTTAGGAATGCATCTCATAATAATTATTTGTTAAATTGAAAAGCACTAGGTTATCCAACAGATTATGCAGATATAATCTACTCCACCAAAATTAATAGTCATTGTTCATGCCCACCATTTCATTCTTTTTTTTACATGCAGAGATAACAAAACAGCTATTAATAAACAAATTGTTAACAGAAACAAAAAAAGTACATATCACCAAAAATGTTCTAGGCTATGAAAAAATGGTAATTCTGATGTCCAGTATACTAGTGTCTATGCCAGTGGTACTCACTCGTTACTCAGACAAACATAAGAAGAAATTAAAATGTTTCATGTGTCTCATCATCTCAACATAAAACTACTACTAGGGATTTTTCCATTGCAGAGTTCTGTACTGGATAGATTGCTAGTAAGAATGTGGACTCTCTGAAGAACAGCAGGGGAAGATAATATAATAACAACAATAAAAAGTATGAAATAAAACTTTTCATTCTATAAGCTCTTTTAATCAAAGCGTCTCAAAGAACTACAAATAATAATACCTTATGTCTCTCAATACCTCTGTGTGGGAGGAAAAAGCTATATGATCCTGCCGCAGTAAGGACAGAAATATTCATTGTCTTAACTATGAATAACTTACTGTAATCACTGTATGATTTTTTACCCTTGACAGTGGAACCATGGGCTATTGTTCATATAGCAAAAGAATAATCTCATTTAGAAAAAAAAGAAAATATAAACACTTTTTAAATAAATCTGAGGAAGTTATTTACATGAACTCCAGATGTAGTATTACTGACTCAAAGACTTTTAGGATATTTACATTTGTATTTAAGCTTCTGAGTGTTTTGAGTCTCGAAGTTCATTTATGTCTAGCAGAGGCAGAAGATTCTTATATATACTTTCATTAAGTGTGAAAGATTTTACATCAGTGGTGAAGCAGGAATTATATACTTTTGTTCATATTGAATTTAAGAAAGGGGACAGGTGGAAAAAATGTTTCTTTTAAATATTCTTCTCTTTCAAAACTATAGAAATAAAAGCTAGGGTAAAAATAGTGTGAACATTTCATGATTACGTTTTTCCGATTTTGTGAAACCACAGAAAATAAATGAATTGTTTCCTTAAGTAGTCCTTCAAATGAGTGTCGAAGGCAGTTTGTTTTCTGGAACTCAGATAAGTTTTGAAGCTTAATATTAATCCTCTTTTCAGAGTTCTGTCACTATCACTTTGTTTGCCTATTAATACATAATGGTTTTACTATCAGCAACTCAATACATCTTTAAAACTGTAATTCTGCTGTCCCAGGTTGTATTTTTTAAGAAGTAATTTAAGGAAAAACAAAACAAAACAAAACAAAACAAAACAAAAACTACACACCTTCTATTACAGGGACAGGAAAAAGACTCAATATTTAAATGGGAAGGCTTTTTGCATCCCCTGTCTTTGTGTCCACTTCACCATGAATGAGAATCTTCTCACGGAATCATATTTGAACTGCTAAAATACTGATCACTATAATTCAGTAAAATAAGCAGAATTTTTTATTCCCTTCCTCCCCCCTAAAAATAATGGCGGAAAACCAAAGACATTCTCTGACATTTCGAAAGAAAATTATGTTGCGTTTGTTTAAACTGCAGTCTGTTAAAGATTTCCCTTTGTTCTGAGTATTCAAAGTATGTGTAAATATTTATGTGTTGGGATGGTTGTCCTATAACTTTTACTTAGCTTCAATAATATATTTTTCAAAATGTTTTTTGTTGTGACATTGTTATTTAAAGAGCATTTTAAAGTAAATGTAATAGAGCTAATTATGAGAGATGAAGACATAGGTTAAATCTGCTCTTAAAAAAGAACAAGACACACACTGGGAATTATGGTTTTTTTTCCATATGCATTTTTGAAAAATTTTTCTTTTAACACCTTGCACACTAAAAACATTTATCTAGAAAGGCTTTTTAAGTTGCTTACTTCTCTCTGATTTAGAACATGTACCTCAGATATTACAAGAACTCAATTGTTCATATGATCATAGAATGAATCAATGTCTGTGTTAATGACATAGGAAGAGTTCTTTTGTCATATAACATATTTATCTATGTACTTAAATGTAATTACATGTTCCAGCAACACTGTTTTTAACTGTGAAGGGAAACCTGAAAGCATTAACATCTTTAAGAACACAGCTCCTGGATATGTAATTCTGCTACCCCGAACTTGCCTGTAAGTATATTATATATTATAAAATCTGTGACTGACATAACATATCTCTTCAAATTAAAGACTTTTATTCAGTATAGCAAATAAAACAGAGTATGTCTGCCAATTTCTCCATTAAAATATTGCTGATGATAGGTTTTACTTAAATGACATCAAACTCCAAATTTTCCATAATGATTCCAAAAGCATGGCTATGCATAGAAATAGAAATGATTTATTAAAGATGAATTAGAACTGACATCATGGTTGAATTGTAAAGATCACTGCAATATTCCAAACAACTCAGTATTCTTTTTGAATCTTCTAGCCCCAATTTCCAAATTAGTTGCAACATTTGCTATAACCCTGATCAGAATTCTAAGTGGTGCTGCTTCCAGAGAACCCAGAAACTTAAATTAATTACTTAGCATTTAAAAAGTTTTAACCTAAGCATACAGGAACAGATGCTGTGTTAATTTTGTTATTTTGTGCCTACAAGAAACCATAGTTATGAAGATGCATAAGCTAGCTTTCATTTTCTGGATGATTAAGCCTGCCAGGAGCCACCAGACAAAACTTTTTATAGTTTCCTTTATTTCTGCATATATATGTTTACTTGATTTTAGGAGGGAGAAGGAATAATAGCAGGAGTGTTACATTTTGTCTGTAAAAAACATCACACTGGAATTCTTAGCAAAAGTCATCTTTATGTCAAGCACATGGCATTTTAAGAGCAGCTTTTTGTTCTGAAGCTCAGGAAAGTTCAGACTAACTTGATATTAAAAACAAATCGCCATTTCAAAATGGAATTGGTAGCATTGAAATGAGAGGTCTATTCCCTTCACACTATCCTTTAATCGGAAGTATTCCCTAGAATTTTGAAGATCATGACACTTACCACTTTTAGCAGCATGAGTAATGTGAATTACTTGAAATACAAATGCAAACTGACCTGTTCATCTTATCAGGATAGATTGTAATCTATTGTAAAACTGACGGTGACACAGGCTAGCGAACATTTAACAACATTACAGACAGACATTGGTGGATCCAATTAACAATGGATTAAATAAAGCAGATTAAATTTGGTCTGAAAATAGAAATCTGCCTGAGAATCTGTGTAAAACTGTCTCACGGCTATTCATATTAGAAAATTATGACCACTTCTAAATCAATAAGGCATGAATAAAAGAGTGCACAGAGCTAGAAGTTATAACAAGCAAGATTAATTTATAACCTGAAAAATAAAAGAGGATTTCACAAGCATGTGACAGTCATTTTGATACATATATTTGACAAACAGCTAAATGCGAGAGTTTGTACCTTCTTTCTGTCTCTGAATGAGTGAAAGTTTAGCCCACTAGTCAATCATGTAGTATGAACTGGTAGCATGGACTAAATACCCTAATGAAGGTCAGGGATACTTCATCTTTGGAGGAGTAATATTGACAACATAACACAGAAAAATACTACTGTTATTCACAATTTAACATTGACAAATACAGTATAATTTTTAATGTTTTACTACCAATAAAGGATCATCTTGTTTTAAATTTATGGTATATTGCATTGTCAAGATATTTTTGCTAATATTCGGACTGTGCTTTCTCTTAACGTACTTTTTACACATAGATTTCTTTCTTTTGTTCTGTTTGATTTTTTAATATTTTTTGCTATCTTTAAGCTGGTGACTAGCTTAGGAAGATACAAAAGTACAAAAAAATAGATTTGATATATTGAAAATAGTGAAACCCTCAGGATTTTGTAGTAAAGTTAGTTACAAAGATTCTGAAACTATCTCCCCAAAGAAAAAGTAAGAAATAAATATATTAACAGTTATGGAAAGTAAGTTATGAAGGAAATCAAAATGCTGAAGATATGTAAAGTCTAGAAAAATATTTTTTGGAGTATAGTAAGTAAAGAAACTTATGTAAAGATTTATTTTTGTCTGAGGACAGAAAGCCTATGGAACTATGAGAAAAGTTATTTACATTTTACAAAAAATTAATGCTGCTTCTAAATGGCTTAAGAGTGTGTTATGGAATACACCAACTGCCAAAGCTGAATAAAACTATTAACCAAGGTTAGAAGGATTATGGAGGATGGGTTCCTGAATACCTCAAGAAGACCCTCAGCTTCTTATTGGACTGAAAATCTTGAGAGAGGACAAGAAATGCCATTTGTTTATGTTGTTTCAATATATGTCTGTTGACTATTGCTGACTACAGACAAACAGAGAATTCAGGACTAGGATTATCTTTAAACTGTTATAGTAATTTGATTCTTGAGTGCTTACATTTTTAAAAATATATCAGCAGATCGTGTTTTAATAATCTTTATTCTATGAGAAAAAACAGGTTTTGGTTAGTTTCACTGGATACGCAATTTGAAATTTGGAATGTATTTTTTCCAATCTGAGACATATTTATAAAGACGATCAGTAATTTTCAGTAGTTTTTGTTTTTTTTTTTTTCTTTTTTTTTAGTACAATTAAATAATTTCTTTTCTAGGTAGGTACACATTTTAACTTTCCGTCACTCCATAAGGACTGGAGGAATAGGAATTAATTGATCTTAGGCTTTGCCTCACTTCTTCATTTATGTACCCACTGCAATGCAAAATAGCAAAATAAAATGTATCTGTCTTTCAACCTTTACTATACAAGAATTCAGAAATAAAGGCAAATGTAAACTGGAAAATTTAGTTTATTATCTAGGGAATTTAATTTCATAATGAGATAACTCATCCTGAACTTCCCATCCAGAAGATCCATACAAACTTCAAAAGATTTTCATCTTTATGGAGCTTTTAATGTAATTTCAGTTTAGATGTTCAAATTTATCAGTAAAACAATTACCTTTAAGAGTAATGCACTGTCGACAAATAGCAGAGCATACTATTGTACAGCAAAGTAACTATAACAATTGATTTACTCTAGTCTGAACTTAACTTAAAACAGCAATTATTTCTGAAAGTGTGATGTGAGAGTTTCAACTTTATTAGAATTATAAATGTTTTAAATGGTGAAAGACTTAATAGTGTAATCTGTCCACACAAATATCCTACCATGAGAACTTGAGACTGAGGATGAAAAAAAATGGAGTCTTAGTGAGTTTTCACTGAAGTATTACAAGTGAAGGAACTACACCAATAAACAGCTGTTCTTAACATTCGCACATCCCACACACAGTCAGATCAAATGTTTGGTTCTTAAGATGGGAAGGGATATTCTGGAGGCCACAGACTGAAAGAATCACACTGAAAGCTGAGTAGCCAGCTTTCTTCATCATTTCCTTAAATGTTACCTGTATCATCCTACTCTACACAGGTTCTCTGATTAATGTTAAAGAAGTCTGAACACCTTCTCCAGGAGACCTGGGTGCCGTGACTAATGTGGGTCATGTATGCTTTCTTTCTTTCATCTCCCCATAGAAGTGTGTCTGTCATAAGACATCTCCTAGTTGGATGAGTTGGGGTTTTTTTCCTGTTGCATTTTAAGCATGCACACTACCATTGTTATGTACTAAATATGTAACTTCATATAAATGTGACATACAACAAAACCAGAACTCAGGTTAGAAAGCCACACATCTTAACCTAGCCCACTTAATTTGTCAAAGGAAGTACTAACACCACAGACTGCAGTCTTTCCCTAGTACGAGGACCTCCTGTTATAAGCCACTAGCAACAGTTAAGGTAAATGAACCCATAGAAAAAAATAAATAAATAAATAAATAAATAAATAAATAAAGGCAAGACCAAAAGCCAGCTGTTAAAAATAAACACGTTGAATACACAAATATGAACAAGAGATTTGTATTATTCATTGTGAGATAAAATACGGAAAGGATAAAGGTACCAAAAGCATTAAATGGATTTTGACACCAGTAAGCTATATTTCAGGGCTAACCAAAATGCAGACAACTAGCAGCAGGATTTAAAACTCCCAGTCAGAGGAAATGTTCCATGGCTCTAGAGAGATAAATAGTTGAATCAGGTTACATATTACTGCTGATTTACACAGATGACTGGGACAGAGAGACCAACTACAAAGCTGTTAAGTTTGTTCAGGGTAGAATAAAGCAACTAGCAAGCTGAACTCTGAAAAAATTGGATTGCTAATACATAAGAGATGAATCTTGGGAATTTACACTGTAAGGTAAGAGTTTATGACCTCAGTTTAATAGCCTGCTTCTCTCTAAATATTCCAGACAACATGAAATAATGGAAAGACTTAAAAAAATCAAGTACTGTTTTAAACTAGGTACCCAGCTGCACAGACAGAATGGAAGTTCAGGTAGCCTAAGTTAAAAAAGAAAAACACAAATTAAATTACTCTTGCTATATTCATTTTCTGTATTTCTTCTAGCAAGCCAAATCTCAAATGATTTCACTACTCCTTTATTTATATTAACTGAAATAGTTCAGGATATGTAAGACAGACATGATATCCAGAGCTTTCTCAGAACTATATTGTTTGGGGTCAGTTTTGTCTCCCAATTCTATAACATAACCAAAGTACTAAAGCAAATTTTTCCATATAATGACACTTTCTGGAAGGCACTCTGATATTATAACAAATGTTAGCACCTTTGATTCACACTCAGGAGCTCAGATAGGTAGAGCAGTTTTAGGGCACATACCACATTGAAATTTGTAAGTGGTTTAACTGCTTGAAAGATGAGAGTGAAAAGCAGTTTTGCTTTTGATACATTAAAAATCAAAGAAAAATATTTTTCCATTACTGGAAAAGAAGATGTAGGTGAAAAAAACACCTGATAGAGCTAAAAGCAAACTACAGAGAAGTGTCTTGTGCAGCAGGTACATAAACAACTTTAATTCTCTCTTTCCTGAATAATATGATCAATAAAAATGGAAGTTCAATAGAAATAACTGCCTCTTGAGAGTGTGAGCCACAAATGAAATCCCTTTAACTTCACTTAGGAAGGAGTCAAATTAATACCTTCAGCTGATCAGAAGCAAAAAGACAGTGGAAAAATACTTCTTTATGCCTCTTATTCTGATGAAAATACAGCTCAGTCAGATGATCAAATCTTTAATTGGCAGGAGAAGTTAATATTTACTGATACAGACTCAGATACGTTGGCAAACTTTGAAATCATCTTCTCTATCTGACATTTAGACAACATGATGCTATTTGAAACCTAAGAGAAATGAGATTATAAAGTAAGTTGTACCTGTTCACCTTACCAGTTTTTTATACTTGAGTCATGAAATTTAAAGCTACAAAGGAAATATATCCAAACACTGAGCTTGGGTACATTACAGAACTCTTAATATCAGCTGTTTATACACACAGGCTGCAGTGGCTTTGCAAAGAGAAGAGGAGAGGAGAGGAGAGGAGAGGAGAGGAGAGGAGAGGAGAGGAGAGGAGAGGAGAGGAGAGGAGAGGAGAGGAGAGGAGAACTGTATTCTTGAGTCTTTTCTACATAATTTTGATAATCTGGACTATAAGACTTTTAAAAACTATATTAACAATATAGTTCTTAGTTTAATATAGATTATTCTCTTTTGTCCAGAACAAGATTTTAAGTGTAATTCAGCTATTACAAAAACATAATTTCCCGGCAATCCTTTAGCTGTACTTTGATATCATTCTTTGGATTAAAATTAATGTCTTAATACCCTACAAAAGATGATGGGAAATAGAAGAAAAAAGAAAAACATGTCTGTAATATGTAAAAAAGTTTGAATTCACTTACAAACTACCAATAAAGAAAACTTGAGTTTACTTAATTTTAATTCAGTTTCTTGCCAAGACAGCCTAGTAGCTTCTTGGATTGCCTGTATAAAGGTATCTTCTCCCTCCCAGCAGTTCTCTGAATAGCCAAAGACCCCTATGAGGAAAAGTACATGCAGATGGGAGGCTTTGGTGATTACTGGTAACATGCCTTATTCATGCCTCCCAGTCAAGGGGGCAGGCTGCAGCAGATCCCTAACCAACATCTCTCAGGTTACTCTTCCCTGTTACCTTGACCTTGAGACTCACAATTGCCACATCCCTGGTTATGAACCTTGTAGTAGCACACTTATACATGATACAAAAAAGTCACTGAACAAAACATCTATCTGATATTGCTGCACTTACAAATCAAATCCAGTTTTCAACTAATGGAATAATTTTATGAAGGAAGAAAGGCTGACACAGCAATATTGAGATACAGTAGAAGCATAAAATCCTTAGAAATGTGAGAAGAAAACTACAGAATTTTCTGTAGCTGGCTGTAAAGCAAAGACAAAACTGCAATTTATACTGAATATTTCCAGGGGAGTAAAGAAAAAAAAAAAATAAAAGAGAGAGGCTTCTCTCCCTTATAAAAAACAGCAACAAGGCAACCCCTAACGCCTCTTAAGGACGTCAGGAAGGACACCTACCCTGTCTGGAATGGCAGGAATTTTTTTTTTTGAGATACATCTCACAGAATTAACTGTTTCAGCAGCACCTAGGAAAAATGTACAAGCATCGGCTTTGCTTAATCTGAAGTCCAATAGGGAAAGAAATTATAGAATGTGTCTCTCTTCAGTAGCTAATGAATATATAAATTGCCGAGCACACAAGTAAATATTCTGGGAAAAGCTCTCCTCTCCCCATCAACTGTTGTCTTAAACTGGAAGTGACTTGGTGTAGGATTATTTTTTAACAGATTAATGTATTTTGCTGTTTAAAACACCATTTGCATGTAGTTCATTTTAATAGTAATAAAGATTTTGACTTTCTTTGCAAAACACTTTGCAATCTGTTAATGAAAAACACTATCGGAAAGCCAGGTGTTATCAATATTATTCTACATGTCATTTAAATGACAAGAGTTCACAATGAATTATACATTGTAACAAATTAACAGTAAGAAGTGGGAAAATAAGGAAATTTTTGCCAGGACTTCTACTCTACCTCTATAGAGATTTATTAAGGGAGAGGAGAAGGGGAAGTGAAATAAGTAAGCAGCTCCTGGTGGTTCTTTCTACACTAGTTAAGAAACTAATGGCTCTCTTAGGGAATTATTGAGCTGTATGTATGATTAATTGATAAGATAAAATATGTAAATTAAGTAAACATTATGGTTTACAAGTCACTAGTAGTTCATGTGAGCATACTTCTGTTGTAGCAATTCTAGAAGGTATCTAAAGAAAAACAGCATTACAAATACCAATTGATCAGGCAAGATTTCATTTAA
This sequence comes from Nyctibius grandis, assembly GCF_013368605.1. Lineage (NCBI taxonomy): Eukaryota > Metazoa > Chordata > Aves > Nyctibiiformes > Nyctibiidae > Nyctibius > Nyctibius grandis. Next base: position 83,157,687 of record NC_090658.1, read on the forward strand.
GCAAGATGGAATCAGTACAAGACTGCAATTTATAATCATCAGACTTATCAAAAAAAAAAAGGGAAAAAAAAGATAAGGATTGATGTAAAGAGTACCTCTTTTTTTTTTCCTTCACTATCACAATTTATTTGTGTGAAAGAATAGATGTATCTTCTAATGACTGAGATGAGATTCTTATTACATTTGTGTGAGAAGTGTTAACAATGTGTTTGATTCAATTAGTGACAATAAGCCCCTATTTTTATAAGATTTAGGTTATAAAACTAGTATAAATAATGATGGAATTGTCTGCAATCAACCAAAGTGAAAGGCAATGGGAAGTATAGTAATTTTCTTCTGTTCAGAAATCTAATAGTGGGAAAAAGCGTATGGCAATGTATTAGAGAGGTCCCTAAGACAGGAGATAGCTGCATGAGCAATTTTAAGTTAGAAAATCCTGTGGCCAAGGCAATTTAATGTTGCCCAGTGTTAAGAACAAGCCTCAGGCTTTAAAAACAATAATTAACCATACCGTACCTCAGAATTTGTCAAGATTTGTCTGGACTTGTTTGATCTTGAACGTGTTTTAGCTTGATTTTACATGTATTTCCAAATTATTTGAGAAAAATCTGCCATGGTGTCAACTGGCTGTTATAACAGAATAGTCAGATCTGTTGCTTGTGCTGTGATTTTCAGTCATGTACAAGAGTTGAGCTGCATGTGGTAACAGAAACATACAGTGTTTCATTTAGTAAATTGTTATTCTTGAAAGAAGCCAAATATAAATCAAAACACTTCTATCATCTGATCCAGTAAAACACAGATTGTAAATTCTATGTATATTCATTAACTTAAATATTTGTGTTGTTCACTAAATTACAGTTGAATATGTTATTTTTCACTCCATCTACATTCTGTTCAACAGAAATATAATATTAAAAATATAATACTCAATTTATAAACACAATTGTTCAAGAAAAAATTAATTTCCCAACTCCTTGGAGCGGCAGACATCCATGTTAAGAGGAATGTGATTGTTTTGCTACACTCAAAAGAGATTATATACTTGTCATACCAGCAAACTGAAAAGAAGGTCCATTTGTCCAGTGTTTTGCAGAAGCAGAGAATGAATTCAACATTTTTTTTAAAATAATGCAAAAAGCTAGACATCAAAAATATTTTTAAAATGCATTATAGGAACAAGTTTTGTGATAATGACAAATTCCACACTTAGTCACTACTTAGAAAGAAACGAGGTAAGTAGTCCATGTCTGGGAGTACTGAAGCAACAGGGACAGATGATGCAGTTTTATTAAGTTTCGAAAATACCTCTTTTTACCAATGTGAGTATTTTTATTTTTATTGCTTCTTTTTCTTTCTCCCTAACATAGTTTATTCTAGTACCAGCTGTCAGAGCTTGCAAGCGCTTTAAAATTTATAATACATCATACCCTGAGCTAGAATTTTTCTTAAAGTTTCATTCATAGCAAAGCAGAAAAAAAAGGTGCAGAAAGAAAGGAAGATTTGTTATTTAACAGATAGTTTATGGTACAACTTATGTAGTAAAACTCGAAGACAGAAAATAATACACAACATGGAAATGATATAGCGTCTTTAATACAGTTTTCTGCAATAACTAGCTATTTGTTTTACTTTATTCTGCTCAGCTGGAGTATAATATATTCCACTAGTAATATAAATACAAAGCATGTGCTTCAGGAGATATTGCAACTGAAAGGTTTGCTATAAATTCTAGTATGGTTATGTTAACAAACACAATTGTATGCAAATGTGTATTGATATTTTAATGTGAAAATTAAAAAGAAACTTACTAATATGAACAGACTTTTATATCTAATATTTCACTTTTCCCTGCTGACAATTCTTCTGCTATTATAGTCATCTCTCAACTCCTGATTATATGGTAACTCCCTATTACTGTGTGTTTCAAATTGTGAAGGCATCCTTAAGGTTAAAACACCAATTTGTCCCATATTTCCGTTTTCAGTTTAGCTGGGATCATCCTTCTTCATTGAATCAGCAGAAATAATTCTTGTATTTGGTAGAAAGCCTACAGTAAACTTTCAGGTTTCAATAAACAACAGTTTGGAGATGACTTCCATCTATACCCAAGAAGTTTGTTGGCTTTTCACTCATAACTTCAATATCTCCAGATGCAGAATAGTCCCACATTTATGCCCACAACAGTATATTGCTCTGCTATTTTTCAGAGTATTTAACTCTCTACAGCCTATGCTGTACCTCAGAATATCCTCTGCCACATTGTTTTATTTGTAATGTCTCATCTTACTATCTATTTATTATTTCTTGTAATTGGTAAGCACTTAGATAAGCAAACACTGATATTGATTTTATTTATTATTAACAAAGGAAATATGACATAATTTCAGCTACTGTAACTGTTGCTAACTGTTGGTAACACCTGGCAAATGTCGACTTTACAATGGCAGCAGACATGGTACTTACTTCATGGAGTGAAAGATGGTGAGCATGAAAAAACAACAGTTCTTGTTCACTGTGATTACACATCACTAAAAAATGACAGATAATTTATCCCCCAACCAGTATTAATTTCTTCCATGGAGCTCAAACTGTGATTTCCAGAATGAGAAATCCTAGGACACTCTTTAATGTCACACCAAATTGCTAAACGCGTTGATTTTTTTCCAAGGGTGACCTTAAAGGTTTAACATCAGTACGGTATGCACCATGTCATGTGGATATGTTTGGTTTATTTGTGGTAATTTTTTGCTGAAAGCAAAGAAATATTTATTAGAACCCACAAGAGGGCCCTATAGAAACAATCAAGGAAGGCTTTTAATGAGCTCTGAACGCAATTTTCATTGCATGGTACAGCAGAGGGTCTCTGCAGATGTAGTAAGAAAGAAATGTGTATATATAAAGAAAACTGGAACTCTTTCAGACTTCAGGAAGGATTTTCTTTGACAGAGTGATAAAAGTATCTTTTTTTTTTTCCTTGTCTGAGCAATTATGAATGGGTGAATGTCCAAGAAATAGCTGTTGTAACTATTTTTAAAAATTGGCCAATGAAGATAATTGTAAGTTACCATAATCCTTCGCATATACTTTTTTTTTCTAAATAATTATTTGCCATTGACTGAAAGATATGAGTTTTGCAGTATTTGCTGAATGTTGGTATCTTTTTTTCTGTTTAGTAACAAATCTGAGATGTGCAAAAAGGGAAATATAGGCATATGTACGAATCCTCACGCACACAGAATATCCTTTCTAGCTATCACTACTTTTTAAAATAGACCTAACAATACTTTAAGAAAAACAGAAATAAAGCCATAGAGAAGAAAACAAGCCATAGTCACCAGCCATGTTTTTCTTCATAGGGTCTCTCAGTGATTGAATCTCCTTAGACGGAGGGATCATTTATTAATGTAGCTTTTGATTGGGTCTAAATGGAAGAACATAAAGACACATGAATTAATTCAAGTATTATAAGCAATAAAGCATTCCTAGCAGAGCACCTGTGTGGTTTACTATGCGTGTGGATGGGCATGGAACGGATGGTGATACACTGATAAACTCCCAGTAATACTAGTCTCAAAATTCATGCAAAAATTTTTAAAATTCACACAGTGAACATCTGCTGTAAATGTCACCACAGCATCTGTTTGGGAAAATAATTGTGAGAAAATACAGGTAATTACTCCTAACATTCACAGAAAGATTACATTAGAAGGATGAGTTTCTAGATGAGTCAGAGCCAGTCAAGAAGTGGCTACCACATATTCTCATGCAAACAGATAACTCAACAGGAGAGGATTTTAACACAATAAGCTAATTGCAGGTTCTTTGAAGTGTCTTTATTGTCAAAGAGTGAAACCAAAAAATGAAGCAGTACAACTTAGCCAAGAAGGCAGCATGGTTAGAATAACAGTTGGACTTGATGATCTTAAAGGTCCTTTCCAATCAAAATTATTCTATGATTCTATGATTCTATGACAAGTAATGGTAAAATAGCTTAGTATTTTAAAGCTTCAGATGGGTTCAGGTTTTTAAAGATTTTTTGAACCATCAGTGGACTGACTCAAAACATCACATTTGTCTTTTTTAACGAACTTAGCCTTTTCAAATCCCCTCTAATAGATGTCTTGGTTGGTGTTGATTTTATTAAGAGTAGTTTAATCAATTTTGTGCCAAAACTTATCTAGACTTTACTAATGCCTTCAGCTGGGGTATTGAATGTTATTTGTTCTCACAGAGCCTGAGTACAAAGGGTTAGAATGACAGCATACAATTTCATACTTACAGCTCAGTCTTCTAATCAGCTGTATTTCAGAGCTGTATGAGTAAAATAAAATTTTCTGCTGTTTTGAAACATCACAAATGCATATGAAGATAATTACTTGAACAGATAATAGAGTGTTTTAGTATCTTCTTTGTGGAGTACTTTCTTGTTAACTTACCCAGCATAGTCCTGTCAAAGTTTAATGCTTCAGATGCAGCATATGATTTTAGTCTAATGCACAACACTGCTAATATTTCAAACATTATGATATGTGCACTGAGACAAAAATGTGTAGTTTGTTTAACAAGCCATCTAAAATGACTTGGATCTCTGAAATGATTTTGAGATTTAAGGCAAAGTGGGTTTTGTCATGTGTGGGGTGGTGTTTTTTTTGTTTAGGGTGTGTTTCTTTTTTTTTCTATTTAAGCACAGGTGAGCCAATTCAATAATAACCATCTGCACTGAGGAAGATGTACAGTTACCCAACCAGTAATCAGTGTTAAAATGAAAGGTTTTGAGATATGGCTTTTTCTGCTTCATGCTTTGTAAAATAGCCTTTTTATTAGGTGTTAATTTTAACCTCCAATATGATGACCTCTGATCATGACGTTGACTTGCCATAAAAGCATAGAGTATAGTCACAGAAAGCAATCAGTTGCATGATTCTCATTCTGACTATCCAGCTCCAAATCTTGCTCTTTTACAGAAATTCTCTGCCTTTGCAGACAAGCTGTAATCTGCCTTTTCTTTACCACTAAAGGACTGTACCTACAGAAACAAAGCTGGGCTAACAGATACACCGTGTATCAAGAAAGTATTTAACAACCTAAGTACTTATACCTCACTAGAGTATTAATTTGTTGTCCCAAATTCATATCTTATAGATGGATAGACAAATTGTAATGGACCTTTTTTGCATACCAGATACAAAATAAGAATTTCGATAGAACTAAAGATTTCCTCCCAGTTAGCTGTTATCTTTTCCCTTTCTGCCTTGCAGCTGATTATGCAGATATAAGGAAAGAATGCAGCATGATGTCTACAGTGTCCTAGAGTAGCATCCTTGACAGCTGTTAGTTTTCTCTCCTCTGAGGTGCAGTCTCTTGTATTGATTGATGTACAGACAAGCACAGCAAAAATCTAACACATATATGGGCTACATTCATTATGTTTTCCATCTTTTGCTTCTTGTCAGTTTGATCTGTACTGGAGGGACCATACAAGCCACTTATCATTCTTGTTGCCAAAGGGCATCTGGGCTGTTCATTTGCTCAGCCTTGCAGAGATAAATGCAGCTTGCTGCAATTAACAAAATAGCTGTTCTCTGGACATAATTCGTAGAAATAAATTTAAGTTGTGTCACTTTGTGCTCATGGATATGTATGGGTAGTAATATAGATCTGATACACAAGACATTTCTTCTCAGACAATTGACATAGTCAGTATGGTAAAGATTATCTTTTCAGCCAGATTCCTCTGAATACATTTTGAAATCACTTACAGACAGACTCAAAAGTGTATTTCACATAGGTTTTCAACACTTGTTTTTGTTCTCCAATTGGGAATGAAACAAAATATTTCAAAATGTACTGCAATAATGTTTCTCAGCCTGTGCTCCATGGAAGCCACATGTGAAAACATTGCAATGTATTTATTTTTTAAAAAACTTGTATTTGACCATATGTTCCCTGTCACGTGGAAGGAAACAAATGGAATGGAAAAGGGTGATAAGAGCGTACTGATGTGAACTCACAAAACTCAGGCTTTTAAGAAAAGTAAAAAATTAACAACATTGAGGCTATACTGTGCATGATGGCACAAATCCAGCACTAGATTTTGGGGGGTGGGGTGGTTTTTTTTTTCCCAAAGCAGCTAGATGATTCTTGTGAATTTTGGTTTAAGTATTCCACGGGCTATAAAAAGACTGAGAAACACCACTTCAGTATTTTAAGTGTTGCCTCAAATTAAATATTTCTCATTCAACCTTCATATTTTATATTTTATCTTGTACTGTGGTAAGTTGTTTTGAAGGGAAACATGACATATTTAATTCAGGAAACATTGAAACAGAACATTATAGAAATGCTTAACCAGTTACCTCGTCTCCTCTGAAACAGATTTTGTATAAAATCTCCACGGTGTCAGAGGTACTTTATTTTCTTTGCACTGATCTCTAATATCATCCATATCATGCTCTTTATGTGAGTGAGCAGCTAGAATGTATTGAGTTCTGTCCAGAGGCACATCAGGAGCGAGTTGAGAGTGTGTGGGTGCGAATTAAGGGGCAGGCTGGCAGGGGTGATACTGTTGTGGGTGTCTATTACAGGCCACCGGATCAGGATGAGGAGGGTGATGAGACCTTCTACAGGCAGCTGAGAGCAGTCTCGCAATTACAGGGCCTGGTTGTCATGGGGGATTTCAACTACCCTGATATTTGCTGGGAGGCCTACTCAGCCAGCCATCCTCAGTCCAGGAGGTTCCTCCAGTGCATTGATGATAACTTTCTGATGCAAATGGTGGATGAGCCAACTAGGAGAGGAGCGCTGCTGGATCTTATCCTCACTAACAAGGAGGGTCTGGTTGAAGAGGTGAAGGTTGAGGGCAGCCTTGGTTGTAGTGACCATGAGATGGTAGAGTTCAGGATCTCATGTGGCAGGACCAGAATAGCTAGCAGAATCGCAACCCTGGACTTCAGGAGGGCCAACTTTGGCCTTTTCAAGCAATTGCTAGGGGAAATCCCATGGGACAGGGTACTAGAAGGTAAGGGGGCCCAAGATAGTTGGTTAGCATTCAAGGACTGCTTCTTCCGAGCTCAAGATCAGAGCATCCCAACAGGTAGGAAGTCAAGGAAGGGTAGCAGGAGACCTGCATGGTTAAACAGGGAACTGCTGGGCAAACTCAAGTGGAAGAAGAGGGTGTACAGATCGTGGAAGGAGGGGCTGGCCACTTGGGAGGAATAGAAGTCTGTTGTCAGAGGATGTAGGGAGGCAACTAGGAAAGCTAAGGCCTCCTTGGAATTAAACGTTGCAAGAGAGGTCAAGGACAACAGAAAGGGCTTCTTCAAATACATTGCAGGTAAAGCCAACACTAGAGGCAATGTAGGCCCACTGATGAATGAGGGGGGGGCCCTGGAGACAGAGGATAAAAAGAAGGCGGAGTTACTGAATACCTTCTTTGCCTCTGTCTATACTGTTGGAGGTTGTCCTGAGGAGCCCCGGACCCCTGCGGCCCCAGAAGAAGTCAGGATAGAGGAGGAATCTGTCTTGGTAGATGAGGGCTGGGTCAGGGACCAATTAAGCAATCTGGACGTCCATAAATCCATGGGCCCTGATGGGATGCACCCGCGGGTGCTGAGGGAGCTGGCGGAAGTCATTGCTAGGCCACTCTCCATCATCTTTGCTAAGTCATGGGCAACGGGAGAGGTGCCTGAGGACTGGAGGAAAGCGAATGTCACTCCAGTCTTCAAAAAGGGCAAGAAGGAGGACCCGGGTAACTATAGACCGGTCAGCCTCACCTCCATCCCCGGAAAGGTGATGGAACAACTTGTTCTTGATGCTGTCTCTAGGCACATCAAGGATAGGGTGATCATTAGGGGCACTCAGCATGGCTTCACCAAGGGGAAGTCATGCTTAACCAACTTGATAGCCTTTTATGAGGACATAACCCAGTGGATAGATGATGGTAAAGCTGTGGATGTGGTCTATCTTGATTTCAGTAAAGCGTTTGACACGGTCTCCCACAGCATCCTCGCAGCTAAACTGAGGAAGTGTGGTCTGGATGATCAGGTAGTGAGGTGGATTGTGAACTGGCTGAAGGAAAGAAGCCAGAGAGTGGTGGTCAGTGGGACAGAGTCCAGTTGGAGGTCTGTGTCTAGCGGAGTCCTTCAAGGGTCGGTACTGGGACCAGTTCTATTCAATATATTCATTAATGACTTGGATGAGGGAATAGAGTGCACTGTCAGCAAGTTCGCTGATGACACAAAACTGGGAGGAGTGGCTGATGCGCCGGAAGGCTGCGCAGCCATTCAGAGAGACCTGGAGAGGCTGGAGAGTTGGGCGGGGAGAAATTTAATGAAATATAACAAGGGCAAGTATAGAGTCCTGCATCTGGGCAAGAACAACCCCATGTACCAGTACAAGTTGGGGGCAGACTTGTTGGAGAGCGGCGTAGGGGAAAGGGACCTGGGGGTCCTAGTGGACAGCAGGATGACCATGAGCCAGCAGTGTGCCCTTGTGGCCAAGAAGGCCAATGGCATCCTGGGGTGTATTAGAAGGGGTGTGGTTAGCAGGTCAAGAGAGGTTCTCCTCCCCCTCTACTCTGCCCTGGTGAGGCCGCATCTGGAATATTGTGTCCAGTTCTGGGCCCCTCGGTTCAAGAAGGACAGGGAACTGCTAGAGAGAGTCCAGCGCAGAGCCACGAAGATGATTAAGGGAGTGGAACATCTCCCTTATGAGGAGAGGCTGAGGGAGCTGGGTCTCTTTAGCTTAGAGAAGTGGAGACTGAGGGGTGACCTCATTAATGTTTATAAATATGTAAAGGGCAAGTGTCAAGAGGATGGAGCCAGGCTCTTCTCAGTGACATCCCTTGACAGGACAAGGGGCAATGGGTGCAAGCTGGAACACAGGAGGTTCCACATAAATATGAGGAAAAACTTCTTTACGGTGAGGGTGACTGAACACTGGAACAGGCTGCCCAGAGAGGTTGTAGAGTCTCCTTCTCTGGAGACATTCAAAACCCGCCTGGATGCGTTCCTGTGTGATATGGTCTAGGCAATCCTTCTGTGGCAGGGGGATTGGACTAGATGATCTTTCGAGGTCCCTTCCAATCCCTAACATTCTGTGATTCTGTGATTCTGTGATTCTGTGATTCTGTGATAAGGTCTGAACAACAAAGGAAGATACTACAGATTCTCAAGGAAGCTATTGTGCCTCTAAAGAGGAATGTTAGTAAAATATAACACTAATTTTAATACATCTTAATTTTACTATCGCCTTAAACACACACACTTCAGAGAATTTGATCCTGCAGTCTTCATACAGATAACTCACAAGGAAGTTTTCCACAAGAACTGGTATTTAGAACTGAAATTCTCCAGTGAGGCAAAAACGTGAACCAGAGGACATCTGTTGAGAGTGACAAAATGTAATTTTGCCCTGGATATGTGTTAGTAAGCAACAACCAAAAAACATATTCCAATAACAATGGAGTCTAGGTCTCCCTTATAAGAACAGATGAATCCCAGCTGCACAGAATTTCAGGATACCAGTGTATCAAAGTACAAATAACCAACCAAACAAACAAAAAAAAAACCCAACCCTAACTGGCTGACAGACTTTCAAAGATTAAAAAATAAAAGGAATGCCTGTTTATTCACCTTTCTAAGTTAGAGTCAGCTGGAAGGAAGAAAGGAGAGTCCTCAATAGCAAACACCTCCCTGTCTAGGAAAGGTTTCTGGAAAGAGGAACAAGAGGATTCCTGAAAAGCAAAAGGAATGTGCCTGGGATGATCATTTGTTCTGGCTGAGGGCTTATGAAGTGCTGTTCCACAAAAAAAGATGATCACGATAAAGGCTTTTATGCTTGACTAGTACAATCCTGAGAATTAAAAATGTCTTCTTTCCTGCAGAAGGGAGAATCCCTTTCACAGAAGTTCAGACTTAGTCAAGGAAATTCATTAACAACTGCTTAAGGATAACATTTCATGTGTTTAAATCACCAGTTGTGAAATACTGTTCCTTTGAAAAAAGAACATGCTGTAACTCGAACACCCAGATCACACCAGAACTAGAATTTGCAAATGTATGGGAGGGTCTAGTGAAGAGGTGAATTCAACATTTTTCTTAGAGAAATTCTATATTTGCCAGTTCAACTCTTTTACCTCATCAGGCATTTATATACACTATTTTAAAAAATTAACTTACTTTTTTTTTGACCAAGAAGGATTTTTTAAATTCTTTTTATGACTTTGACATTTAAGTCATTAATATTATTTAAATGCAAATTTTATATGTGTAGTATGATTACTGAAGCTTCATTTTCTTCCAAGTTATCCCACTGGGCCATAACATGTGCTTTAAGACCAGTCTATGTTTAGATAGTTTTGGGATATGTATAATCACATCGAATAATTCCAATTCTATTTGTTTCCTTGGGGGTTTCTCAAATACTTTGATCCATTCTACTTCTCTGTCTTTCCTTTCCTCATCAAAGTCACAATGAATTCCCATTAGAGGCATTATAAGAATATAACCTCAGGGTTATGAGGCAGACTAACTAAAACTCAATTTTCTCCTTCTCCTATCCTGCTATTATTCAGTGGGGATTTAGAAATGCTAAGTCTCATTGGCTTAGATTCAAAGGGAATATAGGAGCTAAAGCATCCCAATACCCCAATACCTAATTTTTAAGCACTGGTACCAAGGATGGAATCATAACATAAAGCTCCCTATATGATTCATTAGAGAAGTTATGCATCTTAAAACAGGATCCACAAAATACGCATGCTAAAAGAGAGATCTATGTACACTGCATTTAATTCCTTCTTCTCTGTTTTGAGAAGATATAGTCTGTGACTCTCACTTGTCATGTCCCAGCAGGACTGTTCTGTCTCCCTTGTTCTGAATGCCAGGATGAATATATCAGATATGCACTGAAAATATTTCCTTTTTACATAGAGTAACAAATATAACTCAGGCAGAAGCAGCAGTCTGCTAGGTTTTAATCTTGTGACAAGAGCCTTCAAGAAAGGTGTGAGAAAGCCTGAAAGCTATAGTTTCCAAGGTTTACCTCAGCATTTAATTCACTGACTTTCATTTGGCACACAGATGTTTTGGTTATGTTTATGCTAGTAAACAGAATGGATTAGGACTAACATTGCAAGACTAAACTGTCATTCATCCCTCATACAAGAGACCTCATCCATACCAGTTGGTAGGAATACCCTTAGCTCTCCTCAAAAAATTTGTTATTTGCTCTTCTCCGCACTGCTTTGCATAGCCTGGGAAGGTGTTAGCCATCATGAATCAAAACTTTCAGGGAGTGTGTTAATGGTTAAATAGTCATCATGTACCCAATTCCATGGCCTGGACACTTAGTTTACTAGTATAAGCATGACCTTTATGGTCCAGAATGAAAATGCAAGTCCTCATGATTCTCAGGGGAAAGCATTACTATCACACAAGTAGGAAGAATAGTTGCCTCTTATTTTCACCCTAACCTAGCAAGTTTATTCCCCTAGTATTAGGGGCAGGTTGGGGGCAGGCAGCACAGCATGCACTTTTAACTAGGAAATAGATATGAGGTTGATTTCCTATAGAGAAGACGAAACAAAACCCAGACAACCAAAAACAAAACAACACAACTTTCTCACATTTTAGATGAACAGTCTAATACAAAAGAGAAATTTCAAAGCAGGTTTGACTAAAAGCCTTGAAGAGAAATAAACTGAGAAATACTGAGTTTATGAATCTTAATGAGGCTTGGGCAAGAGAAGTGAACTAAGCTGTCCAATTAAAACTGACGGATTGTTGACCATACACAAAGGAGGAATGTCAGTGCAGCAGGTGAGGTTTTCAGGATCACAGTTTTGAGCTAATATATTTTTTCTAGCGATCACAATTTTATATTTGTTAATATATTCCATAACTCCAGGAATGGAAGTTTATCTGTCTTCCCTATTTCAGTCTGATCTGCACTTTAATCAGATATGATGATTCCTTCTGATGTGTGAACACATCCAAGTCGGAGAAGGAGGAATGTGTATACATCTAGTGCTCTGATGCCATGATGGACCTGAGGTCTCCAAGAACCATTAGAGAGAGTCACACAAATAATAATAAGAGTCACAAACTGGACTGTCTCTGTTTGTCTTGCAACCTGAAATACTCTGGTTTGTAAGGCAGCTACCCACTTCAGGCACAGCCAGGGAAAAGAAAGCATTAGATACTGTGGAAAAAAAGTTATATTGGCAGTATTCTAAAAAGCTGCATCTGCATGCTCCGTTTAGGGAACATACACACGGAATATATATGAAAAAAGGGAATGTAACACAAAGGTTACTGAAAGCTGCTGGTCAAAAATCTGAAATACTATGTGCACTGTAAAAACCCTGACTTAACGTTTACAAAAAATCACTGTGATTAGAATATAATGATAATGGAAACATGCATGTAATTCATATTTATGACCTTAGTGAGAACTGGCTCTATTAACATGAATACAGATGGTCAGATATTTCCCAGGGAAATATTTTCATTAAAAAACATTTCACTGAGCCTGAATGCTTTGTTTGACTCATCTCAGGTTTGACTATATTTTGCCAAATCAAAGGCAAATCTTTCAGTCCTGCCAGGCTGCTTCAAAGCAATCAATTTACTGCTGCCAAGTTTGGCAAGTCTGGGACAGATCAACCAGACTGCTTCCAGAATGGGAAACCTGAAAGCTTTGCTTGTCAAAACCTAGGGCAGGTTCACATAACTGATTTGTTCTGGGTCAGTCTACATGATGGATCTGCCCTGGAGTCACTGACCCTGGAAGCAGTTGACTATGGTGCTCTCAGTTCTGGAACGAACTGTCTAGTAACTGACAAATTACCAAGATCCTGTGGCTTGGGAGTCTACACAGTGGGGCTGATGGTCTTACTAAAGCCTCCAGTCTGAAAACCTGGGAGCCACAATGCAGCAAGCCTCTGAGGGGCTCAGGTGATCTCTGAGAGATTGCAAGCTCTATGCAACAAAGCCGGGATCTAAAAGCCCTTATGGGCTTCTCCATTCTGCCTTTTAAGCTGATCTGCATGGTGAAGCATACTGAAGACACGTAGGTTCAGAGCTGCTCAACAATGCGACTTGTCAATTCCTCTGGTCAATGTTATCTAGTGTCTTAGGCTCAGATAGAGTACTTCAGAAGTTCTGCTTTTATGAAAAGCTATATGTATATATATGTTTCCATATACATACATATATATGCATATATATATATACACACAAATGTAATACACACACTCAGATATATGTGTACATATTAAAAATATGTGTATGTATGTGTATTTGAATTTAATTCCAGGAATCAAATCAGTTCCAAGGATCAAATTACAAGAAACTATCAAAAGGGTAATCTCCACAAAATGTCACACTTAGGGAAGCACCTAATGAATGCCACTGAGTAGTCTGTCCTATATGGCAATAGACACACTGCAATACGAAGTGTTGTAAGAAAAATAATGACACAAAAGTAAAGAAAGCAATATAGAATAATTAAGCATTTGCTTTCATTATTCTTCTCAGCTATGTAAGCTTGAGGGGCCCATTCTCTATTTTTAAAATAATTTTAATTCCTTTTTTTTTTTTCCCTCAGACTATCTCATTCTTGCCTTCAAATCTCAAATCAAATTTTAAAGGAATAATTCCCTGTTTTTTTGGTCACTTATCTATCTTTCATCTCTTGCCAGGGTACTCTATTTTTTAATTTAGCTTAATCAGATGAATCCAGCTGTCAACCATAAAAACATTAAGGAAAATAGTCTAGCATTTCATTTCCACCTCTTAGAATGTTAAGCCATAGTGTGACACTATTTTACTGTTTTCAACTTCAACATTAACCCACAATGTCACCCAGTAACACCACCACAAAAGTATTATGACTTGACAAACAGATTTCTCGTGGTTTACTTCCACATTTGGCATGTGATTTTTATCTGACCCATTCAAACAGCTTCAGCTCAAAATGATGAAATCACTATTGTTAGGGTTCCAAGCGTACTCACTACACTTTCTGCCTCTTTTATCGCTTTTTTATTTTTCCAAAGATTTTTTTTTTTCAAAAAAACTCGAAGTGTAGGATATTAGCCCTAAGAATTGAGTAGTTCTATTTTGAGTGTCCAACGTCAGGTGACCAAAAAAAGACAACTTAAAGTAAAAATTTTAAATAAAGTAAAAAAAATAAATAACCAAACAAAAAAGAAAACCTGCTGGCTATTGGTGTTCTGTTAATTTATGTCCTCTAGGGAATCTTGAACTGGGAAATTTGAAATCACTTATTTAAATCTGAATTTCTGAAGTGTTTTCAGGCTTTTTACTTCAAGACTTCTATTGCATTTGTGAAAAATATACAGATCTATTTATTTATAAATTTTACTGATGGATAATAGAAGACCATACAAGATTAATTAAGTAATATCAGGCAACTCAGCAAGTCGGTGGCAAACCAAACCCTATATTTGATCTAGGTTTGAGATCACCCTGAGAAAACAGCAAAAAAGACAGTATCCTCAGTGATCTCAAGGATTAGTCTCAAGAAAATGCTGGGTAGTGTTAATAGAAAGGGCAAAGTGTTGCAAGGAAAACGATACTGAAAAATAAAGTAGAGAAGGTATCCTTCTGGGCTTGTGAGATACAGAAGAAAAGCTGCCAAATTTTACCTAGAAATGACAAAAATTCATGGTTGAACTCATGTGAGATGGTGGGATACCTTCTTGAAAAAACAGATAGGGATAAAAAGCCATCTTAACTGGTATGGAATTTCTTGCTTTAGATAGAGAGGACGTCATGAGAATTATTTATTTCCCATTTAAAAATAATAATGGGGAAAAGAGTGGGGAGAAAAGGGAGATCATCAGAAAAGTTTCACAAAGGTAGTTTAGCTCTACATTATAATAGCGCTACATTATAATATTTTCCTTCTCTTAGATGAGTTTGATAAATGAGCTATTAGCAAATTATGAAAAGAAGTGAATTAGTGACTCTAAACTGGTACTATCTGGGTGAAAAGTATCCACACTACTGAAAGTGCTTCAGACATAAGGGTGAAAGTAATCTATAGATTAATACATGTGTTCATACATGCTATTACTATCCTATTTGTATGTCACAGTGTCAAGTGCACCAAGATGGGATCATGAAAATATACAAATGGTTTAGCTGATTTCACCCGGACTTGTGAAAGAAAAGTTCAGATAGGCCTGATCTGCAGCAACATATTGTGAAATCCAAAAGACACTGAGCCTACATATCAACAGTTACTTATAACTTTAGCTTCAGATCTGAAGTTGGAGCCAATAAGTCTAAAATAAAAAAGTATCAGAAAGTTAATATCTTCTATACTTTGTTCACTAAACTTTCCTTCCATTAATTATTGCCTTAGTGGTGAAAATAATAGTTGGGTTTGATCTTATGTCAGTTCAGGAGACAGGTGCCAGCCAAACAACACAGAGGATTTCACTGTTTTCATTTTAGGAAAACTGAAGGAAGATCACATGCTGGGCAGGAGAGCATGAAGATTGTTTGATAAGATTCCATTAAAGTGAGCTGACAGCAAGGTTAGAAGTGAACTGGGAAAACCTCACTTGGGTAAAATCTGGGAAAGAAACAGTCAGTTTGACATTTCCCAGGTTAAACATTTCACATTATCAAAATGGAAGTCAAGTGTTCCTTTTTAAAGGCAGCACAGCCAATCTTGGGATCACTCTAACTCATTCTGGACTGAAGAAATAATTTTCTTCCTATGGTGAACATGACAGATGAAGAGTTCTAAAATTACACCAAATATTGTAAGAAGTATTGCTGTAAGTGCACTGTACCTAGCCTTGCTCTATTACGATATTCAAAGACTGATTTAAGCGTTAAGCGAACTCAGTTTCTGATTTTTTTAAATTTTAAATATTCTGTCACATCCTCATTAGCATCTCATTACTAAGCAGTTAGCTAAGGAAAAGGACAGAGAAGGAAAAAGAAAATTAGATGCAACACTACAGGGCATATTTTCACCTTGAAGAACAAGAGTAACTCATTAGGGGTTACTTAAAGTCATACACAGTCTTCAGAGGAATAATGCCCTCAAGGTATTTTGAAATTATGAAAATGTTAAAGCAACAATATTGATTTTTTTATATAAAAGAGTAATTTATTAATACTAAGTAGGAATATATGTAGGGAAAAATCTATACAGACAAGAGAAAGATAATTAAGCAGTTAAAGAATTGTTTCTTTTTTCCAGTGATGATGGGAGAGAGGAAATGTGAGAATAAAATAACACTAATTTGAAAGTTTAAAAGGGTTAAATGCATACATAAATTATTAACAGTTTCTTCACTACTATGCAGAGACTTCTGAATATTGTCTCATATTCCTTTTTGGAGGGGAAGAAGGAGATGAGGTCTGAGAGAAATATCTGAGAACTGACTAAATCCCAAACAAAATGCATGTGTGATCTGACCAGGTACAAACTGAACCCTCTGGAAATGAAACAGTACTGCATTAAGGGTTCAGTCACAAAAGGTGCAACCTCCATTAACCATGTGTCTGCTTCAGTGCTCTGCTGGAATAGAGACAGAATGTGCAGTGCTTGTCAGGATCAGCCTCAAACTCCCATCACACACATATACACACACACACACACACATACATGGACAAGTTATTTCCTCTACATTCGTATTTTCATTGACTTAGTTTTAGATTATCAAGTTGTTTCTAGTTTACTAGTCACACACTGACCCAAACACTAAAAATCCCATCAAACCCAGAAAAGTACCGTCATCAAAATGGCTTCTGTATCAGAAAACACAAAGAAGCTCTGTTTCCCACTCACTTCTGAAAGAACCAGTACTTATGAGTAAATGACCATCAGGTACACTCTGTTGAGTTGCAATGTCTTGTTAATATACGTCTGTTTCCTTTCTGAACTATATATTTCTTGAGCAGACACAGAAATGCCCGACAGTCTCTTTAGGAGTTTTCTCCTGTTTGTTTTGGTAGTATACTGTGGCCACAACGCATTTGTAGTAAATGCTGCCTGTTTCATAGAGTTTATCTTGAAGACTTAAGTATCTGAGATCAGCTGGAAGAGCTCCTCAGCAGAAGCAGTGTGTGATTTAAGAATCGAATTATGTTTTATTCTTCTTAATCTGTGAAATGTTAATGCTTATCACACAAACATGTAATGGCACCAAAAGCAAAGGCTGCTGAGACAACATTTTGGGTATCATAAGTGACAAGCTGGCAGCACTGGATTCCCTCTGTAATCAGAAAGGAGGAGAATCTCTAGCTGCATTTGAAGTAGCAACATTTTGATGCCCAGTCACATATTTTTATGTTACTTTTGCCAAAGCTGTGCAGTTAGTGCAGCTGCCCATCCACAGAGATCTCTAGGGACATTAAAGTATTAGTGTGCAAGAACATGATGATAAAACATTCAACACTTCTTATTAATTACATTTTTAATTATACAAAAGGACCTACAATAACTATACCAATTACAGTGAACTGAGGAAAATACAAAAGCCAAAATGAAATCATGGTAATAATGTATAATATTTTATAACTTTTACGTTCTGTGATTTTAAGCAATTCAAATAAAAACAATGTAAAGTGGGCAATGGGAATAGAAATAAGCCACTGGGAACACAGAGTATGTGTGTAGGTCAAACAGAGACATACTGCTCTGAGGCAGGAAACCACCGCTATTGAACAATGGCATTACTATCTCAGGCTCTGTTTCAACAAGCCCAACAACAAAACTCCCCCTGCAGATTGCAATTCCACATTCACCTCGTTAGACAAACAAATAAATGCCATGTCAGTTGATGGTGGAACACTTCCATACCTTCAAGGATAACCTTTTATGGACAGCCATATGGCTGCCCGGGGCTTGGATGGGTGGACTCTTCAATGGGTTAAAAACTGGCTGGATGGCCGAGCCCAGAGAGTGGTGGTGAATGGGGCAAAGTCCAGCTGGCGGCCGGTCACTAGCGGTGTTCCCCAGGGCTCAGTTCTGGGGCCAGTGCTGTTCAATATCTTTATAGATGATCTAGATGTAGGGATTGAGTGCACTCTCACTAAATTTGCAGATGACACCAAGCTGGGTGGGAGTGTCGATCTGCTGGAGGGTAGGAAGGCCCTACAGAGGGATCTGGACAGGTTAGATAGATGGGCCGAGACCAACGGCATGAGGTTCAACAAGAACAAGTGCCGGGTCTTACACTTCGGCCACAACAACCCCATGCAGCTCTACAGGCTGGGGGAAAAGTGGTTACAAAGCGGCCCGGTGGAAAGAGACCTGGGGGTGCTGATCGACAGCCAGCTAAACATGAGCCAGCAGTGTGCCCAGGTGGCCAAGAAGGCCAATGGCATCCTGGCCTCTATTAGGAATAGTGTAGCCAGCCGGTCTAGGGAAGTGATCGTCCCTCTGTACTCGGCACTGGTGAGGCCGCATCTTGAGTTCTGTGTTCAGTTCTGGGCCCTGCACTTCAAGAAAGATGTTGAGGTGTTGGAGCGAGTCCAGAGGAGGGCGACCAAGCTGGTGAAGGGTCTGGAGGGTCTGACCTATGAGGAACGGCTGAGGGAGCTGGGGTTGTTTAGCCTGGAGAAGAGGAGGCTCCGAGGTGACCTTACTGCAGTCTACACCTACCTGAAGGGAGGTTGTAGTGAAGCAGGAGTAGGCCTCTTCTCCCAGGCAACTAGCGATAGGACAAGAGGACATAGCCTCAAGCTTTGCCAGGGGAGGTTCAGGTTGGACATTAGGAAGAATTTCTTCTCAGAAAGCGTTATTAGACATTGGAATGGGCTGCCCAGGGAGGTGGTGGAGTCACCATCTCTGGATGTGTTTAAAAAAAGACTGGACACGGCACTTAGTGCCATGGTCTAGTTGACATGGTGGTGTCAGGGCAATGGTTGGACTCGATCATCCCAGAGGTCTCTTCCAACCTGGTTGATTCTGTGATTCTGTGTAAAATGTTGCAAATTAGTGCTGGGTGCTGTTGGAAAGGGTCCTTAGTTCTAACCCCCTGCTTAAAGGCACCAATCATACTTAAGCCAAATTAAGTCACACTTTAAACCAAGTTTCATAAATGGGAAACACAGGTTTGATCAGTCATTTTGATTTAGTGATCATTTTGATACCAGCAAAAACCCAGCATTTTTGTGAATCAACAAAGGAACTCTTGGGATAGGCAAATAATTTTCATCACTAACATGACTAAAGAAGACACTAATGCTGTCCACAGGAATAATGCAATTGACTGTGTGTAAAATCACAATGCTGACAGTAGTGAAGTCTAGAAATAACTGGCTTGAAATACGCTAATTTGTGTGTCAGCTGCAGTTTAACAGAGTTTAATGTGTGCTTTTTAATGTGATGAGCTCTGTGTTGTCAAGTCTGTATGGTTACAAATAAACTTCAGCTCCATAGTCTTTAGCTTTCTTGGATGCTTCTACAGCCACTTGGCATTGCAATCAGATTGCACAGTGGGGCAGTGAAAGGGCTCATAAGGAACCAGTACTTAAGTACGAGTTTCCTCACATTTCTGTAACATGTGTAGGAGTCTGAATGCAGACTGGGTAACATGTCATTAAATTATTTATTTGCACCCATCAATAGCTACTTCAGCATGCAGATTCTTACAAAAAATGTGAAAAAGAATTATGCAAGTAGTCTGTTCCCAAGAAAGCACATGGCCTTAGGCTCCTGTCTGTCCTCCTACTTCAATAAGGTTGAAATCTACTCTTCAGGTAAAGATTGTTCACAGATCCTTTTCTACTTCTTTCCTTGGGTGAGTGGACTGGAATCCAACGCAAAAATAATCTCTGTCCTTCATGGCTTTCCTGTTTTATAAAAAGTTTCTATTCATTATTAATGGTGGCTTAGAGAGTATTAACACATTCTCTGTTTTAGAAGGACATTAGTGTCCATTATTTTTCCCATGCTGAATATGATACGTAACAATGAATGTCAAAATCAGGAAGAAGGAATTTTTTTGTTTTATAAGGAAATCTAAAGGAGAGGTCGATTATACTTAGATCCTGTAGTTAATATTTTTATGAGAAGCATGAGGTCATAAATATCAGGTCATTAGTTTGAAAAGTTTAGCTTCAGCTCACTGCTGGTTCCTGGCCTGAGTATCTTTTTTTTTCTATTTTTATTCTAAGACATATTGACAATTTCTAGTATGCACACAATAAGCAAAGGAAAACATAAAAAGAGATGCATTTGCAAAGCATCTTGTTTTGAGAAGAGGGAATTCAATCATCTTTTTTGGAAATGGAAAGGTGAACAGAATTTAGAGCCTCCAAAAAGGCAGAGTCTAAAATTATAATGGTTAGCACTAGGGAGTATGTTAGAATATTACTCCTGCTATGCCAGTTGGCATGCAAGACTACCACTTAGCAGTAAAGAATGTTGCTAATGTGCCTCAAGTGTTTCTAAATTAAAATTAAATATTTCCTCATTCTGTGTGTACTCTGGGACCATTCTTTCATGGCTTGAATAGATCAAACTACATTACTCAGGATGCTGTGCCCGTCTTGATGCACAGACAAGAATAACTAGGATAATTTTAGAGGTTTTTTTGGCTCAGGGTTTTTTGGCTTGGTAGTTTTTCTTTATGAAAGAGCTTACCAGTTGAAAACTTGTATGTATTAACAGCAACAAGAATTACAATGTCAGGACAGGTTAACAACTGTTCATGTCTAGAATGCTCCACACTCACCAATGTGGGATACATCAGAAATAGAAGTAAAGTCATCAAATGCATGCCATCTAGGCATACAATTTTTTTTCTTTATCTGTTTAGTAATCACTTGAGATCCTTGTTTTTCCATTACAAATTCATTTTTTCTGCATATTCATATCTGTTTTCTTAAAATTGAAAATATTCATTTTCTCTATTTTGAGCTGATTTAAAAGCTATGATTTTCAGAACATATTGAGAACTTCCCACTCAGTGCTACTCCATTTGAGTGCAGAAAAAGAGACATCCAAAATGAGTATTTATCTCTGAAAACCTAGGAAATAAATCTCTAATATTTCACTGAGTGTTCTTTAGCTATTTGCTTTTGAAATAGTTCATAGCTATTAATAGCAATTCAAATCACATCAGTTAATTCAATAGGCAAACACTGATTCTGCATCCAGAACCTCAACTGAACTGCTGCAGCTTGTCTGTGAGAAGGCATCAGCTCAGAAAACGCTAGAAACCGTTACAGTGACATTTTGTGGTTGAGTCATGAGGAGAAAGCTTCTTTAGTCCTCTGTTCTTCCTGCTCTCTGTGTGCATATAAAATGGTATGGCAGACTCGGACAGGAAGAAAGTGGTTTGCTTTTCTGTTTATGCAGTATGTAACATTTTGTCTTAATGTAAATAAGCACAAATAATCATCCTTACAAGCAGCATTTTCATTCACCTCTACCAGTGCTGTCTATGACTTCTCAGCAGAGTCACAGGAGACACTGTGAAAAGCTGGTCTTGCTTTATTTCTTTTCGGTTTGGCTTGAAGGTCATTGAAGATATTTTGTCTCATTTGAGTAATTTGGAATTCCTTTGAACAACCCAAGTGCAGAAGTTTAACTCATAATCAAATGCCAAGATCGCATTTTCTGTGTAAGACATGGTGGATGGGTAGAATTATGAACCAAAAAATAACCCAGCCAAGAAAAGAATTGTCCATAACTAAGGAAGAAAGATGGGGGTGTGAAACAAATGATACTGGACTACACAGAAAATAACTCAAAAGGAAATAAATTTTTTTTTTTTTCTCTTCCTCTGACTGATATAATTATATGTGACTTTAACAGGTCAGTCTGAAAATTTGCAAGCCGATTGTCTGTTTGATACAGAAATTTTTGGAGAGTTTCAGCAAAAGAGGTCCAACAGAGGGACATGAAAATCTAGTGGTTATATTCTCAAAAGTTGTTTTCATTATTTATTTGTTTGTTTGTTTAATCTTTACTGTGCACGTACTCATTCAGAGGTGAAGCAGTTCATGGGCGGCTGTGATGCCAAGCACTGCAAGTAAGATCTGGTATCATCATTGCTCTGCGTACCAGTTCCCAAAGGACACAGAGATACAGAGGGAATCAGTGTACTGGCATCAGAAAATCTCTTTAAAATCTCTCCAAAATAGGAATAGAACATAGTAAAATAAAAAGCGTGGGAATCATCACATGATGATAAGCAGAGAGATAAGGTAATAAAGACAGACAGATAAACAAGGACAGAAACAATGATCCATGTGTACCTCCATATATATTTATGTTGTGCATATAATATGTCAGGGGACAGAGAAAGCATACGACAATGTGACTATTTAAGCACATCCCGCCCACAGGATAAAATTAAATGTTTGAGTCCTCAACATGATGCTGGACAAATTTGCGAAACCAGTGAAGAAAGTGCCTACTTAATCTTGCTCCACAGAGATTGATAATCTATTAATATAACCATTTGCTCACTTGAGCTCAAGCAGCAAAGGTATCTACTGTCTCTAAATGTCAGCATCATATATCTGCATTTTCTACTTACTTCTATGCAATTAACGTTTTCTGTTTACATTGTCAAAATCCTAGGAAAATACACTTTCAGCACATCATCATTATTAAAGTTTTAAAGTCAAATTCTAAAGAGAAATTGCAAGACTAAACTCACGTGTGTAACCCTTATTTTCTACACTGTTGTATATGGAATTGTAATTTTGTTCTTAAATATGTGATCACATGATTACAAGATTATACGTGTTTGCATGAATATAAACTATTTTTCCCAGTGATTTCTGTCTCATTGTGTTAACAAAACTGATATTGCCTAATTAATAAGCATTTGCTTATGTTTTACTGCTTCTATTTTTTTTAGTGCATTGTTTCTGATTTTGCAGGATATTGTACATGCAACTGTTTAGTTTATTTGACTATTTTTTATTTCTCTTCTTGTGAGCAGACCATTTCAAAAACAAATCTTCCTCATTGCCATACAACCATTTGTTCTAAAATTATCAATTCACTCTGTTCTAGTTACCTTCTGTATAATTAGACAGTGGCTTCTAAATTGGAGTGAAGCAACATTCTCCAGCACTATAAGAAAAAAAAGTGGAGCACTCTCCAAAACTTACAAGATAGAACACAGTGTCATAGCTGGCTGAAAACTAAGTTTCCTCACATATGCACCAGAAACAACATTATACAGCATAAGACTATACTCTAGGAACCTATAGTGATTTTTTTTTAAATATGGAAATCCATATATTTTTGTTATTTGTTAGACATAGCATCTACCATTACAATTAAAAAAAGTTTTCTGATATTCACTCATGCCCAACTATGAGAAGTACTCTCCATAAAGACTAGAATTATCTGTTTAGTGCTGATTTTGTCTATTTTAACTTTTTCTCTATTTTTTTTTTTTCTGCAGTAATTAGTTAGCCATTTGATAGCCATTTGAACATGAAATGTGTAGGAAAAAGGAATTTTTTTTCATTGTTCCATTAAAAATAAATAAATGTCTTAGCCATTTATTTTCCAGGGGGTCAGTAGCTAAAAGAACTGAAGTTCATTTGAAAGTTAAAGCTTTACAAAATAACCTTCAGTGAGGAGTGGTGCCTTTTATTGTCCTATAGGAAATCTGTTTTGATTTGACAGAAAGATAAGCCTCTGAAAACTGTGGACTCAAAATACACAGTTTACTTTTTACTAAGCTCATAAAGTGCCCAACTGAGAAAGGATTCACTGCACATGAAGAAGAGCTAAGTTAGCTGTGTACTGAAAAGTCTCTTCAAATGCACGGCTATAAGTCCCTGGCAGAACTTGGGTCCCAGCAAAAGGTTTCTGCACGCTTTATCAGGTACTCTGGAGAAATCACTATTCTGATGTGCTATAAGATCTCTTCAGCATTCTTTGGGTGATCTGAACTCTAAACCATATTTTACAGCAAATCTGAAATATAGTTATGGGTTTTTTTTGTTGGGGAGGCTAGTGTATTTTCTGTTCAAGCATCTTGCTTAAAGAGGGAATGTGTTTCACAGGAAGAAAGGACCTAGAAGCAGCTGTACCATATTCTTTAGCTCAGGATTATGTTTTGATTTCTGAATATATGACAGTAATCACAAATTCAAATAAGAACAGACATATTTGTGTTTTAACTCTATATGTACAGGAAAAGACAGGTGCTGTTCCTGTATAAAAGGCAAGACACAAGAGGTGAATGAAATAATTAAACAGGCAGGTAACAGTGGACTCTCAATAATCTCACAAAAAATAGCACTCTGTGTGTAGTTTTCTGCATGCATGTTGCTTTAGCTGCTGTAACAGAATAATGAACACCACTGCAAGTCTTTTAAATGTTGATGGTATTTTATAGGAAGGCTCTAAAAGAAATATGCACAGACATTCTGAAATGTCTTATACAGTATATCTTCCTTGTCATTTTCATAAGAATCTTGTTCAGTGTATAATTATTATTGTTAAAATATAGAAAACCAAGAATAAATCTCACACTGAAATAATGAATATGACATAATGAATATGCACTGAAATAGTAAATATTATAATGGAATTATTATTATGGAGTCATAAGAGTATGAAAATGAAGAGAATCTCTTTACCCCAGGTGACGTGCAATCTGCTCATGGACTGTTTTGACTCTGTCTTCCAAACCCATATGTAACTGGGTTTTCGTATATCTGCTGCTACTACTGAGAAGATGTTCTTGACCTTTCATATTCTGGAAATAGACTTTTCTAATTTCCTGACTAAATTCTCAGTGAGTCGGCAAACATTTCTTCGCATATGAACCTTACCTTTCAAATTTAATGGCACTTTTTTCCCTATTTGTTCAATACCTAGATTAATTTGTTAAAAAAGTTATATTCTTTTTTGGTTTGTATTGTGCCTAGCTAACCTGTATAAGCTTTTCTATGGTACAGACATTGAAGCTAGGTTTATAATAGTTAGTTCAGGTGCTGTTAGCAACCTAACAATTGATGCACTGAGATGACAGTTACCTCATTTGCTCTGTTTCTAAATATGAAATCTTTATTTATACTGATTTTTCTCTTTAGATGTCAGAGATGAGAAATCTATGAGAGACATGTTTTGTCTCTCTCCAGGTCAAACTTTGTTGTGTGCGTTAGGCTATTAAAGAAGATCTATGAAGAAACTTCAGCTTTACTCATTCATTGGGATATCTTTTAAACATTAACTTAACATTTCATAATATAATGGGTATGCACAAAGATGACTGTCTACCTGTATATGTGTCTATAAAACTGGGGAATTATTTCCCAAAGTTTAGGAAATGACCTATTAGACAAGGTTTTCTTTCTTTAGGAATCATGGACTTTGTAGGAAATGAACTGGAGTACCCTTCTCTCTTCATTTAAACTCAAATTGTTTTTAGCAGATTAAAAAAATGAGTCATTGTTCACCTATGTTGACATAATGACTTTGATGGGAAAGGCTCTTACTTCATTGCCAATTGCATATGAAGCACAAATATACTTTCAAATATATTATTTCATGAAAACAAATGAAATAAAAATGATCACTTACATAGGCATAGAAAAACCAAATCAAGACAATGTTTATAATGCATGATTAGTAATAATAGAACAGTACAGTTTTACACTTTATTTTTGCACATGTGCATCCCTTTGCATGTATGCATTGTGTGTGAATTTCCAGAAAGTACTGTACCTTGATAAGGAGAATTGCCTAGTTTCCAGTATATTTGGGTGCCACAAGTAAGTAAATATATCTATAACAACACCCAGAGTGAAATCCACACTGAACTGATGAAGTTAGCCAGACTTAGAAAAATTTGTATGGATAAGATTTATTCTTTCCTCTGTGTAGCAGACAATTTGCACAGTTTTAGGCTGTTACTAATAAGATTAATTTTCTGTGACATTATTAACTTTATTTTCTCTTGTTCATGGGGAACTGCAACTTACACCAAATTATGTTTTAAATAGTGCCATACCAGTCTTTCCTTTGAACTAGGTGGCATTGGCTTGAGAGGAGCTTTTAATTCCACTAGAACCATGTGCTTGGAACGAAAGTAATATGACAGACCTACTGAAACTTATGAATTATTGCTGGAACATACAATACTAGATTTTTGCACTTTAATATCAATTTTTTTGGCAGCATAACTGCTGCAGATGAAAGAAGTGCATTTCAGCTTTTATTCTTATTCATGTGTTGACCTTAAATTACACCTTTTCCCAAATGGTTAGTCATCTCTAAGTTCTGAAATGCTAACTGGCACTATTATTCAAGTCATACTGCTGCAAACCTTTTCTCCTTAAGTTCTGTACCATATGAAGAATTTTGTGACTATGTGCTGAAAAAAAAAAAAATAAAGAACAGAGGTATTCTCTGCTTGGCAAAGAGATGAAAAAGAACATAAAAGATTACCCTAGAGCTTTTCAGATATTGTTCTCTCACTATTTGTCTTATTTATACTTACTCAAATGAAATCAACTCTACTGTCATAGTGAAACAAGAATATCACATTCTTCTTAGTACAATTCATCAATCATTGTATTAAAATTGAGGCTAACAGAAAAACTACTTTCCTCTCAAGCATATGCTTGGGCAATCTTGGCCTCATGGTTGGACATAAACTCTCTAAAATGCTTTAGAGAGGAAAAAGAGTCCTAGCACAACACAGAGAATGGCATGGTGAACACATTATGCCAAAGGGCTTGACAACAGAAGAAAGTGTTTGCCTTCAGCAATATCACTACATTGTTCTCTGAAAAACACCCTAGCCACAGTTTAGCAGAGGAGCCTCTTCCACTCACACATGGTAGCAAAATAGACTGAAGTGGAAAGGACTTCCTTTGCAGTATACGCTATATGTTACTACTTGGGGTTGCACTTTTCTGAAAAGCATACGCTCACCCAAATATGGTCAAGTAACACATAGAGTGTCACCTTCTTTTTATGGTGAATATTCTTTGATTTATTTTTCATTTTGTGCAATTGTGAAAATTTCTGCTCACACACAACTTTTTCATTTCATCTGTTCAGTTGCTAAGACATTTAGACTTTTTAACAGGGGAGGATAAAGCAATTTACAATAATTTTCCTTTTGTACATGCAACATAAGTATTCACGCTTACACACGCACATACAGATGCAGGGTTTTCTCTTTCTTTAAATATTCTTTTTTCTTTAAAATTTTCCTTCACTTTATTTTCTTCTTGGTTTCAGGATTCAGCTCCTCTTTTAACTTACACATCAAAAACCTATTCATGACCTTCCAGAATTCTGCTGTTCTTTCCCTCCATTCTTTTTTCAGCCTACTTTTTCATCTTTTGTTTGCGAACAGAGGACTTGTCAGTGATGTGACGGTTGGAGGCTGTCTTGGTAATAGCAATCATGAAATGATAGTTTTCTCACTTCTCAAAGGAAGGATGTAGGCTAGAACTGCTACCTTGGACTTCCAGATGGCAGACTTTGGCCTGTTTAGGGGCCAGGTTGACAGAGTCCCTTGGGAGGCAGTCCTGAAGGGCAAAGGGGTCCAGGAAGCTGGACATTCTTCAAGAAGAAAATCTTAAAGGCACAGGAGCAGGCTGTCACTACATGTTGAAAGACAAGGACCTGGGGGTATTAGATTATAGCCAGCTGACTATGAGCCAGCAGTATGCCCAGGTGGCCAAGAAGGTCAACAGCATCCTGTCTTGTATCAGAAATAGCACGGCCAGCAGGACTGTACTCAGCACTGGTGAGGCCGCACCTTGAATACTGTGTTCAGTTTTGGGCCCCTCACTACAAGAACGACATTGAGGTGCTGGAGAGAGTCCAAAGAAGGCAACAAAGCTGGTGAAGGGTCTAGAGCACAAGTCTTATGAGGAGTGGCTGAGTGAACTGGCGTGGTTTAGTCTGGAGAAAAGGAGGCTCAGGGGAGACCTTATCACTCTCTGTAACTACCTGAAAGGAGGTTGTAACATGGTGGGTGTAGGTCCCTTCTCCCAGGTAAGAAGTGACATGACAAGAGGAAAAGGCCTCAAACTGTTCCAAGAGAGGTTTAGATTGGCTATTAGAAAAAATTTTTTCACTGAAATGGTTATAAAACATTGGAACAGGCTGCCCAGGAAAGTCCTGGAATCACCATCCCTGAAGGTATTTAAAAGACATGTAGACATGGCACTTAGGGATATGGTTTAGTGGTGGGCTCGGCAGTGCTAGGTTAACAGTAGGAGCTGATGATCTTAAAGGTCTTTTCCAACCAAATCAGTTCTATGATTCTGTGATTGTATGACTTTTACCCAAATTAATTTACTATTTACACCTTTACAAGAAAAGTTCTGTTACCTGAGCATTTTTCCTCACCTGGTACATCTTTTCTCCCCTATCTGCCAGTGGTTTATCAGATTCATTCTCCTTGATGTCATTCAATTCACCAGATAGTTTCTTTCTCTTGCCTTATCTGTCAGCTCAACATTCTCACCCCAAATATATTCATTACACCAAAGTGCTTCTCAGTCCATAAGCTCTACATTGAGACTTCTCTGGGTTCTGTTCAGTTTTCAATTCTTTCCTAATTATTTTTTTCAATTTCTTATTCTTTATGACCAAACTTATTCCAAATCTCCCTAACCCAATCAAAATAATTATTCTAATTCCTAACCTATGCAGGTATTGATGTCTCTCCTTCATTAATTATCATATTTTCTTGCTTCCCATTCCATCAATGAAATATTAGACATTATTTTCTCTTGCAATATGTATGACACAGTTATGCTGATAATTGTTCTTAACTGCATGTACATTTTTACCTGAAGATTCATTAACTTCTAAATGTTTCTAACTTCTCAGGAAAAGATGACAATATTGCTGTCCTTGCAAGTTATCACCTTTCCAGGCAGACTGACCCTGGCAAGACTTCTGAGCTGAGATTTCTGTCAACAAATTCTCACAT
The DNA here is from genome assembly GCF_013368605.1 of Nyctibius grandis. Taxonomy (NCBI): domain Eukaryota; kingdom Metazoa; phylum Chordata; class Aves; order Nyctibiiformes; family Nyctibiidae; genus Nyctibius; species Nyctibius grandis. Next base: position 83,186,629 of record NC_090658.1, read on the forward strand.
TGGAACCTGCCATATTGCAATTTCTTTTTCCTTATTCAAGCTGGTCAGAACATTTTCTTTGCATTTGTTACACTACATTATTTTCTGATAAGGTTCCCAAATGAAATTAAAGAAGAATGAATAAAGTAAAGCAACCAAGAGCTGGACTTGTCAGAGTTGCCTACTAAACAATGCAACTGAATCTCTGCTTAAAAAGCACTGAATATAAGTATCTCAATGACCTAACTCATGAGAGAGGATAAAGATAACACTTCCCACAAGCCTGGTATCTATTCTCCTGCATTTTCTGCATAGTAGGATGTGTTTCAAACTCCCTGTGCCTGTAAAGATTTAGCAGGAAGCTCCTATCAATTTCTGTGATTCTAGAGTGAAATTTTCAATGTATCATTAAGCTGTAAAGTTTAAACAGGTTCCTCAGATTTAGTTCAGGCTACTATCCCTATTTTATGGCCTAGATATCCCAATATCTTCCACTGTTGTCCACAATTGGAAGTCTACAAAGGAATGGAATAATTCTTATTGTTAGTCCAGATTAGGGAGTATAGGGAAGATAACAATTAAAGAATTAGGAATGATTGATGTATAAAGAAGTGGAATAATCTACTTCCAAAGAGAGGATCAGAAGCAATACATATAAATTGAAATAAGAAGGATTCAGATTACAAAAACTGGAAACCAACATTTTTTTTTACAGAGAAAGAATAAGGGAGTTCTCAGATTACCAAAGGAGATTTCGGAATTTCTATCACCAGACATCTTAAGAACAGGTTAAACAAATATCTGTCAGGAATGGTTTAAGAATATTAGATGGTTTAAAACCATATCATGATCGAGAGGAAATGTATTTTCCCTGAACCTAATTTTTAGTAGGCAGCTAAGGTCAATAAACTGCAAGAGAATGGTAAAGACTCATATAGAAATACTAAATATAGTTCTGTTTCCTAATACTTCCATAGTAAGGATAAAACATTTTATTACTACCAAAGCGAGCTAATAACCCATATGAAATCTCCTGTTATCAGCTCTTCCTCTAGCTTGTTAACCTCAGATTATATTACTCCATATTAATGGAAATAGTTACTGAAAAAGTAATTCCTTAATATTTTTCCCAAGGTGTAGTTTCAGTAAAAAACTATCACAATTTTTTCCCAATTCAAAATTTAGCAAGGAGAGAGAAGTTCAAATGCTAGAGCATCTTAGGATTCATTTAAATTCATAGTTAGTCACACAGCTTCTCCCATTTTTTTCTTCTCTTCTTTTTCTCCCCATTCTGCAGAAGTGGGAAATGAGTGATAAAACAACCAAAATGTGATAAAAGGAGAAGTATTTTTGCTTAAATTGTTGCCCTCCTTGTTAAAATTCTCAGGGGAATTATCTTTATTTTATTATGAACTCTGTTATTAATATTCTATTCTTTAACACTGCATATAGAACGAGATATTGCACATATAACCTTATTAGCATTCACAGTGAGAATGAACTGAACTTGGCTAAATATTATGCATTTACCTTTTGGAGGCCTGTCTTTTCCCTACCACTTCCATTCATTGTTTCTTGAAAGAGTGAGTGTGAAGCAATACATAAAAGTAAACCCAAATATAGTTTTCCTGGTATATGTAACTGATAAATATATACAATATGATTTTACTACCAAAGTCAAAAGCAGTTCTCTACAGAATTTGGTCTGGATAGAATACAGCAAGCAGAGATGTCTAAACAAAGTCACACAGAAACATGTCATCAGCTTGCTGAGTAAAGATAGGTATCTCAGGTACCAAAAATGCAGTTGCAGCCAAAAAGCAAAGTAAACTTTGCCTGTCTACATTTAGCCCACACCCAGGGCTAAACAATAACAGCTTTTCTCTCACCCAATGTCCCCTTCCCCAACCAAGGAAGGGAATTAAGAAAAGGAGGTAGACTCATAGGTTAAAATTAAACAGATTTAATAAAATAAAGAAACCAATACAAATGATAATACAAAACACACAAAATTATACTTAGCTACAAAGTTGCTCCAGGAACAGCAACCACTTAGAACAAGAACCAAGCAGAGAAAAAAAAATACCACCTTTTACCAGCAAGCTCTTCCTTTTATAGTGAACTTGATGTTAATGATATAGAATACACCTGTGGGCCAGCCTGGGTCAGCTGCCCTGGATTTAACTGCTAAGGGCCTTGATCACCATGGCTGGCCACAAACTGAAACAAAATCCCAATGAAACCAAGACAATGCCTTAGGTAGTGTTTAATATAAAGATGGCCCTACTGTATTAATATGTTCTAGTGATATGTCTGCAGTATGCTTACTTTCTATCCTAGTATGTCTAGCTTGCAAAACAAACATCACTAATAATAAAGCAGCATATGTAAATATTTTAATCATTAATTATTGACAACAGCCTTTAGTGTCTCAGTCTGTTTTACCTGAAGTCATACATACCTCAAAATGTGGATAATACTACAAACTACAGTCAAGAGTAACAACTCTACCCTTGCATTGTATACACGGTTGTGTGTACTACATAAAACCAAGTGCAGCCACCAAAGATGGGTCACCAGCTTAAAATACAGGCCTAGCTAATTATTAACCTAGCTAATAATCTACCTGACAAGGCAGATATGCCCAAAGCTTTATGAAATAGCTGTGGTTACTATATCATGGCAATATTTCTGAGTCAAATAAAGTAGAAAAAGTCCTTCCTTTACTTCATAGAAGAAAAGCCTGTAGAACTGTGTTGTCATTGTCAGTGAAGACAAAGAAGTAAGGAGTATCATGTGGCATATATTAATATGATTCATTCCACCTAATATACAAAAGCCCACCAATTTACATCACTTAGGACAGTTACTTTAATAAGAGAGATCTCAAGGGAGAATGCACTAAAAATATTTAAATCCAAGAAGTGTAGCTCAGTCCATCAGACTGGTGCTCGCAACGCCTATCTTGTAGGTATTTGCATCTCAGCTAGTTATAATTTATGCAGATGTAAGAAGGAACTAGGCAACTCTAGGATGAGTTTTAGATTTCTGGTTTAAAAAGAGATATATATTGCTTCATTGTTTTTATCATTGGCATCATAATTGAGGGAAATATTTTTAAAAATTGATTAATATTACTTCTGGTTAATAGTGAAATAATTTTAAATACTCTAGAATTATTAAATTATACTTCTATTCATATTCCTCTGAAACCTTGCTTGCAAAAAAACCCCAAAGCAATAAATGCTGACAAAGTCTAGCCAAGAAAAAAAGCTACTTTGAAACACACAGAAATACACTCTATAAGTAATAAGAGGTAAAGTGCAAATTTAAAAAAAAAACAAAGCTGTGTTTTAAATCAGGTCCACTGTCCTCCAATCAGACATCTACTCTAATGGTCTGCTGCAACTTCCTAGGAAAAAAATAAAAATGCAACCAAACTCATTATTCTGCAAAACTTTGCATATTCACTTAACTTTATGTCCTTTGTACAGTTCAGCTAAATTCACCAGGACAGCTTACAAAACCAGCTTAAGCTCTGATGCAAGTCTTTACAGTATCAAGGTCAACATCTGCAGCCCTGGGCATTCACATTCTCTTAAGCTGATTCTGTTTCCTCTGCTTCTCTTCCACCCTGCTAGTGAATGTTTAGAATAACAGTCACGCTGGTTTTTGCTGTAAACTGGAAAAGACACATGAGAACACAATGTTCTTCCTTGGGATTTCCCAGGGGGCAAAGACACTAAATTACACATATATTCAGTTTCTGTTTACACAATCAATGAAAATACCCACCACGAATCATGTGACTAACATTGGATGCAATTGACTTTAAAATTAATTCCTTTTCACAGTTTCACTGGACTCAGAAGGGAAATAACACCATTCAAAATATATTAAATGTATTCTTCCATCTAATGTAGCTCTGATCCCTAAGATCAGATATTTTTTTCAGACAGAGTCTGGTACCTTTCTTTTTTCTCTTTTAAGTGGCTGTCAGCAACTTAAGCCTGAGCAATTTTTGTGAACAAGAAATCAGCTTTCCCTTCTTTCTCTATACCCAGTCCCTCTAAAACAAATCTCATTGTGGTACATATAAGGCTTCTGTTTCAGTATAATTACCAAACATATTGACCACCATGTGTAGTTAGATGAACAATTGCTATTTTGAAAATGACTAAGCAAATAGAAAGATGTAATATTAACAAGGCACTAATTATTATTGGCTGTTTTCAAATTTCAAGCACATTTAGTATAAATTATATATATCAGAAGCCTTTGAAGGTTCAGAATTACTTCAGTATTTACACAGCTGATAACACCAACCTTATTCATAATCTTATACTGAATAGCTTGCGAATTACTCCAGTGATGCTAACAGATCTATCCTGTTTTTACTGTTTTTAAAATGGACATTTAAGTACTGTCTTGTTTCTTTTTGTTCTATCCTTCTACCCTTTCACTTTTTAAAACTTCCTATTTTGTCTTTACATTGTCTAATCCTTAATTTATCTACAGATAAGAGAATAGGACCACAGTTAACTTCTTAAATTATAGTATTTCTTTCTTTTTATTATCTTCACATACAATGGGTTCGCATGCTGTCTTTGAAAATCTATTAAAGTACAGAATCATAGAATCACAGAGTCATAGAATTATAGAATGGTTTGGGTTGGTAGGCACCTTTAAAGGCCATTTGTCCAACCCCTCCTGCAATGAGCAGGGACATCTTCAACTAGAACAGGTTGCTCAGAACCCCGTCCAACCTGATCTTCAATGTTTCCAGGGAGGTTACATCTGCCACCTCTCTTGGCAACCTGTTCCAGGGTTTCACCACCCTCATCACAAAAAATTTCTTCCTTAAATCTAGTCTAAATCTATTCTCTTTTAGTCTAAAAACATTACCCCTTGTCCTATCACCACAAAAAAGTCTATTAAAAAGTCTGTCCCCAACATTTTAATGAAAATTTGGAGCTGTTTCAACTAAAAAAATCTTGTGCAGACCTTTTAAATAATGAAATCACAATATTTGGGCAGTAATAATCTCCATGCTACTCAATGGATCTGCACAGAACAATAAACTTTTTAAAAAAAAAAAACAAGAAATATTTTTATTCTTTAAGTTCAATAAAACTGTGATGTCTTTAATTAGTTACTTCTGCAGGCCTTCTCTTGAGATATGACTGATGCACACTACCATATTGCTCCAGGAATGTGGCAAAATAAGATTTTCATATAAAGTTTTTTCCCCATTTTCCTTGTGTAAATTGGATCCCGGGTTGGCATCTGTGGAACTCTTTTTCCATTGATTCACAGTGTTCAATATACTGAGAGGCTACATACTGCCATTTTGAAGTTAGTACAATTAATTAAACTCCCATGACCATTTAACACTCACCATCTCCTCCAAATTTCACTTTCCTCTGCTTTTCTCCTTGTGCACTGAATGATAATCAAGATCAAGGATTAAAGGTGAAATTGTAAAGTTCTGTCATAGTTTTCATTTTTTTTGTTTGATTGGTCTTTTTCTTTTTACTCTGCAAAAGGAGCAGAATTTTCCTTCCACGTTTTCTTCACTGCTCTGCAATCCCCCTGGAATCACAGCAAATCTGCTTTTTCTGAATCAGAGCTGCCTTTCTCTCTCTGAACTCTTATCATTGATACATCACAGGAGAACAATCTCCCTTCAGAATCAGAGACTTTAGCAATCCTCCCTGATTCCAGTTTAGCAATCCTCCCTGATTCTGTCCTGAGCAACTTCTTTTTCTTTTTTTTACCCCCTGACTGAGACTGCTCTTTGCTCTGAACTTGCAAAGTCCTGTGCATATCTATTTTCATTCACTCAGATCAGGGGACACAGTGCAAATCCATGCAATCAGCCAGTAAAAATCTCTACTTTCTTCTGTCCTCTGCTCTGCATTCAAGAATATTGGGAATGACAGCCATCTTAATTACTGCTCCTTTTAACGGTCCCCTTAAGAGGCAGGTAAAAGCTTGAGGAATTGGAAGACAAAGAGTGTGCTTGTGTGATATGAAGAGCTCATTTTTAAAGGTAGCTTTTTCTGGAAGTGAGTGTTCGAAGTCACAATATATCAAAGTCTGTTTAGCTGATTGCTTTGATCAACTTCTATCAAATTACTTCTTCTATAAATGAATGAACCATCACCACTGAACAAAACACTTTATTATACTGTCTTTATTGATAAAAATTGTCTGCAAAACACATTGCAGAAGAGTTTCACAATGTTTCTTTGGACAACACTTAGTAACAGGCTGAAAGAAAAGATCTATTTAGTCTAATACAGCTGTTTGATTCCTGTGATTTAAATAGTCTGTGGACTAAGATAATGTTTCAATCTCAAAAACTTAGTCAATTTAAAATCAATCTATCATAGCTTTCTACAGTGGTAAGAAACAGTACAGTGACTGTTATTTTGTAGAATGTTTTTACAGATGTATTTGATTAATTGTTAGGCCTGAGCTCAGGAAGTACCTTAAACTTTATTTAATTTGTGGAGTGGACATGCATCAATAAATTGTGTCTATTTAGCCTCACCCTAGGAAGAGCATAAGTGAATAACGCACAAAAACTATCTATCTATCACACTCACCAAAACCAAAATTTTGTTATCTGTACATAACTGGGTGAAAGCATTTTAGAATTAATGGTTAAAAACTGCAAAACTTTGCCCTACTACTACAATGTGGTGCTGCGTATCAATAAATCAGCTTAGGTACGAGGACCAGGCTAGGTTAAGTAATGTCCAAATTTATCAGGGCTTGCTTATAATTGTCTTTACAACACATTAATGTATGGAAAATTGATGTATTTCAAATCATATTCAGTATTATTCACTGCTCCCTCATGCTTGCTAGTGCTGCCAGAGCAGAAAGTGTGTGTTTTAAATGAAATTAAAAGAAAAAAAAAACAGTAGACATAAAGCTTGCATGAAAATTAGATTAATTTTCTTCTCTTGCTCTACTTACTAGTTGTAATTATAATTTCACACTGTTTGTTTATGTGCAGAAGCAATGCCTATTGGATTATATTAACTTGCATGTAGAAGTGTGAGCAATCAAATCCTATTAATTTCAAAGAGGACTCTCAAAGGGGAATCTTTAGTTGATGCAAATTAATGAAACCTTTTTTGACAACACTAGCAAAAATAAATGGTATTAAGACCAAAAATTGTAAGCATAAGGAAACAGAAGGGAAAAGAGCTGGTAGCATAGCTCTGTTACAGTTTGAAGGCCTTTGCCTTCATCAGCTGTTCCCAACTGCAAATTAAAATAGTGTTAAACCTCTACCCCAAATTACAGGAGCAACACAATGTTGTTCCACTGCAGAGCAGAAGGAAACAATTTGGTAGTCAGAACAGCACCCAAGCCAGTTCACCAGAGGCTCCTATACATCCTTGAACCAAGCCTTCCTTCAATACCTGTTTTGTCATACATTTAATTTCTTCTAGAGATTTAGTTCTGTAAACACAAGCATAAGGAAATAAAAACCTAGCACTATATTGACAGAGATGAAGCAAAGCATGTTCTGATGATTCTGACTTGCTAAGTGTACTCATTTTGGCTGGGATAGAGTTAATTTTCTTCATAGCAGCTTGTATGGTGCTATGTTATGGCTTCATGACCAAAACAGTGTTGTTAACACATTAATGTTTCAGTTATTGCTGAACAGTGTTAGCAGAGCATCAAGGCCTTTTCTGCTTCTCACGCTGCCCTGCCAGCAAGTCGGCTAGGGGTCCAGAAGAAACTGGGGGGGGTACACAGCTGACCCAAACCGTCCAAAAGGATATCCCATAACATATGACATCGTTTTTAGCAATAAAAGCTGGGGGGAAGAAGGAGGAAGTAGGGACGTTCAGAGTTAATGGCATTTGTCTTCCCAAGAAACCATTTCATATGATGGAGCCCTGCTTTCCTGGAGATGGCAGAACACCCGCCTGCCAATGGGAAGTAGTGAATGAATTCCTTGTTTTGCTTTGCTTGTGCATGCAGCTTTTGCTTTCCTTATTAAACTGTCTTTACCTCAACCCACAAGTTTTCTCATGTTTACTCTTCTGATTCTTTTCCTTATCCCACTGCAGGGGAGTGAGCGAGTGGCTGTGTGGGGATGAGTTGCTGGCTGGGGTTAAACCACAACACTAAGTAATGCAGTCCATAAGGCATCCTGGAATCCATTTCTGCTTCATACATGATGACCTCAGTGCCAGGGAAGATTATGGAGCAGATTATCTTGAGTGCCATCATGGGACACATACAGGACAACCAAGTGATCAGGCCCAGTCCACATGGCTTTATGAAAGGCAGGTCCTGCTTGACTAACCTGATCTCCTACTATGACAAGATGACCCCCTTACTGGACGAGGGAAAGACTGTGGATATTGTCTACCTGGACTTTAGTAAAGCCTTTGGCCCAGTCTCCCACATCATTCTCCTGGAGAAACTGGCTGTTCATAGCTTGGAGGGGCGTACACTTTGGTGGGTAAAAAACTGGCTGGATGGCTGGGCCCAAAGAATTGTGGTGAGTGGAGTTAAATCCAGTTGGCGGCCCATCACAAGCGGTGTTCCCCAGAGCTCAGTGTTGGGGCTAGTTCTCTTTAATATCTTTATCAATGATCTGGATGAGGGGATCGAATGCACCCTCAGTAAGTTTGCAGATGACACTAAGTTGGGCAGGAGTGTTGATCTGCTTGAAGGTAGGAAGTCTTTGCATAGGGATCTGGACAGGCTGGATCGAGGGGCTGAGGCCAACTGTATGAGATTCAACAAAGCCAAGTGTCAGGTCCTGCACTTGGGGCACAACAACCCATGCAATGCTACAGGTTTGGGTAAGTGTGGCTGGAAATTTGCCTGGTGGAAAAGGACCTGGGGGTGTTGGTCGATAGCCAGCTGAATATGAGCCAGCAGTGTGCCCAGGTGGCCAAAAAGGCCAACAGCATCCTGGCTTGTATCAGAACTAGTGTGGCTAGCAGGACAAGGGAAGTGTTCGTCCCCCTGTACTCAGCACTGGTGAGGCCGCACCTTGAATACTGTGTTCAGTTTTGGGCCCCTCACTACAAGAAAGACATCAAGGTGCTGGAGAAAGTCCAAAGAAGGGCAACGAAGCTGGTGAAGGGTCTAGAGAACAAGTCTTACGAGGAGTGGCTGAAGGAACTGGGGTTGTTTGGTCTGGAGAAGAGGAAGCTCGGGGGAGACCTCATTGCTGTACACAAGTACCTGAAAGGAGGTTGTAGCGAGGTGGGTGTCGGTCTCTTTTCCCAGGTAACAAGTTATAGGACAAGAGGAAATGGCCTCAAGTTGTACCAGGGAGGTTTAGATTGGATATTAGGAAACATTTCTTCACGGAAAGGCTTATCAAGCAGTGGAAGAAGCTGCCCACGGAAGTGGTTGAGTCACCATCCCTGGAGGTATTTAAAAGACGAGTAGATGCAGTGCTTAGGGATATTATTTAGAGATATTGTTTAGTGGTTCACTTGGTAGTGTTAGGTTAATGGTCGGACTCGATGATCTTAAAGGTCCTTTCCAACCAAGACGATTCTGTGATTCTGTAATTAAAATACAAAGAAAGCTAAGGTGTATTTATTCTTTTTCATGAGATCAGGTTCTGATGTTGAGTGAATCCTTGCTACTGATATCAGTGGTACTGCACAAAAGCTACAGAACAGAACCACTCCCACTCTCAGGGGTGCAAGTATCGGATGTCCCCTTGGAAACAACTCTAGGACTACTGGCCATGGCTGACCATGTGCTAGGCTATAATAAAGAAAATAAGGCAAATGGAAATGCTATGGGATCATACTGAGCAACCTATTTACATTTTTGGTGTCAGAAGTTCATGAGAAGTTCATGCTTACACTGATATTGTACTCATCCAAGCAGTTACATATTAGAAAAGTAACTTAGTTGTATTTGGCAAGTGTGAGCATTAAAAACGTACATCAGACTGTATTGCTAATTTTGCTGGAATGGCAACAATTTCAGGTTTTAAACCTTTATAAGTAATAATAATTAAAAAAAAAAAAAAAGGCAAACAATACCCAGAGATCATTCCACCAGCAACAGAGGTCACTATCAAATCATATGATAACATACTTCAAATGCAAAAGAACTTTATTCTTCACACAAGTACCTACAGTATTTCTAAACATTCTTTTCCCTACTGAAATTTGGTACAAGGAGGATGAAGTACAGGCCAGTTGCAGTGATAGACTGATTATTTATGAAAGTAAAGGAGATAATAATGAGCAACCCAATACTTGTCAATAACTAGTAGCTCAAATGTTCAAAATTGTTGTCCAAATATTGTTCTGAGAATACTCTTTCTTGACAAGATAGATGAGCCACATTTTCACTTAAAAGTTCAAATGTCAATTATCTAGGCTCTCTATCAGCATTTTCACAAATTAGACTAGACAGCTTGAGTGATTTGGCTCCTAATGGACTGCAATATCAGTACAGAAGAAGCAGAAGAGTAGCATAAGATACAAAGTTTTTATTTAAAACCAAAAGAGATCACTGTGATTATGTGATCTGGTCTACTACACCAAAAAAAAAAAAAAAAGGCATAAGATTTCTTGAAGTTTGCTTTACTCCAATAGCTAGAGTCTAAAAAAAATAATTTTTAGAGAAACATGACTCCCTGGGTAAAATTTAGTCATCAAGAATATTCTGTAAAAATTGCGAATTGTTTCAGTGATTATTTATCACCCTTACTAGCACATATTATCAGTGGACCTATATGGTTAACTTTAATTTTCAGCCTTTGAAAACTGTTATTTTTTTTTTTTAATGGACAAGCCAGACTTCTGTTTTCTTCACAAACAGGAATAAAATCATTCCCTAATCTTTGTACTACCTGCCTGGTTGAGCATTACTTTTCAAACACAAAGTGTGGTCATTGAATTTTCACACTTGCTTCCTAAGCTGTCATGGTGACAGACTTGTGTCCAACAGCCATCTCTAGCTCCACTGGCACAGCATCTTGCCTGGAGCACTTCCTGGGAACAATCTCTGCAACTAGGGAATCATTGCTGATTTCCCTAATTGCATGGGCAACCACGGTCACTTCTTTGGGGCCTTCTGTTCAAAATTTGAATGTATCAGGCTAGAAAAGTTGTGCTGCAAAAGCAAAGCTGAAGCTCCAATTTGGATTAATTTCTAGAAATTAAAGGATATGTCTATACCTCAGCAACAGAAATAGCACTCTCAAATAAATCTCTTCCTCATTTTTCTTATTACATCTGACTTAATTTTTAAAAGGTACCTCAAATCTTTTCAGGATTTCAGGATTTCTTTCCTGTGTTTTAGGTTTTCTTGTGGTTTTCGGTTTAGTTTACTTTTCCAAGATGAAAGATTATAATATCTAATTTTGAGATTCAACTTGTCAAGTGATAAACAACTTCTCTTTTCTTTTGCTTTCAGTCTTTAAATGGCTGAATAAATACCTTGGCTGCAAATCAAGCTCTCAGGAAACTTTCTGGGAAAATTTCTTCACCACTGCCAAAGTCGTTCTCTTGTTCTCTTTAAAAATATCTACTCAGTAATTTATAATTTTTTTTAAATGACTACCTCATCCAGAGAAAGACAGTTTGGTATTCTTCCTTTGTTTAGTACATGACATTTAAGACAAAGATACAGCAGAAACAATACAAGTGTTTAAATTTATGGTCAACTGCAGACTTCCACATCCATATAGGTTCTTAAGTAATGTAATCAAATTCTTCTGGTGATGACTTATTCAGCAACAAAACTGTTTTTTGACACAGTTTCTCTTAAGGGAAAGTTCCTGATACTTTAATCACTTTTACTGCTGTTCTCTGAAACCTCTTTAACTGTTTCATTATCTTTCTTGTAGTGTCAGCATCTGAATTATATATAGGATTTCAATAAATCAGACAACGACACTAGTATTATAAGGTAAAATTATAATATAAAAGTATATATATATAGTATATAGTATATATACTATATATAATATATATAAAGCTATATATATAAAGTCATATATATAAAGTATAAAATATATAGTATATATATGGTATATATATAGTATATAAAAGTATATATATAGTATTATAATGTAAAATTATAGTGTAAAATTATAATGTTAAGTATTCCCATTCATAAGTAAAAAGAAAAAATAAGTAGAAGGAATAAATTATCTTTGCCTGTTGTAGTATTGCACTGGACATTCATGTTTACCAGATTATCTGTCACAGCTTTTCAAGATTTGCTTCTGAACATAGAATGTTCTGTTGTGTACATATGGCTTATATCCTCTGTTCATAACTGTGTGACATTACTACCTATTTTACAATGGAATACATACTGTTTGCTCACACATTACTAGATCATGGCTGAGATAATCAACAAAAATATGACTGGGGGGGGGGGCAGGGGGCAGTAGCATATATGGTGATTGCAGTTCTGACTCTTTTCTTTTCTTAGTGAGACCTCTAGCACTGAGGTATAACAAATTTAAAAAAGAAACCCCAAACAACCTTTTGTTTTACACATCTCATGTTTTTTTTTATAAATTCAGTTCTTGGCAAATCTATGTTAAATGAATATTTACTTTTTCTGCTTTTTCCTCCCACTCTTGATTAGTTCAGGAGTCCAGCTCCTAGAAGATGAGTCCTTGTTTCTGTAGAAATTGAAGATATCCAAACTGATCAGTCTTTTTTTCTCTAGGAAAAAAGTCTAATGGCTTAATGTTCCATAAAATAAAAAATAAAAACCCCACCAAGTTCCTCTTCCTTAGTCTATAACTTTTCTGATTCTTGGCAGCCAGTTCCACACTTCCTTGAATATGGGATTAGGATGCTTTCTGAAACTACTCAAGTGTTCCTCTCTAGAGCTAGCTCCCCTTTCAATAGTTTATTTAAATAAAACTGTCAAAATCCTCTGTTCTTATCAAAGCAGATGATGTCAAAGACTCCCTGGTTCACCAGGGATTTTCAGAGTTTGCTGAGTGTACCAAATCAATATCCATTCCTGTCAAATGAACATCAATCATAACTAATTTCACATTGAAATTAATTAAAGATTATATTTCATGGTCAGAACATTGGTGCAGTGACAGATTGTTTTAAAGTGATTTCACAGACATAAAATGCTTTTTAAAATTATTTTTATAATTATTTAATAATAGGATTTGTTTGTATGTCTATCACATATTTATAACAAAACTTCCTTCAGTCAGTAAACATCAACACTGAAACTCAGGTTCCAAAGAACATATTCAGCCATCACACAGTGCACTAGGGATTTCTGCAGAGATTCCTGAGACAGAAAATAATGATGTTATGATTTATAGACTATTCTTGTCCATCTACACATTCAAATATTGCATACTAGACTAGACAAGTGAATTGAAAATAAATAATAATCATAAGGGTCTATACCAGTTCCCCAAAATGAGCAGCTCTTTTCAATATATTAGCTTTTTGTACTGAAAACTATTCTCAGTTTGAAAACTGTAGGTCAAATTCATCTGACCAAATATGAATTTCTACATGTCTACTATTAAGAAAACCTAAGCTGCTTTGATGGCCACAGGAGAGAAAGTGCCAGTTTCAAGCTGTGATTAACGTCATCCTAGAGTAAATATTTAAAACCTTACAGATTAATACCTTAGAAATGCCTTCTTTTCCACCACTGGCATGAGAGACAACTATATTGTAAACATTTAAAGTGACGTGAAGTGAAATCCCCTACACTCTCCTGGAAGATTTTTTTTTATTATTATTATTTTTATTAATTTCAGGAGTTAGTTAGACTTATTTTTGTAAGCAAGAGATCCTGTGCAGGACTTGATCTTTGAATATTCACCTAACATAATGAATTTAGAGTCTCAAAGACTGCAGATGTCTTTCAGAAGGGAAGATAAATGAAACTGCATTGTTTGACTAAGCAAAACATAAATTTCAGGAAGACTACCATTTAGCAAAGTGACACTCCTTTAAAAAATGGTTTTCAGCCAAGACTTCTGAGCATCACATATCTAAATCATAAAACGTGAAACTAAGCAATTAAAGGAGATCAGTTGGACCTTTATTTTTTTTCATAGATAAAGAATAGAATCTAGATTTTTCTGCTCTTGGGACCCTAAATGGAAGACATTCTATAGTAGATTGTATATGGTCATTCTTATTTTGTCTTAAGCCCAATGATCGTGAAACTGTTTTAGAAAAAGAGAAACAACTTCAGTAGGAAGGGCTAACAAAAACTTACTACAAAACATCTGATAGCTCTTTCAAAAGTTTTAGAAGTACCACATGAAAGCTTGGGAAGACATATATAAAAGTCTTTACCCCATGTCAAGGCTTCTGATTTTGGCTGTACTCACATCTTAGATGACCATATACCTCTAGAGTGTAAGATACGGAAATTGGAAGAACATCAATAGTTCATCCTTTGCTTCTGGGAATGGACACCAAATTCTACAGAAAGCTAGTACTTAGACTGATATTTCTTATTCCATTTTACTAAAAAACAAAATACTGCACACAATCACGGAACTACAGTGTCACTGAGATTGCATAGGACCTCTGGAGATCTCCTCGTCCAATGCACTGCTCAAGCAGGGTCAACCACAGAAGGTTGCCTAGGACATTGTCCAGTTGGACTTTGAATATCTCCAAGGATGGAGACTCCACAACCTCTCTGGACAAATGGTTTCAGTCTTTGGTTATCTTAACAGTGAAAAAGAATTCTCTTACGTTTAAGCAGAATTTCTTGTATTTTAGTTTGTGGCAAATGACTCTTGTTCGTTCACTGAATATCACTTAGAAAAGCCTGGCTCCATCTTCTTTACTCTCCTCTATCAGGTACTTACATACATTGCTCAGATGTGCCGGAGCCTGCTCTTCTCCAGGCTGAACAACCCCAGCTCTCTGAGCCTTTTGCTGTATGACAGCCTTTATATGGCCTTTTGGTGGGTTTACTTCAGTATATCCGTGTCTCACTTGTACTCAGGAGCCCAGAAGCAGACATAGTGATCCAGATGAAATATTTCAGACTAAATGAAATGCTTAGTTAAATCAGGAATTAGTATTTATATATCAATTCTCAGTGCTGTCACTGATCCAAGAAACAACTATTGATATCATGCTTTTAAGGAAACACTGTAACCACTGAAGTCGTTAGGAGAAGTTAATATCCTATGACAAATAACTGGGACTCAAAAGTAATGATCCATCATACCCCAGCCCTCCTGCCTTGCACAGTCTTCTTGGAGTCAATAAACTCAAAACTCAAGTTTCATCTTTGGCCCTTCCTTCATATCAATATGCAAGCAACCCTATGATTTTGAGCTTGACAATTGACAGAATGCATCGAGTCCTAAGGACTCGCTTCACAATGCTGCAGAAATGGTTTTGCCTCCAAGAAAAGCCATTAGCATATCACATGGCTGACTTTCATGGTCTTGGGTAGCGCACATTTCCAAGGTGTAAATATGCCTTTTATTCTAAGAAGGCCAGTGACACTTTTTATACAGTCTGAAAAACTGCTAAATTTGAAGACATATCTGGGAGTTAGCACTAGATGACAAAATAAGGGAAGGAAAATATGTGGTTTACCAAACAAAACAGTGTTAATGTTTAGTTGTTATGCTTTCAATCTACAACTATTGAAAAAGAATGGAGGTTTATCATTGCAGCTCCAAGCTACAGGTCTTATACAAAGGACAATTCTTAAGGCTAACATTATCTATCAATTTTGTTCTAAACTATGCAGTTTTCTGCACTTCCAATTTAACACTCCAGTATTTAATCACGGTAGGGCATCACAGACAAAGCAAAGATTCAACTGGATGTTGGCAGACTTGCACAGAAATGTAATGTTGCTGTGGGTTACAGCTACATTCTAATTTTGGATGGTTAGTAAACACACTTGAGTTGAGTTGTTTGTTCTTTGATCATTATTGGTTGATCTTTTAAACAATACTGATATGACTCCTTTCTTTGTCATATGCCTTCTTCTACATTTGTATTTTACCTTTCATCCTACATTAGTTATTTTTGTCTAGCTTAGAAACTGTCATGTATACTTTGCCTTTTGCTTCTATTGAGGGTCATATTTCAAATTTTTTTCCCCCTGAAAGACAGTTGCCAGGACTTATCGTGCCTATCGTGTTGCCCTGAACTTTTGTGCAAGGCACAAGCCAGAGAATTTCAGAAGTCTTTCTGCTTTGCTACACTAGTAGTTTATG
This sequence comes from Nyctibius grandis, assembly GCF_013368605.1. NCBI lineage: Eukaryota > Metazoa > Chordata > Aves > Nyctibiiformes > Nyctibiidae > Nyctibius > Nyctibius grandis. The sequence goes on from NC_090658.1 coordinate 83,202,836, forward strand.
AACTATGCCTCTAGTCACTTACTTGTGTATGAGAACTACAGATCATGATCAGCCACAGAACTAGAAAAGAGATCCACTGCAGAACAGGCACAGCAGCAAAAACCCTAAAAAGATTAATGATTTTGCAACTGCAAGTTTTATATCTTATTGACCCAAGACAAAAATAAATTTTATATCATAAATGATGCAGGGACAATGACTCTACAGGTCTATGGACAATAGTAAATACAGTGATTTTATTTAATACAGCTGAATTTTGTCATCTTGCTCATGATAAGAGCTTCATTACATGAACAGACATTGATACACATCTTGTACTGCACAACTGACAAAACTGATTCAAAAATTTGACTAAAGCTTGAGCAGATTCAGATCACCAACTAAGACAATAGTTCTGTAGCAGTTAAGAGGCCAAATTTCTGATTTCTACTTATTGTCTTCATAAAGGAAGTTGAATTAGTTCCATTTAGTTTGGGGGAAAAATGTTTATAAAAAGGATACATCTTACAATCATAACGGATTCAGTCAAAATAGGAGTTTAGGACTTCATAAATATTGGCATTGTGGAATTTAATTTTATTTAAAATACAGCTGTTTAAAGGATTGTACAGTAGCCTTATTTGTGAAAAAAAGATCAGAGTTTGTTTAGGTAAACAAAAAGGCCCCAGTTTCCCTGTACATCTCCACACTCGTTCTGTCTGGAGATCATCTGATTAATTTTAAAATTATTTCATTGGCAGCTGTCCTTTTCTTCGCTATTGATCCATACTGTGTTAGTTGAAACACATCATCTTATTACCTCTGTTAAAACAATTGTTTAATCCTTTCAAAAAAAAAAAATTTCTTTCATCTTTTTTTCCATTCCAGATAAAAAGAATGTTCTAAAGAAATGAAACTGATCTGTGTCATTTTTTAAAAGATAGAAAGCATATACCTGTATTCCTGAGTACTGGACAGTTTGAAGAAAAACTAGAAAGTATACTTATCCACATGCCTTTTCCTCTGAGTTCTTGAAGCAATGTTCTGTTCAGTGGTAAAATGTATGGTAGTCTCTGTTGTAAGCTGCAATATAAACATTTACCAGAGTAATTTCAATTTATTCATGGAAGTGAATGATATTTTTTCTGTGTCTTAGAGCAAATTATAGCCTGTGAGACAACAGAACAGTGACAAACATACGGTCCATCCTACCTAATATAATATTTTAGGCAAATGGCCATCCTAGACTTCTCTGATTTTTATAGGCATCAGCACAGAATTGTCTGGAGTTTCATGTTTCCCGTCTAAATTAAATTTCTATCTCCCTTCCCTTCTCCTTCATCTTTTTCCTTTCCTTTCCTTTCCTTTCCTTTCCTTTCCTTTCCTTTCCTTTCCTTTCCTTTCCTTTCCTTTCCTTTCCTTTCCTTTCCTTTCCTTTCCTTTCCTTTCCTTTCCTTTCCTTTCCTTTCCTTTCCTTTCCTTTCCTTCCCTTCCCTTCCCTTCCCTTCCCTTCCCTTCCCTTCCCTTCCCTTCCCTAAAATGATGCAGAACAGAAAATATTCAGCAGCAATGACTTGGCAAGAAATAAAGACTGAGAATCTGACAGTCTGTGAGTAAACTGGTTTGAAGTTCACATAAATAAAGGGAATAAGGCCTCCAAAATAAACTCTTAAAATATACCAAATCTTATCCTGTTCAAAGGTAATCTGCCAGACTGAGGAACAAGGGAAAGAAGTCATAGGAAAGGAAGAAGCAGTTTGTGGAAAAGGATAGTGAAAAAGCTGAAATAAATTTAAAAATATTCAAAATCAAAGTCAATAACTTTAACAGTAAACCGTTCATTAAAATATTTTGGAAATCTGTGTACAGCAACTCACTGTCCAAATGTATAACCCTGAGAGTTTTGCATGGATATGTATTATCAAAGAAAATATTTGCCAACTGCAATATCAAGCTAAATACCCACTTCTTTTAATAAGTGAATATCAATTTCTTTGCCATCCCCACAGAAATGTGTAATGTTCACATGGTAAAGATAGGTCCTCCCTTTTTTTTTTTATGTTAAGCTTGAAAAACAGGAGAAGAAAGAGTTATTTTTATTTTCAGTGAATCACACTGGATGCATATCTGACTTATGTCTCTAATTCAACACTCTGAAACACAGACTTTTCCTCTGTTACGTGTTCCATTTAACACCACAGGAGCCAACTACCTAATTACACTAAATATGCACCCTTTCTGGAGAAGTTTTATTAGCAGAATTTAAGCAAAGAAAAGCAATTTATACTCTGTTGAGATGTGCCTATGCACTTAACCCTAATGGGAGGGGAAATATTATTTTAAAATTTGTCCTTTGAACAATTCTATGTAAAATCCAAGTTATGAAGTTGTTTGTCCCTATGGACATTGTTTGAACAAATTACCCACATGGCATTTTACAACTAATTTTCATCTCCTTGAACTAAACATAAACAATCTGACAACTGGTTTATGCAAATATGTTCTGAACTTCTTTGAAGCAGCTATTTTTAAAGGCAGATATCTCCTCTTGGGGCTGAGCACTGGAATGATATATATTTGTTTCAATAATAAAAAAAATGCTAGAAATTATTTTCACATGGCTTGCTCCATTAGATACATTTATTCCTACAGGAAGTGCTGAAATGCTAGCAATAAAGTACTGGAATTACACATTCGAATTTAGGATCAAAATTCAGCAGAAAATTCCAAGTGAGATAGGGCTTATATCTTTGAACTAAACTGGGAGACATGTATTATTTAAGCAGCCATACATTCAAACACAGCTTGAAGTCAAAAGCTGTTCTCTGAAGGGTCATATGGAGAAGGAGATGTCATGGAAAGAGTAGTTGAGACCATATGAACAAAAGCCGTAACCTTGGTTTAGGGGAGAAAAATAACTGAAAATAGAAACAGTTAAAACAAAATTTTAACAGGGAGGCATTAGAATGGTCTTAACATGAAAGTAGCTTCCAAGGCTTCTGGAAAATCTCACGGGTTTAGGTACTATTAGTTTATTTGTAGAATAGTTGGAAAAAACTGACAAGCTTCCGAACATGCAAGGCCCTTTTCTGACTTCATAGCTTGTCTTTGTCTATGTGCTTGATCTAATACTATCAGCCCAATGGGATGGCAGAAACCTCCTGAAGTTCAACAAAGGGAACTGCAAAGTCCTACACCTGGGGAGGAACAACCCCATGCACCAGTATATTCTGAGGTCTGACTGGCTGGAAAGCAGATTTGCAGAAAAGGATCTGGGGGTCCTGGTGGACACCAAGTTGAACAGCCATCAATGTGCCCCTGCAGCAAAGAAGGCTAATAATATCCTGAGCTGCATCAGTTGTAGTGTTGACAGCAGGTTGAGGGAGATGAACCTTCCCTCTGCTCAGCACTGGTGAGGCCACATCTGGACTTCTATGTCCAGTTCTTGGTTCTCAAGAACAAGAGAGATACGGGCATAGTGCAGAGACTCCAGCAAAGGGCCATGAAGATGATGAAAGGACTGGAGCATCTCTCCTGCAAGGAAAGGCTCAGAGAGCTGGGACTGTTCAGCCTAGAGGAGAGATGGTTCAGGGGGGATCTTATCAATGCGTATAAATACCTCAAGAGAGGGTGTAAAGAAGATGGAGCTAGGCTCTTTCCAGGGGTGCTCAGTGACAGGACAAGAGGCAGCGGGCACAAACTGAAACACAGGAGGTTCTGTCTGAACATCACGAAACACTTTTTTACTGTGAGGGTGACTCAGCACTGGCACAGGTTGCCCAGAGATTTTCTGTAGTCTCTATCCTTGGGGCTATTCTTATAATAAGTGTCTGGACATGGTCCTGGGCAACTGACTCTAGGTAATCCTGTTTGATCAGGGGGGTTGGACAAGATAAGTGCCAGAGGTTTCTTTCAACCTCAATCATTCCTTGATTCTATGATCTAAAAATGGCTTTATCTACTTTCTTATGTCCTTAGATCCCAGTTAACACATAAAAAAAGTTATTTCATAGTGAGGTCCTTCGGTCTGCTGTCTCAGTGGAGGCAGGGGATGGAGGGCCATGCAGCAGCAGAGACACAAGGGTTAGCAATGGATTAGAAAACATGGAAGGCCCTTAGAATGGTCATGCAGGAATTAGGGTTTCTCCCCCTAAAAAGGTAGTGGGATCAATAGCCTGACTGAAGTACATTTACACCAACATACACAGCATGGGCAACAAACAGGAGGAGCTGGAAGTCATTGTGCAGCCGGAAAACTATGACATAGTTGCCATCACGGAAACGTGGTGGGATGACTCACACAACTGGAGTGCTGCAATGGATCGTTATAAACTCTTCAGAAGGGATAGGCAAGGAAGGAGAGGTGGTGGGGTGACCCTGTATGTTATGGAGTGTTTTGACTGTCTAGATCTTGAGGATGGTGATGACAAGCTTGAGTGTTTATGGGTAAGAATCAGGGGGAAGGCCAACAAGGCAGATATCATGGTGGGAGTCTGCTATAGACCACCCAACTAAGATGAAGAGGCAGACAAAATATTCTATAAGCAGCTGGGAGAAACTTCACAATCACTAGCCCTTGTTCTCATGGGGGATTTCAACTTACCAGATGTCTGCTGGAAATGCAATGCAGTGGAGAAGAAACAATCTAGGAGGTTTCTGGAATGAGTGGAAGATAACTTCAGGACACAGCTGGTGCGTGAGCCAACTAGGGAGGGCACCCCAGTGGACCTGTTGTTTGCTAACAGAGAAGGGCTTGTGGGTGATGTGATGGAGGCCATCTTGGGCAGAGCAATCATGAAATGACAGAGTTTTCAATTCTTGGAGAAGTAAGGAGAGGGGTCAGCAGAAGTGCTACCTTGGACATCTGCAGACTTTGGCCTGTTTACGGGCCTTGTTAACAGAGTGTCTCTGGAGGCAGTCCTGAAGGACAAAGACACCCAGGAAGGCTGGACACTCTTCATGAAAGAAGTCTTAAAGGCACAGGAGCAGGCCAACCCCATGTGCAGAAAGACAAGCCGGTGGGCAAGAAGACTGACCTGGCTGAAGAGAGAGCTTTGGCTGGAACTCAGGAGAAAAAGGAGAGTTCATGAACTTTGGAAGAAGGGGCAGGTGACTCAGGGGGACTACAAAGATGTCGTGAGTCTATGCAGGGAGAAAATTAGAAGAGCCAAAGCCCCACTAGAACTTAATATGGCTACTGCCATAAAAAGCAATAAAAAATGTTTCTATAAGTACATTAGCAACAACAGGAGGGCCAAGGAGAATTTCCATCCTTTACTGGGTGAGGGGGGGAAACATAGTAACAAAGGATGAGGAAAAGGCTGAGGTGCTTAATGCCTTCTTTGCTTCAGTCTTTAGTAGTAAGATGAGTTGTTCTCCAGGTACCCAGAACCCTGAGCTGGATGACAGGGACAGGGAGCAGAATGAAGCCTTCATAATCCAAGGGCAAATGGTTAGTGACCTGCTACACAACTTAGACACACACAAGTCTATGGGGCTGGATGGGATCTACCAAAGGGTACTGAGAGAGCTGGCAGAAGTGCTCACCAAGCCACTTTCCATCATTTATCAGCAGTCCTGGCTAACCGGGGAGGTCCTGGATGACTGAAAGTTTAGCAAATAGGACACCCATCTGCAAGAAGGACCAGAAGGAGGATCCAGGGAACTACAAGCCTGTCAGTCTGACCTCAGTGCCAGGGAAGATTATGGAGTAGATCATCTTGATTGCCATCATGGGGCATGTACAGGACAACCAGGCGATCAGGCCCAGTCAACATGGGTTTATGAAAGACAGGTCCTACTTGACTAACCTGATCTCCTTCTATGATAAAGTAATCCACTTACTAGATGAGGGAAAGGCTGTGGATGTTGTCTACCTAGAGTTTAGTAAAACCTTTGACACTGTTTCCCACAGCATTCTGGAGAAACTAGATGCTTATGGCTTGGACGGGTGTACGCTTCGCTGGGTAAAAAAATGGCTGGATGGCCGAGCCCAAAGAGTTGTTGTGAATGCTGTTAAATCCAGTTGGTGGCCCGTCACAAGAGGTGTTCACCAGGACTCAGTATTGGGTCCAGTTCTCTTTAATATCTTTATCAATGATCTGGATGAGGAGATCAACTGCACCCTCAAAAAGTTCGCACATAAACCAAAGTTGGGTGGGAGTTTAGATCTGCTTGAGGGTAGGAAGGCTCTGCAGAGGGATCTGGACAGGCTGGATCAATGGGCCAAGGTCAATTGTATGAGATGCAAAAAGGCTGAGGGTTGGGTCCTGCACTTGGGTCACAACAACCCCATACAATGCTACAGGCTTGGGGAAGAGTGGCTGGAAACCTGCTTGTCGGAAAAGGACCTGAGGGTGTTGATCGATAGCCAGCTGAATATGAGCCAGCAGTGTGCCCAGGTGGCCAAGAAGGTGAACAGCATCCCGGATTGTATCAGAACTAGTGTGGCCAGCAGGACTAGGGGAGTGATCGTCCCCCTGTACTCAGCACTGGTGAGGCCGCACCTTGAATACTGTGTTCAGTTTTGGGCTCCTCACTAGAAGAAAGACATTGAGGTGCTGGAGCGAGTCCAAAGAAGGGCAACAAAGCTGGTGAAGGGTCTAGAGCAAAATTCTTATGAGGAGAGGCTGAAGGAACTGGGGTTGTTTAGTCTGGAGAAAAGGAGGCTCAGGGGAGACCTTATCACTCTCTACAACTACCGGAAAGGAGGTTGCAGCGAGGTGGGTGTCAGTCTCTTTTCCCAAGTAACAAGTTATAGGACGAGAAGAAAAGGCCTCAAGTTGCACCAGGGGAGGTTTAGACTGGATATTAGGAAAAATTTCTTCACTGAAATGGTTATCAAATCTTGGAACAGTCTCCCAGGGAAGTGGTTGAGTCACCATCCCTGGAGATATTTAAAAGACATGTAGATGTGGTGCTTAGGGACATGGTTTTGTGGTGGACTTGGCAGTGCTAGGTTAACGGTTGGACTTGATGATCTTAAAGGTCTTTTCCAACCAAAACCATTCTATGATCTATAATTGCCAACACAGCTCCTCAGCAGCCAGATTGATTAGATCACTAAGAATGCCTGGAATCTGCATTCCCCTCGTTCCATGAAACTTTGGAAAATCTTTCTGTACAGAACTTTGACAATCTATTTAACTAAAGCTATTTCCAGCTTTCTGAATAATCATCCCTCTGAAATATTCCACCTGCCTACTGCTTCCTTCTTCAGTCTGCTCAGGGAAGTAGGATAGTTGTTTTGTCTCATTTTTCCCTTACATATTTTCACTGCACTGTCAGCTATTTCTGCATGCAATGGTGCCTGCTGAGCAATTCAGATATTCAGGACAGTATCTTTAAAATGACAGGAGGTGAAGAATGCAGGAAATCTAATTGAAAGGCATTTTTTTGCCTTATGCTGGTTTAAAACACACAGGTATATACCTCAAACTGAAGGTACTAGGTTTTCTCAGGCTTTAAATGAACAAACAGAATAAAATGGTAAATTTCTCAAACAGAAAGGGCATGTATATTTATGTATCTATACCTGATTTACTTTAGACAGCAAAGATATAGTAAATTCTAATTATCCTTGAGAAAGGCAGAGAAAATAGTGCAGTTAATTTTAACATTGTAGAGTGCTTATAATTCCAAATTATTTTTTTCAGAGCTAAATAAGCAAAGTACAAAACCAAAAAGTCATAAAAATGTAATAGTCATGGACTAAAATTCAAAAGTATCAAAGAAAACTTTTATATTCTTTTGTATCTTCTGACTTTCTGTAATTTTTCTTATTTCTGTGGGGTGTTCTTTGTCCTGAACTGTAATATCATGACATAATTGGTCCTAGAAGAAGGAGTAGCCAAACTCGTATGCAGCTAATTTATCATGATTATCACTCTAGTTGTACTAGTTCTGCAACTTGCTCCTTTGGAGCCACCCTAGCATGCCTGTATGGTTCTCCCATTCAGCTATTCAGCTGCACTCAAAGAATTTTCGTTCGACTTACTGTGCACCATCTGGAAAATGTATCTCAAACCATAAATCTAATGACAGCTGCTATCCTTCCCTCATGCTGAGTCATTTGCAGGGACGGATCAAAGATGGAGTAAGAAGACCAGATCAAAGAACATGAAGAGTTTCACTATACCAGATGTCTCCTTGCTTGTATTTGACATACATCTTGTCAATCTCTGTGCAGTCACGACATTAAGTTTGAGTTAGCTGTAGTCATGATACCATATTCCCTAATTCTGAATGTAGTCTCTGCATAAGGTGCAAGCTTGAATGAAGACCAATGGCTTTTTTTCGCAGGTATACTTCTATTTATCAGCTAATTATGGGGAAAGAAGTGATGGTATTCTGTGGTTATATTACACCAATGCACACACCATGGGAAACAAACAGGAGGAGCTGGAAGCCACTGTACTGCTAGAAAGCTATGACGTAGTTGCCGTTACTGAAACTTGGTAGGACGAATCTTATGACTGGATTGCGGCTATCTATGGCTACAGACTGTTCAGAAGGGACAAGCGAGGAAGAAGGGGTGGAGGCATTGCCCTCCACATCAAGAAATGGATAGAGTTTGAAGACCTATCTTTGAATAATAGTCATGAGCAGGCTGAAAGCTTATGGGTAAGAATTAGGAACTGAAGCAACAAAGGGAACCTTGTGGTTGGTGTCTACTACAGGCCACCCAATCAGCCTATTGATGAAGCCTTCTTACTCAAGCTACAGGAGGTATTGCGCTTGCAGTCTCTTGTCCTGCTGGGGGACTTCAATCACCCTGACATATGCTGGAAAAGTAGCATTGTGAGCTGTAGGCAATCCAGGAGACTCCTGGAGTGTATTGAGGATAACTTCTTAAGTCAGGTAATAGACAGCCCTACCTGAGGGGATGCGATAGTGGACCTGATGGTCACCAATGCAAGTGAGCTAATTGGTGACATCAAGAGTGGAGGCAGCCTGGGCTGCAATGATCATGCAATGGTGGATTTCACAGTCCTGAGGAATATGGGTCAGGCAAAGAGTAAAGTCAGGACCCTGAATTTTAGGAAAGGAAATTTCAGTCTGTTCAAGGAGTTAGTCAATAGGACTTTCCTGGGAAACTGCCCTTAGGGACAAGGGAGAAGAGGGTTGGCAAATCTTTAAGGATGCTTTCCATAAAGCGCAAGAGCTCTTGATCCCCAGGTGTAAGAAATCAGGCAAGGAAGGCAAGAAATCAGCATGGCTGAGTCAAGACCTGCTGGTCAAACTAAAGGGCAAGAAGGAAATGCACAGGCAGTGGAAGCAGGGACAGGTATCCTGGGAAGAATACAGGGACACTGTCCAGTTGTGTAAGGAAGGCCAAGCTGTAGCTGGGGGTGAACTTGGCAAAGGATGCAAAAAATAAGAAGGCTTTCTACAGGTACATCAGCCAGAAAAGGAGGGTCAAAGAAAGCGTACCCCCTGTGATAAGCAAGACTGGCAAACTGGTAACAATGGACAAGGAGAAGGCTGAGGTAGTCAACAACTTTTTTTGCCTCAGTCTTCACCGACAATCTCTCTTCCCACACCTCTTGAGTGGATGGACTGTGAGGCAGGGACTGGAGGGGCAAAGTCCCTCCCACTGTAAGAGAAGACCAGGTTCGTGACCACCTGAGGAAACTGAACATACATAAGTCTATGGGACCTGATGAGATGCATCCAGGAGTCCTGAGGGAATAGGCTGATGTAGCTGCCAAGCCACTCTCCATGATCTTTGAAAAGTCATGGCAGTGGGGTGAAGTCCCTGATTACCAGAAAAATGGAAATATTGCACCCATTTTTAAAAAGGGTAGAAAGGAGGACCCTGGGAACTACTCACCTGTCAGCCTCACCTCTGTGCCTGGGAAGATAATGGAACAGATCCTGCTAGAAGCTATGCTGAGGCACATGGAGGACAGAGATGATTTGAGACAACCAGCATGGCTACACCAAGGGCAAGTCCTGACTGACCAACATAGTGGCCTTCTATGATGGAGTGATTACATCAGTAGATAAGGGAAGAGCTGTGGATGTCATCAATCTGGACTTCATAAGGCTTTTGACACAGTCCCCCACAACATCCTCCTCTCTAAACTGGAAAGATATGGATTTGATGGGTGGATTGTTTGGTGGATGAGGAATTGGTTGGATCACAGAATCACAGAATCAATCAGGTTGGAAGAGACCTCAGGGATCATCAAGTCCAACCATTGCCCTTACACCACCCTGTCAACTAGACCATGACACTAAGTGCCATGTCTAGTCTTTTCTTAAACACATGCAGAGATGGTGACTCCACCACCTCCTTGGGCAGCCCATTCCAATGTCTAATAACCCTGTCTGTAAAGAAATTCTTCCTAATGTCCAACCTGAACCTCCCCTGGTGAAGCTTGAGGCTGTGTCCTCTTGTCCTATCGCTAGTTGCCCGGGAGAAGAGGCCAACTCCCACTTCACTACAACCTCCCTGCAGGTAGTTGTAGACTGCAGTAAGGTCACCTCGGAGCCTCCTCTTCTCCAGGCTAAACAACCCCAGCTCCCTCAGCCGTTCCTCGTAGGTCAGACCCTCCAGACCCTTCACCAGCTTGGTCTCCCTCCTCTGGACTCGCTCCAACACCTCAACATCTTTCTTGAAGTGCGGGGCCCAGAACTGAACACAGTACTCAAGATGCGGCTTCACTAGTGCCGAGTACAGAGGGACGATCACTTCCCTAGACTGGCTGGCTACACTATTCCTAATAGAGGCCAGGATGCCATTGGCCTTCTTGGCTGCCTGGGCACACTGCTGGCTCATGTTTAGCCAGCTGTCGATCAGCACTCCCAGGTCTCTTTCCACTGGGCTGCTTTCTAACCACTCTTCCCCCAGCCTGTAGAGCTGCATGGGGTTGTTGTGACCAAAGTGTAAGACCCAGCACTTGTTCTTGTTGAACCTCATGCCGTTGGTCTCGGCCCATCTATCTATCTCGACCCTCTGGATGGTCACATCCAGAGGGTAGTGGTCAATGGCTCAGTGTCCAAATGGAGATCAGTGACAAGTGGTGTCCCTCAGGGGTCCACATTGGGACCAGTACTGTTTAATATCTTCCTTAATGACATAGACAGCGAAATTGAGTGCACTCTCAGCAACTTTGCAGTCAACACCAAGATGAGTGATGCTGTTGACATGCCTGAAGGATTGGATGACATCCAGAGGGACCTGGACAAGTTTGAGAAGTGGGTCCATGTTAACCTCATGAGGCTCAACAAGGCCAAGTGCAAGGTCGTGCACATGGGTTGGGGCAATCCCTGGTATCAATACAGGCTGGTGGATGAAGGGATTGAGAGCAGCCCTGCGGGGAAGGACTTGGGGGTATTGGTGGATGAAAAGCTGGACATGAGCCGGCAGTGTGCCCTCACAGCCCAGAAGGCCAACCTTATCCTGGGATGCATCAAAAGAAGTGTGCCCAGCAGGTCAAGGGAGGTCATTCTGCCCCTCTATTCTGCTGTTGTGAGACCCCATCTGGAGTACTGTATCCAGCTCTGGAGTCCTCAGCACAAGAAAGACAGGGGGCTGCTGAGTGGGTCCAGAGGAGGGCCACAAAAATTATCAGAGGGATGGAACACATCTCCTGTGAAGACAGGCTGAGAGACCTGTGGTTGTTCAGCCTGGAGAAGGCTCCAGGGAGATATTATTGTAGCCTTTCAACAATTAAAAGGGGCTTATGAGAAAGATGAGGACAGACTTTCTAGTAGGGTCTGTAGCAATAGGACAAGGGGTAATGGTTTTAAACTAAAAGAGGGTAGATTCAGACTAGATATAAGGAAGAAATTTTTTACAATGAGGGTGGTGAACCACTGGAACAGGTTGCCCAAAGAGGTTGTAGATGCCCCATCCCTGGAAACATTGAAGGTCAGGTTGGACAGGGGCTCTGAGCAACCAGATTTAGTTGAAGATGTCCCTGTTCACTGCAGGAGGGTTGGAGTGGATGACCTTTAAAGGTCCCTTCCAACCCAAACTATTCTATGATTCTATGATTCCAGGATTCTGTGATTACACAGATCAAAAAAGTAACCATAATGGTCCTTTCTACCTTTTACATCCAGGAGAATAATCTATGGTATAAGTTCAAGTTCTCATTTTAGTTTATTTCAAAGTAAATATAATTTTTAATGTTCCGTATTACATAGAGCAAATTCCAAGAAGGTGGTGAAACTATAAGATACTCATGTTAGCAAATTCATAATCTTCTCATATATGCCATAAATTTGAAATGACTAGTTTTTTAATACTTGTGAGAGTCAGTTAAACATGTTTTGCATTCAGAAACAAAACCAGATCTCTAAACTAATACACAGTGACTATTATATTCAAATCTACTTTGTACAGACACATGCATATAAACACACAGAGAGCTACATTAAAGAGTGACAAGACAAATATTCATTTCCCATCCTCACCCTACAAGTCCATATTTTTATCAGGTCTTAGAGATGACAGGATGCAATACTGCAATTGGGTTATTTCTTTTTCACAAAGAATATCTCTCTCCTTTATTGTGTTTTGGTTTTTTTTTTTTTTGCTGTAGAGTTGATGATTTTTGAATGCAAAAACATGTTTCTCATAGCAGTCATAGAAATGATAGTTTCATCATAGTGAAATGTTCTGCTCTTTTTTTCACTAGTGAGTCTCCAGACTGTAGGCCAGTCATGTATTGATGGACCCTTTGTTCTACCTCGATATATCAGTTGAACAAACAAACAGAAAAGAAGCCCCAGACAATTGCAAAAGCAGCTTCAGTGCTAAATTCTTTTAAACCTACAGTACATTTATTCATCGTACAACATAAACTGTTTAAGTGATTTAATGGCTACTAAACTTTCTGAAAAGATCTTTCTTGATGGCATATTGGCAGCATCTGCCAGAGGAAACAGCTGTCTCAGAAATTCATGTCTTTAAACCTAGTATACATTTTAAAAATGAAATAAGGGAATGAACATACACTTCAGGCTGGATACTATCAGCTTTGATAATTTTTATAGAAAAAAACAATGAATGAGATGTTCTCGTCAAACTTGCTTTCCGGTTGCCTGCAAAAATTTCTCCTGCAAGTGAAGAATAACACATGCTTTTTTAGATATGAAATATACTTTTAAGCCCATGTTATTCATGCATAGCAGTTAATAAAACAAATCTCTGACTAGTCAGCCTAGTAACTTATAAAACTACTGTCTCTCTCCTCTGTGATTTATTCTGGGCATTATTACATTTTGATTGGACGCCACTTAGAAATTCTCTTCCTATAAAAACAGAAGGAGAAAGTGAGACATGCAACAGAACTGAGGTAAAACAAAAAAAAAAAGTTAGCAACTCTGTTATGAAAGACTCTTTGCAGGAATGAACAGACTCCCAAGGCCTCTTTGTGTCAGTTGTGGTAATTTGTCAGCAGCACGGGATGCATTTATTACTTCTCAGTTCTCTTTTAAGATATAATTAATGATTTGTTAGTAGTTCTGCTGGTTGTTTTCAATAGTGCACCAAGAAAAATAAAGTACAGTATAGCAATGAGTTTAAGCTCTGAAGAGGTATAAAACTACCATTCTTAGAAAAAATATTTCCTTTTTCCACTTTTCTCATAAGATCATTTGTCTTTGTCAACAATGACAGTTGAAGCAAGCAAGATTTTAAACTGAACAGTCATGAGTGAAACTCCTAAAACAGGCAGAAAAACACCACCTTTGATACACTTTAATTAGAAAGATAGGAAGACTATCTTCTTAAGTTTTAACAAATTTGAATTGTCCAAATGTCTGCAATGTCTGATTTTCTAACAAAAATTGTAAGATTCAAAAGTCATTCTTTGTTCAAAACTAAAATCTGAAGAATTCTTATTACTCTGGTTTTGAACTCAGAAGGGCACTAGAAGAGTCACTCAGGCTGTATTTGAAATTGTGTGCGCTATTTGGCTATTACTGGATGAGCAGACAGGGGTAAACTTTTGAATTAGCTTAGTCTCCAGAGAGTAGATAAAGTCATAAATTACGTGTACAGCATTTAAAAGTAAGCTACACATGTACTCCCACTCTAGATATTGAACAAAATGGCTCTGAAGCAGGACAATTGAAAATGAAAACCAGAATATGGTGGAATTAACAGTGTTGCAAGTTCTAGAAGTCTGTTTAATAGGAAATAAGTGCAATTTTTATCATCTTATTATTATCAATATTATGACCTTTCAGAGAACTAATAAAAGACAGAGAGGCAAACAGTTATCTAAAATACTTCTAAAGAAAAGAACAAAAAATGAAAAAATTTACAGTAAAACTGGATTTTTGTGTCACCTTTTAGAAGAATATATTTTTTATTCTAAATACTGACCTTAAAGCACGATAACTGCATTGTCCTGAAATTTTTAAAAGAATAAATCTCTCAAACGGTTTTTACCAGAAAGAGAATTTATAAGGGTTAACACTGTCTGTTGCTCAATGGGACATATTATTGGATGCTAACTTTATGTGAACTAATGAACAATTTTATCTCAATATTATTAAATTAATAGCTCCTCAGTACTATAATTACCAATAATGACAAAAACACATAATTTAAATTCTCATTTAAAAAAAATCCTATTAATATGAGAAAATTATTTAATGGATTAAATGGCCTTAATCAACTTTAGCTTTAGAAGTCTATATATCATTTATTAATATGTTTCAACTCAGTAAGATGATAAGGTTCTTCATATCTTATCTCTAATAGTTTACTTGACCAGAATATTTCAAAAGGTTTTATTCTGTTTTAAGAAAATTTATTTTCTTTTAATTTTTTATACAATTCTATTTTTCTTCACTGTGCTGGGTAGAATGTGAAGATTACTGATAGAAGGTGGGTTACAGACTTTGCACATGCTTTTCAGCCAAGCTATCTCTCTGGCTTATGTTTCTTGCTATATCGGTGTAGAAAAGTATGTTGTTCTGTTTACTTGTGTATATATCAGCTCTCCTGGACAAACAAACCACCAAAGAGAAAACCTTATACACAAAATTAAGTGAAATCCAGTAATTATGAAAAGGAAAACTGGCTTAACCTCTGCCTTTGAAAACATAAAACCATTCTACTGCTCCACGAAAGTACTAAAGAATGAACTCTAATGTTCCTGTTTGCTGTCTAATCATTATTTAACTTCAGGGTAGATATAATCTCTATCACCTTCTTCTGTGGAAAAGATTTGTATTCACATATACACTTGAAATGATTGACATATTATAGGAAGGAGACAAAACTGCCTTCTCCCTACGTACTGTCCCCTGTGCATTTTCACAAGAGTAAGACTTTTGATCCTCCCCATTGTGCAGCTTGCGGGTTTAGGGATATAGAGAGGAGCTTCAGCCCTGCATTGAGCTGCACTCTGCTACGTAGAAAGGGCAAGTTACAGTCGTGGTTTTTAATGTGCATAAAGAACTCTACACTGGTGAGAGATACTAGAATATGGATTATTTCCATTTGTCAAGATCACTGTTCACTGAACAAAAAGCTGAGTAAAGCCATATGGGAAAAATTTATAGAGAAAGTTCTTTCCTAGTTCAATACTTTCCTTCCTACTTGTATATTCAGAACTGTATAATGTTCTTATGGAAAGGAATAATGTACCTCGCTGATAAGAGTTAACCCGCTTGCGAAGGAACAACAAATACAAGTTCACTGTTAATTTCATTTTTACGTATCTCATCTATTAAAAAATAGGCATGAAACAAATTATTCCAGATATCTATTTACTGTATAAAGAAGAGATCTGTACAGGGAGCTGAAGTAATGAATGCAGCAGAAGTAATGAACTCTGTTCCTTGAGGTTTAAATCTTTATGGAGTGAGGGATCTGTCATTTTGAAATGGAATAGTACAAGTTTGCTGTAGTAGAGAGCCTATATTTAGTCAATCCAGTTAAAATGTAAGGAAGAAGTTTTCATTCTCATTGTGACAGAGATATCATAATGCTGTTCCAAGGGGGGGGGGGGGGGAAATGGTGCTTTGAAACCTAGCAAAAGAATATTTGTCTTGACAAATAGATCATGTCATTATGATTAAAGATTTTAGGAATAATGGCATAAATGGGGGAATACAGAGCAGTACACAGGCAACAGTCTGGGAAAGAATAAGAATCCCTCCACACACCATCCGATTTCTTTATCTAGCTTTGCTGCTGGGTAGCTCGATGCCTGCGCAGGCAGCTCTTGGCAAGTCATTTCACCTCCCTGTTTCACAGAATCACAGAAACACAGAATCGACTAGGTTGGAAGAGACCTCTGGGATCATTGAGTCCCACCTTTGACCTAATACCACTGTGTCAACTAGACCATGGCACTAAGTGCCATGTCCAGTCTTTTCTTAAACACCTCCAGGGATGGTGAACCCACCACCTCCCTGGGTAGCCTATTCCAAAGTCTAATAACCCTTTTTGTGAAGAAATTTTTCCTAATGTCTAACCTGAACCTCCGCTGGTGTAGCTTGAGGCTATGTCCTCTAGTGCTGTCACTAGTTGCCTGGGAGAAGAGGCCAACCCCCACCCTGCTACAACCTCCCTTCAGGTAGTTGTAGAGAGCGATGTCTCCCCTCAGCCTCCTTTTCTTCAGGATAAACAATCCCAGTTCCCTCAGCTGCTCCTCATAGGATGTACCCACTATAGCCTTCACCAGCTTTGTTGCCCTTCTCTGGACTCGCTCCAGCACCTCAATGACTTCCTTGACATTTGTCGCTTTCTTGTCTGTAAAGTAGGGAAGTTGAGATCATGAGCTCCCAGAATAGAGCAGTGGCTTTGTGTCTGAACAGGAAAGTTAAGTTCTTAAATACATTAAACAAATAATAGAAAAAAACCACCTTAGATATGTCTCGTGTATGAGGAGACATTGAGTTAAGGAAGGTATAGGATTGAATTGGGGATCCTTTCTTAACTGAAAACAATCCTGGAACTGGAATAAAGATGATCATATTGACTGAAAATAATGAAATATATCTTGTATTTTGGGAAGCAGTGAACATGAGTTCTGCCACTAATACAAGTGAGTTTTGAAAAAATCTCCAGGAGTCGAGGTCTTCATTTTCAAATATGCTTTAATTCAAATTCCTTTGAATGTTTGAAACAATAAATTAAAGGGCACCTTTCAAAAGCAAACAAGTTAAATGTGAAAGTGTTAATATAGATATTGCTTTATTCCTACTTTTCTTTTTAATAAAGTGAGTAATGCCAGGAGCTCTTCTTATTAATGAAGTCCAGAGTTTTGGACTACCTGCTGCTATCAAAAAGAGTTCATCAGCAAAGGCAGGTAATGATTTCCTTTATCATAAAAGTAACAAAAAAAAAAACCAGCTTAACTCTTTTCCTGAGTAGATTTTTCCAATTTTTTCAACAGTTTTCAACATTTTGCAAAGTTTCCACTACCGATTTATGTTTTTGTTCTCTGTAATCACCATTATGCAACTTCCAATAGTTTGTTCTGTATAAATTAATGAAAAGCAACATGATGAAATACATGCTGTTATTCTCAATTCGCTTGCTAAGTAGTACACCATGAATCAGTCCACCTGGCCACAGAAGAGAGAAGTTTCTAATGCACTGAATCAAACCCAAAATGTCATACTTATTTTACACTTTTAATTTACTGAAGTCATTTACATGTATAAGTGGGATCAAAATTAAGGCCTTTCTCTTTCAAAATGCCTAGAAAATGTCACCTGGTTAAGTAGAGACAGTCAATGGAGAAAAGAAGAATTTCCACACTCTTTTGAAAGTGAGCATAGCTTTCCTCACTAAATTATATTAGTTCTTTTGCATCAGATGTACATGGAATTATTAGGACATTGTATGCAGAGGGAAAATGCACGTGTCCAAAAGAGAGAAGAGTTACTTTTAAAACAAAACAAATATCAAATCAAAAATACGAAATTTCTAACTGAATAATGAATTGCTGTTAAGGACTCAGGTTTACAGACACTTACTTGAAATTCTAGATTAGTTCAGTGTAATAACATATTACATCATTGATGTGGATGGGATATTTGTACAGAGAGTCAGTGCATTATTTGTGAGTAAGTTTTTGGTATAAGGTACTTTTCAGGCTGAATACATCTTTCTCAGATTTGGTCATTTCTTTGTTGTTTAAGCAAGCCTATTAGTGTCAATTACATATGTTAGGCACCTTATGTCTTACATATGTCTTCTCAATAGCCAGTGAGGTATGGGTTGGGGTTTTTAATAATTTTTACTGGTTCTGACTGGATCTTTTAGTGATTGGAAAGGGGTTTTTAATAACTTGGTTTAGAACTTAAAGACTCTTAAATGTTGGAAAGAAAGTCTTATCACCCTTTCTTGAGATGATAAAGGCTTACCATTGGTGATTGTGCTGCATGTTTTCAGGTTGCCCAGCTAGACAACAATGAAGTTCTTGATGCACTGAATCATGAACAGTGAGCTAGTAAGAGCAGAAAGTGTCTTTTCAATGATTTGTTTTAAAACGTATAAAAGACTAACAACACAGATGTGTTACAAGAAAATGTGTAGTGTACCTAAATAACACAAAAATTAATATCTAGTGAAAACTGACCTTCTGAAACACTCAGGAATACTGGGTTGTTAATCAGGAATCCAGAGATTTCACATGGATGTTTAATATGTGAAAGTTTTGCATGAAAAAGAAAACATAGCAAAAATGCTTTATAGATTATAGAAAAAAAAGATTATGTTTAATTTGCAAATAACTTTATTTAAACATTTAAAAACTTTGCAAAACTTGCAAAATTTTGTATTTATGTAAATACATTTTGAAATGAAAAAATAATCCTAATTTCAAAAGTTGTATTTCAAAAGTATCAAACATTTTTGTTTAAAATAATTAAAAATAAAAATTTTCCAGAAAACAGTGTTCGAATACAGCCATCTGTTTAATGTAACTATGGCAACATACAGTAGCAACTATTTAAATCAGCATTTACTAAATGTTGTTACACAACCATCAGAAGTACTTTCTATTCTAAGCCTTTAAGGACATTGAGGCAATACAAGATTGTGGGTAAATGACTTTTTCATAGCTACACCTGTGCAATCTCAGAGTTTAGAGTGCTATATTATCTATCTGTATTAACCTTAGTAATGTGATGACTTGAGGAAATTTATAGATCTCTGACCTCTGCAAGTTTGGTCTCACTTTTTGTATACGTTTGTAATATATGAGGTCTCATCATGGCTGTTGATGGTGCTTTGTTAGTGAATTTCCAGGTTTTCCGTCTTGACAACCTTTTCATTGCTTTCTGTTCCTGAAGGGCCATGTCATGAGATTATTGAGGACCTGTTGCAAAAAATTGCCTTAAAGCTCTTTAATAAAACCTGAGGAACTGGAATTGGCTGTTATTATGGTATATAGAGAAAGTGTTAACTGGCAGTACAAAGTGAAACCATCATGATTCTCACAATTAGAGCTCTAGTTCTTGAATGTAAGTTTAGGATAACAACTTTGGTATTAAAGTTAGAGGATCCATCATTTGTGGGAGTTAACAGTATTTTTGTTAAAATGCCCAAAGGTCTCTTTTGATAGAAATGAAGGTTATTCACATACAAAACCAGATTATTGTGCCTACTAGCTCTTTGCTTTAAGGATCAGGGAAGAAAGAATGGAGCAGAAACAATTATATTTTGCAATAACCAAAAATTTCTTGATGCACTATCTTCATGATGTAAACTAAGCCTAAGGCAAAGAATAGGGAATCTTATTTTTCAGCACCAAATTTACTTTCAGTGATATTAGAACATGTCAGGTATATTCCCTGGAGTTGTAACTTGTATTATATTTTAGCTTTCCAACACTATAATTTGACAGATAGAATCAGTGAAGTGACTATACAGTAACTCAAATGTCTAATCCATGAAGAATGTGAAGAACCTACCTTAGAAATATATTTGGCACTGAAAAATCTAAACCTGTGGCTATGCTTACTCATCCCTGTGTGAAATGCTCCTTTCAAACTAATCTGAGTAAGATTTCTTTTTTGTTGTTATTTCCCATTTATATGATAAGGATAATTTTAAGAACAAAAACATTGTTATGAATTAAGCTTAAATTTTTTTTAAATGTTACTTCAAAATATTTACTCAAACTCTTGAATCCTGAAGACTCTCGTACTGTATAAGAACAAATCTGTCTATTCTCCAGTCCTGCCCAAGCAGGAAAAAGTACTTCCCACACTGAGTATGCGTGAAAAACTTCAGTGACATTAAAGTGCACTCCACCAGAGATTCCTGAATTAATGATATCAAAAGCAAAAATCAGTTTGTCTACAGATATAATTATTTTATATTAAATGTTTAAGCACATTTTAAAAAATCGAAGAAAGCCAACAGAATCCATTGTACATTTATAGTGTTTTGTTTCCTCTGTTTTAATTTCATGCATTTATGTAATTTTAATATTTTAAATGTTTTGAATGACACAATATTTATATTTATTTGTAAAGGGGACAGTACTCAATGAGACCAGAGATGTTGAGACCTGAGACCTTATTACAGAATAATTTTGCCTACTGCATAGTTACTGTCTAACATTCATGGATGCCTTACTGTAATGTAACAAAACCAGTCAGAGCTTAAACTGAGTTTTTCTGTGTTTTTTTGTTAAAGGTTGGACCAGATGATCTTTTCAGGTCCCTTCCAGCCTGGGTGGCTCTATGATTCTATGATTCTATGATCTTTTACGAAGTTGTAAGCTTCATTACAGCAGAAAACAAGCAATAAAACTAGTGTACAAACATAACCCAAATACAATTCATCACAAAATGAAAATTATAATGGCTGGGGGGGAGCGGGGGGCTGTATTTGGGGAACACTTAAATGATGAAGCATGTGAGCTGGCAGAAAGTCTGAGGGTTATGGAAAAGATGCACTCAACTGAAAAGGTGACTGAGCCAATCATCTTGTATAAAGCCTCTCCTGCCTATAAGACGCAACAACATCATCTGCAGAGACAGCTGTTTTCCCACCTTCCCAACTGGAAAAAAGAACTTGTTTATAAGTGGTCTAATAAATTATTAGTATGCCTGTTAGAGGCTTGAGGCTGGAAGTGCAACCCTGAAGTTACTTCTACAATATAGCTTTTACTTGGTTTTACCTGAATTAAAATCAAAATTTATTCACAACTTTCGGCTATTTTTCATGAAAATGGGAAGAAAGAAACAAGGGCAATGCAGTCCTTTTTCCATGGGTTTTAGAGCACTGAAAAAAAGTCAGTCCTTTCCTCTAATTTTAAACAATCATCTCTTTCATTATATCTTTAGATTACTTCAGAAAAGTAACTCAAATGCCTTAAAAACAGCACCTGTACATTCGATCTAATACAATTAATTCCTGACACCAGTCTGAGGCATTCCAATCTTAAATATCAACAGTATGAGCTATAACTATGTCCAGCTATAAATCTTTGGCTCTTTCGAGCAATCAAATTTCACCTTCTTTTCTGGCAGACTGCACGGTGCTCATAGCAGCTGTCCCAAACTAAGTCATTTTATTTTGCCTTATCACAGACTTTTCCCAAAGAAGATATTCTCAAAGCTTATATAATTAATATAACAGTGTTAGAGATGCTTACTCATAAACACGGACTAAGCAGTTTGCTGAAGCTCTATCAAGTTATAAAATATACAACTGGTAATAGAAAACTAATTGTTATGAATAATTTGTTAATGCACATAGTAGTTCACCAGGTATTGCACATGAATACATGGTATTTCACTTACTAAGGTCTTACCTTGGGGTTGCTACAGATGTTTGGCTTTTTCTGTGTAAAATATATCTATAAAATTATCTGGGAACAAAGAGGATGATTCATGCTAAAATATCCACTCCTAATTGCTATCATCTAATAGGACTGAGAGAGAGTAAGAATTCCTTCAGAGATAAAGCCAACACAAGTCTAGTTTAAAAAACCCCACCACAAAACCTCTTCTTACTCAGCTCCTGTTGTGATTTAACTCCAGCCATCTCCAGGAAAGCAGGGCTCCATCATGTGTAATGGTTACTTGGGAAGACAAAATCCATTACTGCAAACGTTCCCCCCTTCCTTCTTCTTCCCCCAGCTTTATATGCTGAGCATGACGTCATATGGTATGGAATATCCCCTTGGTCAGTTGGGGTCAGCTGTCCCAGCTGTATTCTCTCCCAGCTTCTTGTGCAGCCCCAGCCTACTTGCTTGTTGGCATGGTGTGAAAAGCAGAAAAGGCCTTGACTCTGTCTAGGCACTGCTCAGCAATAACTAAAACGTCTCTGTATTATCAACACTGTTTTCATCACAAATCCAAAACATAGCCTCATACTAGCTACGACAAAGAAAATTAACTCTACCCTATCCAAAACCAGCACATTTTCCAGCCCTTATTCCATACCATTTACATCACTCTCAGGTCCCACACTATCCAATACATCCTCATTAACCCCCATCACCCTACCCATCCTTTGATATAATACACAGGTATCATTCTCTTAGTCTATAGACCATTCTTATAAAAGGTCTTTAAAATGTCCACAAGTACCCACAAAATGTCCATTGAGTTCATTTAGTTCACGACTTTGGGCTCCATCTGTTATGGTGGTCACTCTGAACAGGCCAGGTGGTGTGCTGTGTGGAGTTATTGGGCATCAAATTATAAGTAACTCTCCACAGCTATCTGGGGCTTTATTCTGATTGGCGTTGCTACGATGGGAAGCACATTCCATGTGCTCAAGGATATTTCTCAATAGAGATGGAGATATGTTTTTTGATGTGTTTCTTCATTAGAAGATGTAGTCAGTGTCAGGCCATAAAAGCTGAATTATGTTCATGAAAGTTAAAAAAAAAAATATTCTGGCCAATGAATCATGATCATTCAGAGAAGAAATTTAAAACATATGCTTACAGTCAAAACTCACTTCATAACACATTCTGTAGTTTTATTGTCCCTTGTGCTCTGTATGTCTCTTCTCTAGCTAGACAGCTAGCTCCAAAAACCTGGATTTAGTTCTACTATTGCAGAGCATGTAGCACAAATGGATTGTGTTCTTGAGCTAGGTCCCTGAATGCCAGCATTATATGGTATAAGTTACATTCATTGTGCCTAGAGACAAGCTAGACATTTTGTAAAACTGGCTAAAGGCAAACAGTTGTATTGTGATGGGTGAAACTAATCACAAATTTATAAAGGCATAGAACAGTCACTTAAACACTAGCTATTGGAACCTTCTCCAGTGCAAGGACATAGTTGCTTCTGGCATATTAGACTTGCTTGTTCCTTTCCATATCTCTAACCTCTGCTCTATCTTCTGCATTGTCCTTTCTCCTCTTTCCATACCTTGCACTTTGTTCTCATTACCTTATCTTGCACTATTTGCTCCCTCTTTTACATATGCTGAGTCTTCTTTCTTCTCACATTCGCCTTCCTCTCCCTAAATCTATCTTTACGTTATGATGGAACCCCTATTCACAGAATCACAGAATCACAGAACATTGGGGATTGGAAGGGACCTCGAAAGATCATCTAGTCCAATCCCCCTGCCGGAGCAGGATTGCCTAGACCATATCACACAGGAACGCGTCCAGGCGGCTTTTGAATGTCTCCAGAGAAGGAGACTCCACAACCTCTCTGGGCAGCCTGTTCCAGTGTTCAGTCACCCTCACCGTAAAGAAGTTTTTCCTCATATTTATGCGGAACCTCCTGTGTTCCAGCTTGCACCCATTGCCCCTTGTCCTGTCAAGGGATGTCACTGAGAAGAGCCTGGCTCCATCCTCTTGACACTTGCCCTTTACATATTTATAAACATTGATGAGGTCACCCCTCAGTCTCCTCTTCTCCAAGCTAAAGAGACCCAGCTCCCTCAGCCTCTCCTCATAAGGGAGATGTTCCACTCCCTTAATCATCTTCGTGGCTCTGCGCTGGACTCTCTCTAGCAGTTCCCTGTCCTTCTTGAACTGAGGGGCCCGGAACTGGACACAATATTCCAGATGCGGCCTCACCAGGGCAGAGTAGAGGGGGAGGAGAACCTCTCTCGACCTGCTAACCACACCCCTTCTAATACACCCCAGGATGCCATTGGCCTTCTTGGCCACAAGGGCACACTGCTGGCTCATGGTCATCCTGTTGTCCACTAGGACCCCCAGGTCCCTTTCCCCTACACTGGTCTCCAACAGGTCTGCCCCCAACTTGTACTGGTACATGGGGTTGTTCTTGCCCAGATGCAGGACTCTACACTTGCCCTTGTTATATTTCATTAAATTTCTCCCTGCCCAACTCTCCAGCCTGTCTAGGCCTCTCTGAATGGCTGCACAGCCTTCCGGTGCATCAGCCACTCCTCCCAGTTTTGTGTCATCAGCAAACTTGCTGACAGTGCACTCTATTCCCTCATCCAAGTCATTAATGCATATATTGAATAGTACTGGTCCCAGTACCGACCCTTGAGGGACTCCGCTAGACACAGACCTCCAACTGGACTCTGTCCCATTGACCACCACTCTCTGGCTTCTTTCCTTCAGCGAGTTCACAATCCACCTCACTACCCGATCATCCAGACCACACTTCCTCAGTTTAGCTGCGAGGATGTTGTGGGAGACTATTTGCCATTAAGTATCTGAAGAACAGATGCTGTTTTACTGGAGTCCTATTCAGTCACTGTATTTAAACAAGACCAAGAAAGAAATGATGAAAGAAACCTAGAATCTGGAACTGTGAAGCCTACTGCTTTCTATTGGTTTTGCAAGCCTTTTTGAGATAGATGGTGCTTGCAGGTAAGCAGTTAAAATTGCTTTGCAAGACTTTGGTGCCTGAAATCCTAGGCTATGTTAGGTACCTCAAACCTCTAGCCTTCTACCAAAAATTTAAATCAAAGTCACATTGTTCAAAAATATTGTCCAGTTGAATAGGGCAGGGACAATACAAGTGTGAAAAGAACTGAATATGTCCCCTCTGCTCCTCTCCCCTAGAATTCTGACTACAAATGGAAAAAGAAAACGTTGTTATCCTCTCTGCTTCCATGCCAGTTCTTCCTGGCTATTACATAATAAATATTTGATTTTGTTGTCCAGTCTTTCTCTTTATAAAAAGCTCTTCAGTTAGTTCTTGCTCTTGCCTATGGCTATTCCTAACATCAGAGTTCAATTTATTGAATTCTGTCAGTACTGTGAAACTCTTATTCCAAATTATGAGCATAACCCTTGAAGTCACAATGCTGACTTAAAACAATTTGATTTTTTTTCAAAAAAAGAAATGGATTTGGAAATTTTACTTTCATTTCATATTTGGGAAAGGCTAGTCACAACAGGCATGTTAAGGTTGAAGAAAAGTACAACATCCTGTGAGAATTTTGATATTATATGTTGATGGTTAGGTTCTGAGCACCATCATTAAAAATAAATGAGCCATTTTTTAATCTGTTGTTTTCAATCACTGTGACAAAATATGGATAAAAGTGGCCACCTTTTAGCCAGTTGTGAATTAGGAAAGCCATGAACAACAGCAGAGACCATGGACAGATTTGTCAGCCCAATGAGGAAGACAGTACTCCATGCATGATCCATATTTGTTTGCAGTCCTAAGGAAAAGGTCAAGTTTTACAAAAGCCAAGGGAAATAATTCAGGAACACTCCCTTATGTAGAAACAGAGTTTTTGAGTTCAGGTTAACCATTTAACCATTTCAGGTTAACCACTCTGACCCCGGACCCGGACCCGGAGGTTCCCGGCAACGAATCAGGAGAGGAGGGGGCGTAGCCGGAGGCACCGCGGGCGATTTAAACGCGGTGAAACCAGAACAAACAGCTGACAGCGGCGGCAGCAGCGAAAAGCGGCGGCAGCAGCGAAAAGCGGCGGCAGCGACTTGAGGTTAGTGCGGGGGCGAGGGCGACATCGGGCTTAACCGGGCGGTTTTTCGTACTCTGGGCCCCCCCCTGAGCCCCCCGCGAGCATCAGCCCCGAGCTGCTTCCCTCTGACCCCGGACCCGGACCCGGAGGTTCCCGGCAACGAATCAGGACAGGAGGGGGCGTAGCCGGAGGCACCACCCCCTGTTACCGTTGATAAAGAGCCTCCTGGAGAGGCAGAGGGGAGAGACTCAGCAGTGCCTGGGTGAGTCAGCAGTGACTGGGTGTGTCCCAGGGCAGGAGAGGCTGCAGTTGTTTGCAACTCGTTGGGGAGGGCACTGACTCCCTCCCAGTGCACAAGGCGAGGAAGGTGCCAAGGAGCTGTGAACCAGGGGTGCCACCAACAGGTATTTCCCAGGTCAGTGGAAGAACAATGGTATCTACCCGGTGGAAGAAGACCAAAATGGATGTGGGAACCCAGACAGAGCTCCCACGGAAGGAGGCAATGGTGCAGGTTGCGGGCTGCAGGGAATGCTACACCGTCTCTGTGGTGTCAGGGGGCTGTGTGCGCTGTGAGCAGGTAGATGATCTGCTTGGCCGAGCGGCACAGCTGCAAAGCCAGGTTGAAAGGCTTCAAGCCGAAGTAGAAAGGCTTAGGAGCATTCGGGAGGCTGAAATGGAGATAGACTGGTGGAGCCAGGCTCTGCCCTCCCTGCAACAAAAATGGGAGCACCTGCCGGAGAGCTCCCAGGATCGAGGGACCCCTGTACTCTGCCCCTCTCAGGTGGAAAACAATAACCTAGAGGAGAAGAGTGAGTGGAGACAAGTCTATGGCCGTGGCAAAAGGCGAGTGCCCTCCTTGCCTACTTTGCCTCCACCGGTGCCTCCGAGCAATAGATATGAAGCCCTAGTGGAATACAGCCGGTCCAACGGGGATGTGGTGGAGAGGCAACCTATATCAGAGGTCCCACCACAGTCAGAAAAACCTGACGGGTGTATAGCTACCTCCTCCACAAGGAAGAAGAGAAGAGTTTTAGTGGTTGGAGACTCCTTCCTAAAGGGATCTGAGGGCCCAATATGCAGAGCTGACCCCCATCACAGGGAGGTCTGCAGCCTGCCTGGAGCCCGAATCAGGGATATCACCAGGCAACTCCCCAACCTGGTGAAGGCCACAGACTACTACCCCCTGCTGATCTTCCAGACAGGTGGGGAAGAAGCTGCATCCCGTAGTCTGAGGGGGATGAAGAAAGACTACAAGGCCCTAGGACGGTTGGTGAAAGAGTCTGGGGCACAAGTTGTTTTCTCCTCCCTCCTTCCATTTTCAGGGGATGACGTGGGATGGAATAGTAGGATTCTCTCTATTAACGCCTGGCTACGAGACTGGTGCTACAGGCAGGGCTTTGGGTTCTTTGATAATGGCTGGTTTTATAAGGCAACAGGCGTGACAGTGATACATGGGAAAGGTTTATGTCGTAGGGGCAAAAGGGTTCTGGGACAGGAATTAGCAGGGCTCATTCGGAGAGCTTTAAACTAGATTCAAAGGGGGATGGGGTGGTAGCTGGGCTTGCACCACTGGGGCAATGCTCTAGTGTTGAGGTAGACCAGGAGGCCTCCCCTCCCCCTGGGGTGAAATCAGGGGGTGAATCTGGGATGAAATCGGTGTGCCCAGCTCGCTCCCTGAAATGCCTGTACACCAATGCACGCAGCATGGGGAATAAGCAGGAAGAGTTAGAAATCCGTGTTCGGTCGGGGGCCTATGATCTAGTGGCAATTACAGAGACTTGGTGGGACGCCTCGCATGACTGGAATGTGGTCATGGATGGCTATGTCCTGTTCAGGAAAGACAGGCCGCTAAGGAGAGGTGGTGGAGTTGCTCTTTATGTGAGTGAGCAGCTAGAATGTATTGAGTTCTGTCCAGAGGCACATCAGGAGCGAGTTGAGAGTTTGTGGGTGTGAATTAAGGGGCAGGCTGGCAGGGGTGATACTGTTGTGGGTGCCTATTACAGGCCACCAGATCAGGATGAGGAGGGTGATGAGGCCTTCTACAGGCAGCTGAGAGCAGTCTCTCAATTACAGGGCCTGGTTGTTGTGGGGGATTTCAACTACCCTGATATTTGCTGGGAGGCCTACTCAGCCAGCCATCCCCAGTCCAGGAGGTTCCTCCAGTGCATTGATGATAACTTTCTGATGCAAATGGTGCATGAGCCAGCTAGGAGAGGAGCGCTGCTGGATCTGATCCTCACTAACAAGGAGGGTCTGGTTGAAGAGGTGAAGGTTGAGGGCAGCCTTGGTTGTAGTGACCATGAGATGGTAGAGTTCAGGATCTCATGTGGCAGGAACAGAATAGCTAGCAGAATCACAACCCTGAACTTCAGGAGGGCCAACTTTGGCCTTTTCAAGCAATTGCTAGGGAAAATCCCATGGGACAGGGTACTAGAAGGTAAGGGGGCCCAAGATAGTTGGTTAGCGTTCAAGGACTGCTTCTTCCGAGCTCAAGATCAGAGCATCCCAACAGGTAGGAAGTCAAGGAAGGGTACCAGGAGACCTGCATGGTTAAACAGGGAACTGCTGGGCAAACTCAAGTGGAAGAAGAAGGTGTACAGATCGTGGAAGGAGGGGCTGGCCACTTGGGAGGAATAGAAGTCTGTTGTCAGAGGATGTAGGGAGGCAACTAGGAAAGCTAAGGCCTCCTTGGAATTAAACGTTGCAAGAGAGGTCAAGGACAACAGAAAGGGCTTCTTCAAATACATTGCAGGTAAATCCAACACTAGAGGCAATGTAGGCCCACTGATGAATGAGGTGGGGGTCCTGGAGACAGAGGATAAAAAGAAGGCGGAGTTACTGAATGCCTTCTTTGCCTCTGTCTATACTGTTGGAGGCTGTCCTGAGGAGCCCTGGACCCCTGCGGCCTCAGAAGAAGTCAGGATAGAGGAGGAATCTGTCTTGGTTGATGAGGGCTGGGTCAGGGACCAATTAAGCAATCTGGATGTCCATAAATCCATGGGCCCTGATGGGATGCACCCGCGGGTGCTGAGGGAGCTGGCGGAAGTCATTGCTAGGCCACTCTCCATCATCTTTGCTAAGTCATGGGCAACGGGAGAGGTGCCTGAGGACTGGAGGAAAGCGAATGTCACTCCAGTCTTCAAAAAGAGCAGGAAGGAGGACCCGGGTAACTATAGACCAGTCAGCCTCACCTCCATCCCTGGAAAGGTGATGGAGCAACTTGTTCTTGGTGCTGTCTCTAGGCACATCAAGGATAGGGTGATCATTAGGGGCACTCAGCATGGCTTCACCAAGGGGAAGTCTTGCTCAACCAACTTCATAGCCTTTTATGAGGATGTTACCCGGTAGATAGATGATGGTAAAGCTGTGGATGTGGTCTATCTCGATTTCAGTAAAGCGTTTGACACGGTCTCCCACAGCATCCTCGCAGCTAAACTGGGGAAGTGTGGTCTGGATGATCGGGTAGTGAGGTGGATTGTAAACTGGCTGAAGGAAAGAAGCCAGAGAGTAGTGGTCAGCGGGACAGAGTCCAGTTGGAGGTCCGCAAGGGTCGGTTCTGGGACCAGTTCTATTCAATATATTCATTAATGACTTGGATGAGGGATTAGAGTGCGCTGTCAGCAAGTTCGCTGATGACACAAAACTGGGAGGAGTGGCTGACACGCCGGAAGGCTGTGCAGCCATTCAGAGAGACCTGGAGAGGCTGGAGAGTTGGGCGGGGAGAAATTTAATGAAATATAACAAGGGCAAGTGTAGAGTCCTGCATCTGGGCAAGAACAACCCCATGTACCAGTACAAGTTGGGGACAGAGCTGTTGGAGACTAGCGTAGGGGAAAGGGACCTGGGGGTCCTAGTGGACAACAGGATGACCATGAGCCAGCAGTGTGCCCTTGTGGCCAAGAAGGCCAATGGCATCCTGGGGTGTATTAGAAGGGGTGTGGTTAGCAGGCCGAGAGAGGTTCTCCTCCCCCTCTACTCTGCCCTGGTGAGGCCGCATCTGGAGTATTGTGTCCAGTTCTGGGCCCCTCAGTTCAAGAAGGACAGGGAACTGCTAGAGAGAGTCCAGCGCAGAGCCACGAAGATGATTAAGGGAGTGGAACATCTCCCTTATGAGGAGAGGCTGAGGGAGCTGGGTCTCTTTAGCTTAGAGAAGAGGAGACTGAGGGGTGACCTCATTAATGTTTATAAATATGTAAAGGGCAAGTGTCAAGAGGATGGAGCCAGGCTCTTCTCAGTGACATCCCTTGACAGGACAAGGGGCAATGGGTGCAAGCTGGAGCACAGGAGGTTCCACTTAAATGTGAGGAAAAACTTCTTTACTGTAAGGGTGACTGAACACTGGAACAGGCTGCCCAGAGAGGTTGTGGAGTCTCCTTCTCTGGAGACATTCAAAACCCACCTGGACTCGTTCCTGTGTGATATGGTCTAGGCAATCCTGCCCCGGCAGGGGGATTGGACTAGATGATCTTTTGAGGTCCCTTCCAATCCCTAACATTCTGTGATTCTGTGATTCTGTGATTCTGTGATTCTGTGATTCTGTGATTCTGTGATTCTGTGATTCTGTGATTCTGTGATTCTGTGATTCTGTGATTCTGTGATTTCTTTCAGTCATGTTAGTATCTTGCAAGAAGTCTACATATTACAACACACACATACAAAATATGAAAGTTCTTAAATAAATTAATTTAAATCACAGTAACATCCCACCAAAATGTAGGAAAACTAATCTTTTAAAAAAAATTTTAAGTGGTTGGGTTTTGCTATAGCTGTCCCTAAAGCACAGACACTAGAATTTTCAGACTACAGGAGTGTTTCTAGTTACAGAGACATGTCCATTCAAACTTGAAGGCATATTGTGCATAGAGTTCACATCTCTTTGTCTGAAGCCTTCATTTTGGAAACTTCTGTTATTTTCCAAAATGTGTATTTCCACATGTATTTTACTGTCCATGACAGAGCTATTCTATAGACAGCCGCACCTAAAATGTTTTCAGTATTATAAACTCCTGAGTTAACATTTTCAACATGAATAACCATCTTATGTTTGACACTAGAATTTATTCTGGCTATTCAAACCATACTTTGCTTTAGAATATTAAAAAGCACAGAGTGGCAGATTTTATTTTATAGTAGTTCCAAAAGTATTATTTTGTTCTATAGGAAAACTTGGATGATGAAGGGCAAATTATGTTACTACCTCAACTGAATATATAAAAATAGAGGTGTTAGTATGCCTGGTATTGTTAGTGACAGGAAAGACAAGTGCAAATGGACAATAAGAAAATGGAGAAAGATACCACTTGAACGTATTATACTGTTTGATGCAGGAAAATATTCAAGGAATTCTATTTTCTTGCTGTCAGTTCCTTCAAAGCTTCCTGCTTCACAGTATACAGTGAATCCTGAAGATGTTCTCCATTTCCAATGGTTTAATCTTGATCACATATTTAAATTCATTCATCAAAGAACTTGTATACTTACTGAAGAAGTTAGAGTGACTTCCTTTGCACTTTCACAGGATTTAAAAAAAAAGAAATCTTTAATCATAAAGTAGGTTGCTGAATAAGGATTCTCATGTGGATCTTTGCAAATTATGTCTATAAATATGGAGGTTAACTTTTTGTATTTATTTAAGTAGAAAATAGGAAT
Source organism: Nyctibius grandis (assembly GCF_013368605.1). Classification (NCBI taxonomy): domain Eukaryota; kingdom Metazoa; phylum Chordata; class Aves; order Nyctibiiformes; family Nyctibiidae; genus Nyctibius; species Nyctibius grandis. The sequence continues at coordinate 83,234,292 of NC_090658.1, forward strand.
TTATGCTTTCTTGTCTTCGGAAAACAGTTTCGCTTCTTTTTTGGAGATGTAGCAAAATAGAACTCAATCAAATAAAAGAGGGCACACTTCACTGGCTGGCTATACGAGCCTAATCCAATACTATTCAGACAAAAGTTATACATCATAAATAAAATGCCCAATTATAAACACACAGCATTAACTGACACTTTTACTCAATGTTATTGAAAATTATATTCTTCTGAATTGTTTCACTGTAAATCTACCTTATTATTAGCGTATTTTTCATGTACTAAGCTGAATGACATACCTCAAAATGCTGAGTTCTGTTTTAGTTAAAAACCATTTTTTTTCCTTTGAAATAAGGCATTTAATAATTTCCTGAATTTAAACAATCCATAGTCAATAAATCACTGGGAATTTTAATTAAAGAAATTATCTGTGATCATGTAGCTTTTCAAATTAGCAGTTAAATTACAAAGAGACAAATATTTTATATATACAAGTTTCATATATGTATATGAGTTTCAAACTCATGTAAAAATATTGTCACATCTATCAGAACCTTGGCAGGTGTGAAGTACCACAGGGTGCTCTGAAAATATACTCTAACAAAAAAGGATAATAAATATCATTTGAGAGAGCTGAGAAGTATATTTTGCTAAATTGGCATTCTTCCAGTCGGCATCTTGTTCTTCTTTTTTGCTGTTATTAGAGCTTTAGCTCTGTTTGATTATTAATAAGTGAGTATTTAAGTGTATGGTACCTACTAAGTAGTATTTTATTCTTGGATGATACAGTTGAGAATCTACCTGAAAAGCAAAGTTTTCATGAAAGTCGTAGAATCTGGTCTTTAAAATTCAGTTAGTACTGAAACTGTCTTTGTTCTCTTTTAATAAGTCAATAACTTTTGCTCTGATTTAGAGGAAGTTTTACCCAGGTTTGGTCAGATAGCTTTAAGAACTCAAAACCACTCAAAAGGAAAAAGATGGTATCTAAAAATACAGATTACAACTTCACCTACAGCTGACTTATTTTTTCAAAAGTGACAAGCAGTGGTTGCCATGACAATCTAGAACCCCCTAGTACTGATGAAGTAGGTCAAAATTCTAAGGTGGCTAAATGTTTATCAAGGAGGAACTATTTTGGAAAAATTTGGTCTAAACTTTGATTTATGGCCATCCAGATAATGCTAGGTACAGCAGTAAAAATTTCCAGTTTCCAAGTCTCACTGCTTGCTTCTGATTTACTGCATAATTTCAGTCATTTTCTCTGGTCATTCATTTATACGGGTAACTGGAGCAAAACCAAAATATTCCCTTTAAAGTCACTGCACTGGTCTCCTCCTTTAGTTGTCTGTCATTATAGGTACATAGTATGTGTACTACAGTGCAGTTTCAGAGTGATCCAGTATCTAATTTATTATTTTCAAAATATTTAATTCAGCATGACTTCAGAGTCTACAAGTACATTTACTAAAGAAAAAAAAATAGCTATTATTGAATTTTCCATATTGAGTGAAATTTGATTCAGAGATTACTTGACCTTTAACAATATAATACCTGCTTGTCACTTGCTTTATAAATCTTTTTTTTTTAGTTTTTTGAGTCTTTTCAGTAAAATTAAAGAAACAGTAAAAACAGTGGTGTTTAAGTACTTTTCTCATTTCCCAAAAATTGATGAAGATTTCGCATTTTATTTTGTCAGGGTACATGTAATTCTGGAATCACTGATAATAATTGCACTAGAAACACTGACCAATTAATGTAACGATTCCATCCAGTTCTCTCTCAAACTGACAGGTACTCTCATTAAGCTTAGTGAGATATGCAACGAATCCTAAGTCTGGCAGAATCCAACCCATTCTTTTTATGTCAATCATTTATGTCTTTGGCTTTGTATGTCATGTCCTAACTCAAACGAGTAACACTGTCCTCTACTATTTAAGTTTTCCACAAAAATAATTTTCAAATTATTATTTTTTTTAAAGTGGCATATTGCTAAAAATCAACTAGTAATAAACCAATGGTGTCTTCTGTTGAGTAATGCAATTTCTTACACAGAAAAACAATATTGGGAATAAGTTGTATGTGTCTGTTTTTCTCTAAAGTGAATAGAAACAAGTCATCTAGCACTAAGTAGGTTGTCACCTATACATTTTCACCTCCAAATGCTTATGGAACTCCATATATAAAGTGTGAAAAGTCCTAAACTGTACACATATACTGAGCTAATTCTACTTTTTCATCAGGTATTCTGAGCAGTATTCCAAGTTCTCAAGGTTACAATATCAACAGCAAGAGAAAGCTTTTGTAATTTAGGCAATATATCATTCAATTGTTTATATAGGGACATGTGTATATGTGTGTATGTATGGGTGGCTAAACCTAAAAAAAAAAAAAAAAACCACCAGCAAAAGATTAGATGGGGCAAAAGGGTAGGTAAAAGCCCATGTGCTTCTGAGGATCTCTCTCTAGAGGCAATATCTGTTAATTTTGAAATCCAAAATCCTATTACCATTTTAGTGACAACCAGTTCCACAAATATATGTAAAAATGTGAGTACACTTTTGAATACTTTATAACATGAGATGTCCTGTGGATATGACCTAAATATTAAATGCTTTATCACCACTGTAAATTCATCCTTTCATGTAGTGTCAAAGATGTATAAAATTTTGTCCCAAAGTGTGTTTCTTGATGCCCTCAATACCACTTAGATTAAACTGAGAAAGTGATGAAGAAATAGCTATTTCTGAAACTATTTCTTGTATTTGATACTATGATTTTGATGCTATTGATTTACTTCCCCTGATACAATTTTAATATATTAATGCTTATGAAGCTGTATCTAGATAGTACAAATATTATTTTGTTTCTTCAAATGTTTACTGACATATTTAACATTAAAAATAGAATTAATCATGTGTATAGAATTAAATGCATGCATGCGTGTTTATAGAATCAACTTTCAAGTTCTTTATTGCCAGGGCTCAAATGTTCCTCTTTGACATTTCTGTAATGAGGGTCATTTTTATATGTATCTGTTGAGATTCTGCATCTAGAAACCAAAAGCATATTTAAGGTCAAAGTGAATGCTTTCATATACTTCAGAGGGTCTTTGTTCAGCCCCCAAGTTCCACAGAATTTTTCTGAAGTGATGTAGTCAATCTAAGTGACATAGGCACTTACTTAAAGTTCCTTGTGATTTTTTTTTTATGATTGATTAGTAACTCATGAGAAGATTTCACCTGGAGTCTGTTTTCTATGATACATTATTTAATTTGTTTGCATAAGAAAATATTCTACTTTGCTTTGATTTTTCTCTGCTTTCTCAAAAGTTTTCAGTTTTCAATGTCACAGGACATTCAGAGAAAATGCATGTTTGAACTTCTGGAGTTATACGAATGAGCAACCTTCTCAAGAAGACTGCAGAGACAGTCTTCCCAGTCCCCAGTCTTCTAACTCGTAACCTAACTTTTTTTTAATCTTCGGTAGTTCCAGAACACTTTCAACATGTTTGCCTGACAAATCCTTTATTTGGATTTGTTACAATTGTATTGTGAGTTTCCACCCTTAGTAGACTGTTTTGGGTTGGCTTTTTTTCCCTTTCCTCTTTCAATTAAAATTAAAAACTTTTGGATTGAAAAGTTGAATCTTCTCTGATGTCTTATCCACTTTTTTCCTCTTGAGAAATAATATTTAGTGCTGGTAAAAATAATTTGCAGAATATTTTGTCTTGAGAGGAAAGTTTTTCTGAGCTTCTACTTCTATGGCTTTTTATATTCTTCATCATTCGAGCTTGACATTCTTTACACTTGTCATAGTTCTTTCGTTGTTACTTAGATAAACCTTACAGAAATAGTTACTGAATATTTTTGGTGGGTTTACTGTTCTTTTAGAACTTTTCTTGTTTCTGCAATGTTGAGTTAATAGTCAGAAATGAACTTGAATGACTTTGTTGTAAGTGGAACTAAAAGGCGTGACAAAAAGATCCGAGTTGCAAAAATAAGTGAATACTAGGTTTGATTTGCATTAAGTGGGAGCTGTTGATGCAAATGGTGTATACAAACCAGGAAGGGTGCTTTTCTTTGACCTCAAACAGGTTCAGGCATGCTGACTATTCAGGACACAAAAAATTTGTAAGTGAACAAACTTGATAATTTTTTGCATTGAAACACAATAAAATTCTCCATTCTTTGTGGGGTGAACAAGCTTAAATCAGAACACAAAATATGGTTTAGATCCAGATGTACCTATGGAAATTTTCTAGTAAGAAGCATCATTTAATACTGGAATAGGTCATGCAAAAAAGCTGTGAACCATCTAGCACTCATTCACGTGTGTGTGAACATGTTGCATAACTTCTGGAATAAACAACTTTGAGTGTACTTGATTCATATCCGGATTAGAAGGTGAACTAAGTGAACTAAGAGGATCTTATGCATCTTTTACTCCTAGTGATTTTATGCAAACATCTCTTTAATCACTGAATTTCAGACCTCCTAAATATTTATTTTAACATATCTTTGAATTTGTATTTTTAGTGATTAGTTCCCATGTTTCTTTTTTTGTTTTTCTTACTCAAGGGACAGTTAATCCATTTTTTTGCCAGGTTATGCATATTTAAAAACAAACAGAAACAACACTCAGGAAGGTCCTAAAAGCCACAGAAGGTGAAGATGACAACTTTATGACTGTAAAGAGAAAAAGGTATACTCTTTGAAAAACAGGACTTCTATGTTCAATAAACACCAGCCACCAAAAAGCTGTGACATTTCCATAGAAGTGTCAAAGCAAAATATTTATGTTACATGCCAGCTACCTAGAAAATATTATACAGCTCTTGTGCATGTCTTCACTTCTACAACAAGTTGGAATGTAGCTGAACAAAATAGATGTATTTTCAAAAATGCAAACATTTCTTCAGGGCCTAAGGAAGTTCAATCTAACAAAAGATAACATTTTATAGCCTTAGGCTGTCACATTGTTACACTACTATTGCAGTATTAATTATTTGTCCTATGAGAAGGTTATTGCATGTATATCCAGTCATTGGTAGCCAAAAAACTGCTAGATTCATAGACGTTCAATATCAGATGATTCAGAAATAATACTTGCTTAAAATTTTTCCACCTCTTCCATAATCAAAGCCTGTAAGAAAACCCAGTGAATAGATCTTGTATGTATATTTATTTCATAATTATGAAGACATTTGCACCTATGGAAAATACACACTAGTCTTATGCAGGAATTGTAAAATGTGTAAAATTGCACAAGAAAGGCAAATTTTACAAGAATTGCAAATAAATACCATTGTGACTAGATTGAAATACACTCATTGTAAGGATGCTTAGCTCAGTGTGATTTTCAACATATAATCTAGAGAAGTAATGTAGGATATATTACTAAGCACACTAAGAATTCTTAGAAAGAAATCTTTCAAAATAAAATTATACTAATAACAATATCAGTATCAACATCAATACCAGAACCAATGCTAACACTAACACCATAATACTAATACTAATGCTAATACTATCACTGATACTATTAATTTGAAATTTAATTGTAATTTAATAATAATTATAATAGCCACATTATCCAACCACTTCATTAGGGCCTTAACATGGAATGTGGAGGATTCGTTTTTGAAGCAGTACCCTACAGGACTAAAGCAGAAATTTTCACTTTCTCTCTCCCATTTCTGTCATTCATTCTGCCTCATCAGACAGCTAGCATTCTGGTGGGACTTAGTAAGCAGGGCATTCAATATCCTTCTAGTTATTATTCTTATGGTGGCCTTGAACTGAAAAATTTCAACACAATGGTCTGAGAGAACCCCACTCCCAAGCTACCTATAGCCTCATGGCTATATTTTTGTAGAACAACTCAAATCCTCAGTGAGAAGGGGCATGTGAACTTAAGCCTTCCACATCCTGCATTGCTTCTCAGAATAAAGGAAACATATGAAAGGGAGCTATGCAGGTTTTTCTTTCTGTGTAATATCTATGTTAAGTCCATGACTAAAAGAACAGGCTGCAATGGATGTGAGTTAGGAGTATTCAGAGTTTTGCAGACTTTACTCTAAGCCTGTGAGTGTTTCAAGATTTAGATGGCTGTATTACAACACTAACTTGCATGTTCACACCACAGTGAGTAGTATTGTATAATACAAAACTGCACATCATTTTAATTAATCCAATTAGTCTCCAAGGCTGTTTGTATACTAGTAAATTAAACATGATGAGACAGTTCTCTGGCACTAAAGCCAACCATCACAGAAAAATCTTCCCCATTAAAGCAAGATAGCCCGTTCAAACCACCTTGTGCCAGGACCTCTCCTCAGTCCTGAACCAAGATCAGGATTTATGGGGGGAAACTTAACAGCCCACCTGACACACTCCTAGGAACCAGGGAGCTTTATATTCTAGCACGCCCAGAAACCACCTGCTTAGCTTACTGTATGAACGTAGCCAAAGGGTTTAATTTTAATTATGGTATAGTCACTGTCAGCAGTCTGTAAACATCAGCACTTATGCTCACAGAGGATGTATCTTAGAAAAACCTAGACTACCACACTCATTGTCTTACATGCTGTTCAGGCAGTCTGTCTGCTTTTATTTCCACAATTTTTCTTTTTTTCAAAACGAAGGGAAATTGGAACAAAGAGGTTTTCACATTGTGTGTCATGTCCTTGTTATTTCTTGTTTAACACATTGCAGCTTTAAACCCATAATTTACCAGGGTGAAGTTTTACAGTTTCTTGGGTTCAGTGAGGTGTGTATGTCCCCACTGGTATCAAGGAAACAAAACTTCATAAGACTCCAGCCTGCCTCATGGCACTGTCTATCTAATTTCATGTCTGTCTGATTTTTCAGAATGTCCAAGTTCAACCATTAGCTGTGTTATTTATTCCCTTATTTTCCTGATGATCTGGAACTTTGTCAGCAAATAACCTTCGCACAATGGAGCCTTTAAACAGTACCTCCTACCTCCATAAACAAAGTCACAAGAGCAGGTGGCTGTTATTTTTGTTGTAGTTTTCTCAGCTTACCTCTGCTAACAGTGAATGATAATAACATGCTTTTTGTGTAGCTACGTAAAAGGCTGTTCTCTGGGTCATGGTAATTGTTTCAGTGAAGTCCACAAAAGGCATAATTGAATGTAAATGGAATAATTAGAAAATGGCTCCTGCAAATACCTAGGGTCTAAATACACTTGAGTTTATATGCTGCACACAAAGGTAAATAAAACCTTTTAGCAAACTGATGTCTTGCTCTGACTGTTTAATTATTCTTCCAGTGATACTTTTATATATGCTGGAATATGCACTGGAATGTCGAGATAGACATAAATAATTTGTCAAGTTCTGTCACGTCCTCCTTGTTTAAGGCTCCGGTGATAGGCAAGCAAAATGGAAGGGAGGATGCAGTAAGGAAAAATGTCATGTCTGTTATATATTCTCTAAAAGACCTAGAAGGGGTTTGGATTCTGTAAACAACATAAATAATTAATCCCAAAGCTCTTTAAATCATTGTTGCCAATTGCATTTTCAATTTATACCTTCACTAGCATAGTTTATATTTAGGTTTACTGGAGTGTTGACAGGATTTCCATAGTCTAAAAGATATTTTTTAAGCTCTAATAATCTCAAACACTCACCAAGCTCGTATTCCCTCTTCTTTCCCTGTTAAACTACCTGTAGGTTGATTCAGTGCTATAACTGCAATCTTTTATATTGGACCCTGCGAACCCAGTTTCTCAGCCCAAGACAGAGCACAGGCTCTTCACTTATAACAGTCCCCTTTGTCAGGGACCCTCCTAGCTTTTTTACAAAGCTCAGCTTGCAAATTCCAAGTAGACTAAAAGATTGGTAAAGTTAAGCCATTTGTTCTCTTGCATTTGCATAAGAAAATATATAGGACTAATAAAATTAAGAAAATAAAATAATTTTTTTGCTCTAGCTTTAAATGTGAACACAACCCCTTTGTGTCATATTTACTCAGCTTCTGTTAAGTTACATTTGTCAGGGAGATGATTAAGGTTAGGCTGTCCTGTCTTGGATGAACAGGAGACCAAGGAGAAAATCAGAATCACTTAGGAGAGAAAAGAAGACAATTTCTTTTACCCTTCCATTCTGTGAAGAAGCAAAGAGAACTAGTGAATGGAGGAACAGAAGACTCCTATGTGTGTTACAGTAGCCGTCTTGCAGAGGCAGCAGTGAGATATTTCTCTCCAGTCTGGAGAAGAGGTAAGGAGGGCAAGATTATGTCCAGAATTTAGTCAGCCATGTGTTCATGGGGTACAGCCACTGCTACACAGTGTTTATTCTGGAAGCTTACAAACCAACATAAAGTGAATTAACAGAGGCAGTACTAATCTAATTTTCTTTTGTTCCTTTTCTTTCTCTTCTGTGTTCTTATAGATCTGGATGATGAATTTTCTTATGCTACTAAAATGTTCTTCATTGCAATTTTGCTGCAGTTGACAGCTCTCTGCATTACAGCGCAGCATCATTCCCCAAGAAAAGGTGTCAGTACTATAGCTTCAGTGGTACATTTTCATTAGCCTTTGCATGTCTTTTTGGAACCATACAAGCTTCAAAGAAGAAAACAGTGTCTCCTGAGAACAATATCATGGACACAATTGCCAACGCTTCCTTTTTAGAAGTAATATGCCAGAAATATTTCAGAGAAGTAAAAATGTCAAGGACAAGGTCAGTCATGGATGACTTGTGCTTACAGAATGCCAAGAATACAATATGCAAAATACTGTCTTCATAACAGTAGGCAGATTATGTTGTTGAAGGCTAAAAACAAAAACAAAACAAGTTTTCAGTCTTCAGGCTCATCTTTAGGATTGTCTACAGTTAAAATGACAGAAGGTTAAAAACTGTGTTGAGAAATACTCTCCATTTTGGATACTCTGTAGAAAAGAGCCTCCTTGATCTTTGCTGGTTTACATTTGGAGAATGAGGGTTGAGAATAGATTTTTAAGTGCCATTCAAATCATTCAAGTCAGGGTTTAAAAGCTTTCAGCATGTTTTGCTGTGGTAAGGCTCTCACAAAGAGCAGTGTTATCTACCATGATCCAAGCTAAACTAGAACTCCCCACATTGCAATCGTGTATCCAACATCAGCTTCCTCTGCTGTTTGAGATCAACCCTTTGGTTCACATCTGAAAAGTTCCTCAAGACCATTGATTGGGAGGACCATGTATTCAGCAGCAGAAATTCTTAGAAGAGGATCCATTATATCTGTTCCTGCCTTGCTAGGCCAAAATACATGGCTACGTATTTTAATATTTAGGTGTGAGTCAGACTCCTCTAAAAACACCAGATGCAGATCAGTGCTTTGATTGCCCTGCCACCAAAATGGGCAGAGTTTTAGAGAGTAAGTATGAAAATAGCACCAAGCCAGTTTTATTCCTTAATGTGCCTTTGATCATGTAATAACCCTTCCTGCAGGAAATCCCTTGATGGCATGTTTTCTTACTTACTACCTTCCCCAGACAATACTTACACAGAATTGAGTTAACAAAATTAAGACAAAGACAGATTATTAGACACTGATTCTTCTTTTCACTCTCATTTTCTAACTCCATCCCTGCACAGCAGCTATACAAATCTCTCTTCACTGTACCAAATAAATGTTCCATGAATGTAATGTTCTTCACAGTAGAGGAAGTACGAGCAGCCCAGGCTAAAGAGGAAAAGCTACAAATGACACAATGCAGCTTGCAAACAGATATCAAGACAGACTGAACAGTACACTGTACAGAATTATACTGAGATCACTGATTCTCCTGTGTTAAAAACAAAAAAAAAACAAAGAAAAAAAAGAAAGAAGAAAAAGGGAGGGGAGAAAAAGAAACAAAAAAGAAACAAGAAAAAAGGAAAAAGAAAAAAGAAACAAGAAAAAAGGAAAAAGAAAAAAGAAAAAAGAAAAAAGGAAAAAGAAAATAAAAAAGAAAAGAAAGATAGAAAGAAGACAGGTGAGGAGGGACTCAAGGCTGGTCAATCTTCTCTGCGTATTACTTCTGTAGGTCATATGCATAATCACATTAACCTCTGTCTTCCCCTTTATTTTCATTCTAAGGTAAAGCTCCTGCATATTTCCTAACTAGAGAAATAGTAAGAAACAACATCAAGATCCAAATGCACCATCAGATCCTTCCCTTACAAGCTTACAATTGGGCAGAGGCTCTGTCTGCCTCTGTAGCAGCGATGTCCATGCCCTGGCAGCCACAACAGACACCTTTGGCTCATTTACCAAGGGCAGAGCTTATGCAGAAGTCTACCTGCAGACTGTCTCCAGTCCATGGTCTATCTAGAGCTCTGTGAAAAAGGGGCAACAGGGTTCTCTTTTCCACTCTAGAATACCTACAGCAGGGGTGAAAAAGAACTAATATTCTTTTGGGAGACAGGGATGCTCAGCAACTGTTTGAATAAAAAGGGATCACATTCTTGAATCTTGATTACAGACAAACCGTATTTAGCACAAAGCTTGATTTACGAAACAGTAGCCTTATGACCATAAGGGATTAAATCAGACTTTGATATAAGATGAATCAATGTCAGGATTTCTGTAGTGGAAAACTATATGGTTGATTATACCATCAGTCAGATTTGGGTGGAGTGAACACAACTTTGGTCAGGGTCTGACATATCTACAGTGAAAGCAGAATTGGGTTGGCTGTGTGTTTCCTGGAGATTTCTCCATGTCACTGAACAGAGCCACTTATTACCAGAGTTTAAATTTGATTGTCATTGGTTTCATTTTTTCTGTGCACAGAAACTGAACTACAGAGTAACAGTCCCACCTTGTCATAAGGACAACTGCAAAATTATTTTCAGATGATGTTTCTGTTGCAGAAGGTGTCACTATTTTGTCTCTTTTTTTACAGAAATGAGACATGGATTTTTATTTCTGCCTGGAAAATGTGGTATTTTTATTCATTAACTGAAATATAGCTTCTGAAAAACTAAGGCTATCTGTATTAACATATAGAAGCGTTCTTCAAGCTGGGAGAATAACAGCAGGCAAAATGGTATAAACTTTAAAGAGGCACTTGGTCTGTACTGAAGAAAACAAGTATTGCTACATTTCTGTCCCAGAAAGAGTTTGGCTAACAGAATCTGAAGATACCAAGGAAGAATGGATATGGAATAGAAGTGAGCTTTCCACAGTTCATAGTTCTCTCTTACAGTGATAAAATAAGGAAGAAGAATAAATACCAGCGAAAAAGAAGAGATAAAATGACAACAATAAAAAAATAAATCATGATCTGAAAAACTGTGCCTCCAAGCAATTTAATAACACACTTTTCTGGGCACTGTAGAGACTTTATTTTTACTTCTCCCTGGGAACGTTTGTTATTTTTACTTGTGGTTATCCATGTTCCACCACGCAAAATAGGAATTAAGTTACTAACAGCCAATGATTGCTTTGGAAAATTACGTTCTGTTTATGATGATCCACAGAAGGAAAATTCTGATTCAAAGTCATTCCAAGTTGCTGATGCTTTCAGCATCTTTTTTTTGTCCTAAAACCGAGCATACATGGTGGGTTTCCCCATGCTCTGCTGCAGTCTCCTATTCCATTTGAAGCGCTTCAGCTACAAATAAGTGAGAGGGAGAACTGAGTCTTCACAGTGAATGGAACTGAAAGCTAGGACTTGGCTGGCTCAAGCTCCTGATATCGTCCAGGCAGGGAAAGCATGCAGAGCAACTCTGGGTGCTCTTTAGTAGAGGTGCTGGGGGGTTCATCTGCTGCAGTACTCCCCTTCCCAAAACAGCTATGCATAAGCAGGGCTGGCTGGCATCCAATTCAAACAGGCACCCCAGCCTGCAATGCTAGGGTCAGGCCTCCTGTTACCAAAGTTGTGCTAGAACTGACACAACCCAGTATCATTTTCCAGTTCCCTTCAAGTACAGAAATGTGTTCTTGTAGTATTTCTGTCTCAAATCGGGGGAAAAAAGGATTTTTACATAAGGGGAGACTAGATTGCTATCATTGCCTACAGCAGTTTGTTGTGATAATACATAGCTCACTTAAAGCTTCTCAAGAGCTGGAAACTCATCTTCCCTCCCTCCTCTTCATTCTGTTAGTTTTCTGCAGGAGCAGAGATCCTTCTTGTCATATGTCCACAAAAAAAAAAAAAAGAAGATGTATGATAGCCTAAAGGAGGAAATGTGGTTAAAAGAGTAGAAAACAGAGAAAGAACAGAAGCTCTCATTTTGGCAGCAACCTGGATTTATGCTGCATTCAAATGGTCATGTAACCACTATCTACCCACATAAGTAAGGATTTAGGAGACTGCAGACACAAACCTTCTATCTAAGTTTAAGCAATTCACTTTTCATTATGTCACTTATTCCATTCTGTAAATTGGAAAGCAATAATATTTGAGGTTACTATGAGGATGTAAATATTAATGCCTGTTAGGAAATCAAACACTGTAATGAAGATCCTCACTGGAAATATAGAATAAGTAAAACTTATCTTTTTAGTATATAATAATAATAGATTTATTGTATATTTAGTATATTTAATAATAATAATAATATAACAGTAATATTGATGCATATAATAATATTAATATATTTACTAATAATAAAAATATGTATTATAAGGAAAGTTAAACCAAAAATTTTGTTTACAGATATTGAGGAACACAAATAAAATATCTGCATCTCCAACAGATGAAGATATAAATATATCAGTAAATTTAATCCACTAACTCTTTTAACAGTCTCTAGTATGAAAAAGGACATTGGTTACATCTTTGAAAACTTTTAAAAAAACATAATTTTGAGCAATTATTTCAGAATTATAACAAAAATTATCCATAATTTAGTTATCTGAAAGTCTTTAAAGTAACTGACACACTGTAAGGATTTCGTAATTAAGCTAGCAGACAAAAATTGAGTCAACTGTAATTATGAATCATCTAATGATTGAAAGGAAAATTTAAAAGAATTATATGCTGAAATCTCTTATCAGCCATTTGCTGATTATCTGACAGGTTTAAAGAGAGATTGATAAAAGTTTAAACACAGGATTAAAGGTTGCTAATGAGAAGCTAAAAAAAAAGTTTCACTCAAGAGTGGGCAATTTATCTGCCTTTTTATACACTGAATTTTAATTAATACCTTGATGCTGACTGTTCAATGGATTAATCAATATTTACACTTTCATGCCGTATTTATAATTTTTAGACCCATCTCCTAACAAGTTTACAAATAAATAGCTTAAGCTACATTTGCTTATCCTGTTTATCTTCACAAAGTCATTTGTCACTTTAAAAAGAGAGAGCAAAACCATGAAATGGATCTGCCTAGGAGGCCAAGAAAGTAGGTTGCATGTAGCAATCAGTGCATCAACATATATAGTTCATGAAAAAAATCCATATCGTATACGAGTAAGCCTTGAGGAGCACAGGCAAGTGTGGACTAATATCACAGAATCACAGAATCGACTAGGTTGGAAGAGACCTCTGGGATCATTGAGTCCAACCTTTGACCTAACACCACTGCGTCAACTAGACTGTGGAGGCTTGGTTAAGTGAGAGGGGGCATGATTTCATGCCACTGAGCAGTCTGAGCAATCCAGGCTTTGAGCAAGAGTTAGGCCCAGAGCGAGTCACCTTGGACTCTCCTTGAACACTGCAAAAATGCAACAAAACAAGGGCTTGGCAGCTGTAACAAACAGATAAAAGAAACAGGAAAAGGGGAGAGGGTGCTCATCGCTCTGTGTATCTAAATATATAGACCAATCATATATGCTACTAGTACGCGTGGACAGAAAGGCTTTACCAATGGAAACGCGGGCTTTGGTGCGTGATCAGCGTGCTCTCTGCTTACAGTCTATATATATCCTGTACGTGTAATCATTAAACGGAGAACTTCCATACTCATATTGGGATTGTGTCGTTACTCCGGAACCGTCGCCCAGCACCCGCGAGCCGCGCCCTCGACTTTCCCCTTTTCTTCAACTGGTAGCAGAGTATGGTTACCACGGAGCAAAAGGACATCCTTCTCGCCGCGAGCTCAATTCCATAACTGCGGTAGGCAGAATTTTTTGGAGGGTGCTGGGAAAGGACGGCTGGGAGTGTGCTGCTTGGGTCTCTAAGGCAGAGCAGACACTGGAAGAGCTGATCACTCCACTCCCAGGAATAGGTGCTGCTCGAGAGAAAAGGTAGAGCAGACACCGGTTGGTGCTGTGCGGCGCACACAAGCACCGAAACGGGGGGCAGCTATGGAGATGGAAGCTGCCTCCGCGTTGCTCACTAGTATCTTCTCTAAGAGAGGAACTGAGACAACGATAAAATAACTGATTAAATTGATAAAGCCGGGACAGCACTGGGTACGTTTTAAGGACACGGCGCTTGTATTCTCTGTGGAGGAATGGAAAGAAATGGGGGATGTGATGTGGCAAAAGACTATTGATAAAGATCCTGAAGAAAAGGAGGTGAAGGAAGTGAGCAGATTGTGGCAGAATGTGATAGAGACTCTTAAAAGCATGAAGGCAGAGAGAGAGGTCACCTGTGCAGCAGCTCAGATGCTGGCAGTCCCTACTTCCCCTATAAAGAAGGTGAAAGTTCCTGGGGCTGTAGCGCGATTTTTTGGGCTACCAGCGGTTAAAGGTATGTCGGCCCCGATTCAGCCATCTGTCGCTGCGGCTCGGGCAGCAATAGAACCGGGATTTAGCATTGAGCAGTTACGCAGCAGTACTCTGAAAGCAGAAGTTCAGGAGAAAGAGGAAGTTAGTGCTCGGGGAGCCAGCAGCTCAACTGACAGAAAGAAGGAAGTGCAAGAGGAGGAGGAGAGGGAGGAGTGGCCGGCTCCTCCTGACCCTGCCCAGTTGCTGGGTCTGGGAGGAGAGAAAGACAGGCCCCCTCCTTCCGCACCCCCACTATTTCCTCCACCCCCCTTATACTCTGACTCATCGCGGTCTGCAACGCCACCGCCACATGACTGTGGGAACCCGGAAACGGACAGTGCTAAAGCATTGCAACAACTGACGGAGGGACTGAAAGATTTAAAGATACAGCCGCAACAATCAGGAGTATTTACTCCAGGATTACAAAACAGGGACAATACCAACAATGCCCCACCCCCACCTGCACCACATGCACCAAGGTGGAGCGGTGTGATTCGTGATGCCATTCTGGAGGGACAGTGGAACGCAGTAGCCGATTTGGGCGGAATAGGAGCATTCCCTGTGGTACAACAGAATGGAGCAGCTACCTAGGAACCGATTGATTGGAAAATTCTTCAACAAGCAAAGGCGGCAGTTACACAATATGGAGTAAAATCGGACGCTACGAGGAATATAGTTTCCAGGATTTTTTCTGCTGATCTTTTATGCCCACATGACTCCCGGAATTTAATGAAACTGTTGCTGACACCTACCCAATTCCTTTTGTGGGGGTCGGAATGGGCACAACGAGCAGTCAATGAAGCTACACGGAGAATGACTGATCCGAATGACCCCTTGCATAGTGTAACTATGGACATTCTTACAGGACAGGGAAATTATTCCTCAGTTGAGACTGAGCAGGAGAACAAGAAGGAGGATAAACCTGCTTTGTATCCACCTTTACCGGATTTGCCAGTTACGGAGTCAGCAGTACCAGAATCACAAGGACTTAAAGGACCATTGCCATCACGAAATGGACACGAACTTGACATGACAGAGCTTGGTAGAGGACTGGAAGAATTAAAGACGGAATTACAGCAGCATCGTTCAGCCAACGCCTCGAGACACGTGACTCTGTCTCCCCCAAACCCCCCTCTGTGTTCGGGACAAGTATTAGGGCCACCTCAACCTCCTTTACAATTCCCTACTCCACCTTTAGATCAGGGCGGGGGGGGAGGTCTGCGTCCATCTGGTAATGTGGGAGGTGAGGGAGAGGGTCAGCGTCCACCTGCGAATACAGGGGAAGAGGGGGGAGAAGTGAAATGGAAAGGAAGCATTCGAGATGCGTTATTAGAAGGAGTTATAATTCCACAGGCGTATCTGGTGATTGTGGGTGCAAGTCCTGAGGGAAGAAATATTTGGCAACCATTAGATTGGAAAATTGTAAAAGAAGCATTGTTACTACAATTAGCGAGGGACAACACAGGTGAGGACTGCAGAAAAGTTATTACAGGGATGGTGAATCGTGACCCCACTTTAACCGAGCTAATGGATGCTTGTGGGAAAGTAGGAAACACCACATTTCAGATGGAGCATTTAGCAAAAACTTTTGCGGCGGCAGTTAAAGTAGTTCATTGTTGTTATACATGCGAGCAAGAAGGTCACTTTAAGAAAAACTGCCTTAAGAAATCAAAGCTGAGTGGGAGGGATAACTCTGTTTGGATGTGTCTTTGCTGTGGGAAGCTGAGGCATTTTGTGAAACTGTGCAGATCCAAGTATAATGCTCAAGGTCAGCTGATAACAACCAGCTGCAGAATACAGGGAAACTGGAGAAAGGCCAGGTTTAAGCAGTCAGCTCGCAGCCCGAACCACAGTGAAACGCAGAGGTACAGCAACTGATTACAGAAATAGAAAGCAGGCTACATTCCAAATTTGTTCATCGTATTGATTTGAATCAGGAAATACAAATTATCACTTTGTTTGATATGCAAATTCTGTATGCAATAATTGGTCAATGGAATTCAGAATGATCAAATTCGTTACAGAGCTATTGGTACAGATTATCATCAAAGATCGGATGCGATGTCGAAAGCTTGTGGCCACAGATCCTGCATCACTAACCGTTCCTATTACAGCTCAATACTTTGAGTGGTATATGGCCTTATAGGACTTTACTGAACAATTGTACACACATCTGCCAAAAGATAAGAAGCTACAGTTTATTTACAAACAGAAGGGAAATCAAGTGTCCAGTGTGTCTGAGTAATATATGGGGTTTTGAATGTGATCCATGGGTTTTGCGTAGGTGTTTTACGTGTGATGAGAGGTTTTGGAAGAGAGCGTCATATGCATGTCGATGGTGTAGGAGGTGTCTAAAAGAACAGATAGAGTTAGGAAATGAAGTGCTAAAAGCAGGTACAGAACCGTTAACTGAGGAAGAATATCAATTCTGTCAAGCAGGGTGGTTTAATAATACGTATGTTTTTGGGGAAATAGTCTTACTGGTGGCTATTGAATGTAGTAACGGTAATTGCATACCAGTGGAGTGGGAAGTTGAAAAAAGGAAGTGGGAGAAGACGAAAAAGGAGTGTAAGAAGCGAAGGGCAAAATGGGCCAAAAGAAATTCGGGATGGTCTGGTCCCTCTTAATCCTGTTGCCTGTTAGTGGCACATGATACTGTGGATCATCCCAAAACACCTTGGGAAGGCAGTAACAATATCTGGGTTACACTAATGAGAACACTGAATCAAACACAATTTTGTGCCTCTTTAGCTCAGCCTGAACAACCCTTCCACACCTGTTTAGTGGGGATGCCCCTAAACAGATCAGAGAGTAAAGAGGTGCTACCAGGACGAAATGAGGCCTTACAAACAAAGTGTAAGACAACAGTAAAATGTGTTGACAATTGGGATGTATGGGATGACTTCTTACCAGTCAGTCCACTAGAACCCCAAGAATTGGATATATTGGGGACTCTAGGGGCGGAGGCTTGTGTCTTTTTCAATTATTCTGAAGGTCGTAACTATACGGACTGGAACAAGGACGCTGGGAAACAAAATGTAACCCCTAGTGGTGAATTATGGAAAAATGACTCTGTCTGGTGTCGCTGGACCTATGAAAAAAAGGGGAGAGGACCGAACCCAGGCACTCGGTGGCAGATCCCAGATATTAAATTTCCTAGAAAGCTACCAAAAGGCCTATTCCTAATTTGTGGAGACAGGGCCTGGCCTCGTCTACCCAGTAAAAAGATAGGAGGTCCATACACATTGGGTAAGTTAAGCCTACTAATGCCCTCTCAGAAATTGATATTAAATCACACTCAATTACATCGCCTCAGACAAAGGCGGAGCACGTCCTCTTTTCATGAGGACTATCAGGAGGAAGTAGAATTATGGTCAAGAACGGAAGCAATCTTCGTGTCTTTCCTTGCACCGGGGGTTGCTTCAGCGCATGCAATAGCGCAGTTAAGAAGGTTGACTTGTTGGAGTGGAAAAAGGGTCAATGAGACTTCCAAGGTCTTAGGAGCCTTGGCAAATGATGTCAATAGTGTTAGGCATGCAACTTTGCAAAATAGAGCTGCCATAGACTTTCTTTTGCTTATGCATGGACATGGATGTCAGGATTTTGGTGGGATGTGTTGCATGGATTTGAATGACTCTTCGCAGTCCATTCATAGACAGATTCAAGACTTGGTGAGCTCGACGAACAAATTGCAGGAACGTCATGGGTTTTTGGATAATTGGCTTGGCAGTTTTGGAATTGGAGGGTGGTTGATGGACTTGATAAAAATGCTTATTATAGGAGCGCTTATAATCATGGTTATTCTGCTAATAGTGCCTTGCTTATTTTCCTGCTTGCAGCAATCTGTAACGAAAATTGTTAATCAGGCCTGGCTTGCTCAAAAACAAGAAGGGGGAATTGTGGAGGCTTGGTTAAGTGAGAGGGGGCATGATTTCATGCCACTGAGCAGTCTGAGCAATCCAGGCTTTGAGCAAGAGTTAGGCCCAGAGCGAGTCACCTTGGACTCTCCTTGAACACTGCAAAAATGCAACAAAACAAGGGCTTGGCAACTGTAACAAACAGATAAAAGAAACAGGAAAAGGGGAGAGGGTGCTCATCGCTCTGTGTATCTAAATATATAGACCAATCATATATGCTACTAGTACGCGTGGACAGAAAGGCTTTACCAATGGAAACGCGGGCTTTGGTGCGTGATCAGCGTGCTCTCTGCTTACAGTCTATATATATCCTGTACGTGTAATCATTAAACGGAGAACTTCCATACTCATATTGGGATTGTGTCGTTACTCCGGAACCGTCGCCCAGCACCCGTGAGCCACGCCCTCGACTTTCCCCTTTTCTTCACTAGACCATGGCACTAAGTGTCACATCCAGTCTGTTCTTAAACACGTCCAGGGATGGTGACTCCACCACTCCCCTGGGTAGCCTAACAACTCTTTCTGTGAATAAATTTTTCCTAATGTCTAACCTGAACTTCCCCTGGTGCAACTTGAGGCTATATCTACTATTTCTGTTGCTAGCTGCCTGGGAGAAGAGGCCAATGCCCCACCCCTCTACAATCTCCTTTCAGATAGTTGTAGAGAGCAATAAGGTCTCCCCTCAGCCTCCTTTTCTCCAGGCTAAACAATCCCGGTTCCCCCAGCTGCTCCTCATAGGACATACCCTCTAGAGCCTTTACCAGCTTTTTTGCCCTCATCTGGACTCACTCCAGCACCTCAACGTCTTTCTTGAAGTGAGGGGCCCAGAACTGGACACAGTACTTGAGGTGTGACCCCACCAGTGTTGAGTACAGGGGGACAATTACTTCACTAGTCCTGCTGGCCACACTATTCCTGATACATGCCAGGATGCTGTTGGCTTTCTTGGCCACCTGGGCACACTGCTGGCTCATGTTCAGCTGGCTGTCCACCAATACCTCCAGGTCCTTTTCCACTGGGCCGCTTTCCAACTACTCTTCCCCCAACCTGTAGCGCTGTATGGGGTTGTTATAGCCAAAGTGTAGGACCCGGCACTTGGCCTTGTTGAACTTCATACCATTGACCTTGTCCCATCGATCCAGCCTGTCCAGATCCCTCTGCAGAGCCTTCCTACCCTCAGGCAGATCAACACTCCCACTCAACTTAGTGTCATCCGCGAACTTACTGAAGGTACACTCAACACCCTCATCCAGATCATCAATAAAGACATTAAACAGGACTGGGCCTTGTACTGAGCCCTGGGGGACACCACTAGTGACCGGATGCCAACTGGATGCGGTACTGTTCACCACCACCCTCTGGGCCTGGCCATCCAGCCAGTTCTTAACCCAGAACTATATATGAATTCCTGTAATTTACCAGTTCAAATATTCTGTAAATATTCCCATTAATTTCATTTATGCTGGGCAAGGTGATAGGTAAGTGGCATGATTATAGGATACTCACCTTCATAATGGCTGACGAGGGATAGTATCCATTTTAAAAATTAATCTGTGCCACAAGTAGGGTGCTGAACTCACTGGGCTCAGGATCAATTATCTAGTTCTCATAACCTTTTCCTAACAAGTGAGATACATAAACCTGGTTAAAATCAAAGTCTGTAGAATTTAGGACATTCAAGCAAAGCTCACACTGTTCAATTTTTAGTGTCAAAGATGTCAATATTAATTATAATGTGTAAGAACCCAACATCCTAATAAACAGATGGAAAATTGGGTCATTCAATTATATCCTAGAACCAGACACCTTATTCTAGTTCTAATTCTTCTAGCACGTATTCATCCATGGAGAGCTTGTTAGGAAGACCACACTTTATTGTATCTTCCATATAAAATATAATGGCATCTTGTAGTGTTTTTTCAGAGGAACAGTTTAAGAATAGCTAATTGATTTATGATATTTTTTGTGTTTTTTTTCCAGCTTCCAAAGAAATCCTGGTAGGACTGTAGGTTAGATGTGTAGATAAACTGAAGTCCCAGCGTCTCTGTAGTCGTATCACATTAATTTTGTTCCGTAAATAGCAAAAGACATAACAGACATACTGCTGATGTGCAGCATGATTGAACTTGGTCTTGTCAAAACAATGCTAGCAGTACAGATTTTTGCTGTTAGAGAGGGCTCAAACACATTAAGAAGAGTTGAACAAGTAGCATCCTGGAAGTGGGTTCTTAATTCAAGTTAATATGACATCACCACATAAACTTCTTGGACCAGAGTATCTTGGAGGCAAGACAGATACCATTCTGAGAAACCATTTACTGTTTTTCTTGTTGCTATTACATAATGTTTGCATTTTGTTAGCATTCCATTTTTGCAGGCACTCTACATGAGCACAAAGGTTAAAACCAAAAACAAAAAAAAGAAATACAGTTGCAGGCACAAAAAAAAAAAAAAAAAGGTAGAGAAAAGGCAATGAAATTACAAGAAAAAAATGAAGGGGTTGTTATGAAACTCAGCCTGCCAATAGCAGGTATCACAGGTTCAAAAGTTGAATATGAGTTGGTTCACTGTCTTGTAGAAACTAAAATGACCCCTGTGTTTCATAGGTAATTTCTGGAATACGATGTTAGACTACGGATTCCTATAACATGAATAGGTATGCTAACATAATAAGGTATGCTGAAAATGGCTATCCATTTTGAAGCAACTAAACAGTCTGAAATGTTTCAAAACAGAACTGTGCACCAGCTGCTTTCAGTCACCACGCTGCTCACTCTAAGGTAGTGAACGTTTTACACCACATTTGCAGAGATGAAAATTTCTTCATTTTTTTTACATCAAATCAGACAAGTCACTAAAGTTTGAAGTCCAGCTGGACCGATATTTAGTCATGGTTCTCTTAGTAATGTTCAGAAACGACTCAGAAGCAAAAAAAAATCTGTAAAAAAAGATGTATATTTTGTTATTTTCTAAGCAGAGACCAGGATTTTTTTAAATTATTGAATGAGAGTTCCAAGAAAATTAAGATGAAAGGATATTGCAAATGAAGATGAAAGGATATTTATGGCCTGATGGAAAGTTCATAATTTGTCTTACATGTTGCAAATTGCAAGTAGATTATGTCTTTAGACAACAGGAAGAAGCCTCATGTTCGCAAACCCTTCAAGTCCTCGTGGGGACTTGAAGCACCCTGATATCTGCTGAAGAGACAACACAGCAGGGCACAATCAGCCCAGTAGATTGCTGGGCTGACACAGGTGATGAAGGAGCTGAGAGAAGAGGTTCTCTGATGGATCTCATACTTACAAACATGGAAGAATCACTGTGAGGGACAGCATTGGCTGCAGGTGATGTTCTTCAGGATTATGAGGGAAGAGGTTCAGGGCAAAAAGTAGGATCATAATCCTGGATTTCAGGATAATAGAATTTGGCCTTTGGCCTTCCAAGACTTGCAAGACTTCCCAAGGAAAGTAGGCATGGAATGCAGGGACAGTGTTACAAATGCCAAAGCCCACCTGGATCGAACCCAGCAAGCATTGTGAAAGGCAACAAGACGGGTTTCTGCAGATACATCAAGAGCAAAAGGAAGACTAGGAAAATCATGGGACAGCTGCAGACTGGGGGTGGAGGCCTGGTGACAAAAGACATGGAGAAGGCCAAGTACTCAGTATCTTCTTCATTTTGTGTCTTTATGGGTAAGACTGGCCTTTAGAAAAGCCAGGTCTCTGAGACCAATGGGAAAGTCTGGAAAAAAGAAGACTTTCCCTTGGTGGACAAGGATCAGGTTTGGGAACAAAACTGGTTTGGGAACAAACTGGAGCTATATAAGTTGATGAGACTTGATGACATGCACCTGCAAAGGCTGAGGGAACTGACTGATGTCATTGTGAGGTCACTCTTGATTGATAGTCTTTGAAAGTTCATGGTGGTTGGCAGAGATGTCTGAGGACTGGAAGAAAGCTAATGTCACTCCTACCTTCATGAAGGGCAATAAAGAGGATGTGAAGAACTACAGGCTTGTCAGCCTCATCTCCATCCCTGGGAAGGTGATGGAGCAAATCCTCCTGGAAACCATTTCCAAACATTTTAAGATCAAGAAGGTGTCTGAAAGTAGTTAGCATGGTTTGCAAAGGGGAAATCACACCTAACCAACCTGACAGACTTCTATAATGAGAAGACTGGCTTCATGGATGAGGGAAGAACAGGTGATGTTGTTTATTTCTGCTTTAGCAAGGTTCTCGGCATTATCCCCCATAACAACCTCACAGACAAACTGATGAAGTATGGACTAGTCAGTGAACAGTAAGGTAGATCGAAAACTGGCTCAACTGTCATAGTCACAGGCTTGTAATCAGTGGCAGAAAGTCCAGCTACAGGCCAGGAGCTAGTGATGTACCCAAAGGGTTGATAAAGGGTCTCATACAGTTTGACGTCTTCATTAATGACCTGTGTGATGGGACTGAGTGCACCCTCAGCAAGTATGCACATTACACAAAGGAGGAGTGTTTGATAAAGCAGATGTTTGTGCTGCCATTCAGGGGGACCTTAACAGGCTGTAGAGATGGGCCAACAGGAACTTCACGAAGTTAAACAAAGGGAAATGACAAGTCCTGCACCTGGGGAAAAATTACTCCATGCACCAGCCCAGGCTGAGGGCCAACCAATTAGAAAGCAGCTTTGCAAATAAGGACCTGGGGGCTTTGGTGGCAACAAACTGGACATGAGCCAGCAACGTGCCCTTGCAGCTAAAAAGATCAACAGAACCCTTGGTTACATTAGGAAGACAATTGCCAGCAGGTCAAGGAAAGCAATCCTTCTACTAAACACTGGTGAGACGCATCTAGAGCACTGAGTCCAGTTCTGGGCTCCTCAGTACAAGAGAGACAGGGACATGACAGAGTGAGTATGATCCCCAGTGAAGGGCCACAAAGATGATTAAGGGATTGAGCATCTGTCATATAGGGAGAGGCTGATACACCTGGGACTCCTCAGCCTGGAGAAGAGAAAACTCAGCAGAATCTGATGGGGGGGAAGATGGAACCAGACTCTCAGTGGTGTCCAGGGAGATGATAAGAGGCTGTGAGCACAAACTGAAATACAAGAAATTAACTTTAAATGTGAGGAAAAAAAAATCTTTTTCACTGTTAGTGTAATTGAACACTGGAAACAGAGAAGTTGTGGAGTCTCCATCCTTGGAAATATTCAAAACCTGACTGGACAACATCCTGGGCAATCTTCTCTAGTTGACCCTGCTTTGAAAAGGGGCATTGAACTCAGTCTCCAGAAGGCCCTTCCATCTAGAAAAGTCACTGGACTCAGCAATTCAAAACCTCAATGATTCTGTGATTTTTGTGAGTCTATGATTCCAAAAGAGAGGCCTTTATGATAAGCGAGGAAGTAATTTTTACTTAACACAAATTAGCATTTTTTAAATAGACATTAATGCATAGAATGGCTTAGCAGATGTACATATCAGAAATTTCTATTGATCTACCTGAGATTACATGGCCCAACCAGTTACAATGATTAAAAGGTAAAGAATCATAGAATCATAGAATCGTTTTGGTTGGAAAGGACCTTTAAGATTATCAAGTCCAACTGTTAACCTAGCACTGCCAAGTCCACCACTAAACCACGTCCCTAAGCACCACATCTACATGTCTTTTAAATACCTTCAGGGACAGTGACTTAACCACTTCCCTGGGCAGCCTGTTCCAAGATTTGATAACCATCTCAGTGAAGAAATTTTTCCTGATATCCAATTTAAACCCCAATTGAGATTTCCTGCATTCTTCACCTCCTGTCATTTTAAAGATACTGTCCTGAATATCTGAATTGCTCAGCAGGCACCATTGCATGCAGAAATAACTGGCAGTGCAGTGAAAATACATAAGGGAAAAATGAGACAAAACAACTATCCTACTTCCCTGAGCAGACTGAAGAAGGAAGCAGTAGGCAGGTGGAATATTTCAGAGGGATGATTATTCAGAAAGCTGGAAATTGCTTTAGTTAAATAGATTGTCAAAGTTCTGTACAGAAAGATTTTCCAAAGTTTCATGGAATGAGGGGAACACAGATTCCAGGCATTCTTAGTGATCTGATCAGTCTGGCTGCTGAGGAGCTGTGTTGGCAATCATAGAATCATGAATCATAGAATGGTTTTGGTTGGAAAAGACCTTTAAGATCATCAAGTCCAATCGTCAACATGGCCCTACCAGGTCCACCACTAAACCATGTCCCTAAGCACCACATCATTACAGAGTGACATTCCTTCAAGAAGAAAAAAGTAAAAGAGAAAGCTCATAAGTTTGTTCTCAAGATCAGATGCATCAGTTTTTTCCTTTCATTTATCTACAGTTAGCATTTTTCTCAAATTCCCACAATTCTGTCATTCCAGCAGTCATAGAAAGCTAGTGTTGTTGGATAAGAATAAGAGGAAGTATTCCTTTAGTTTTAATTAGAATTATATTTCATAGAAAATTTCTAGTGATGTCCATAAAATAATTAATAAAATCGGATTGGCATAGATTTTAACAATGAGTGGCTTATTGATCTAAGTGGGCAGATACAATGAAGGAAGGCAAGGTGCCTGGTGTTCAACTTAACAAATTGCTTAACCATAGCTTTTCCAAGCTTAAACCAATTTAAAGTTCTCTTTTGCAAAGCTCATCCTGCATATAACCCTTCTTTTATGTGTTAACCTACTTTTTCCATTTTTAATACAGCTGATCTCATATTAAAACCTTTATAGAAACTATGTGAACATGATGTTCTATATTCCTATACCCTGACTATGTAGGAAAATTTCCAATAAGATGAGTTGGTGTGATGGGTTGGCCTTATTTTTTTTTTTTTTTTAATTATTCTATTGCTGTAATGATTAGGATTTCAGGCAATGAGCTAAAACAATATATTACTAGACTGGCAGTCAATCAGTTCACTATCACTTCAAACACCATTAAAGAAGATCTACTTTTTTATTATTTATATAGCTCCATAGTTCATGGTGCTACATAGAACAAATCAAAGACAGATTCCCTGCCCCCTAAGAGCTTACAGTCTAGGCAAGTACAAGAACAACAGGAGGAGATAACACAGGCAGGGGACAAGAGAGGGGTAGTAAATGAAAAGAAGGACAGTTAGATTACAGTCACATGAAAAGCTAGTGTGTTTATCTTGGTGGACACAAACTGGGGAGATGAAGTGCTTGAGTATCTTTGTTTTTAATTAGAACTACATTTTATAGGAACGCCAGAAGAAAAGGGTTTTGAAAATAAATTTGAAAATGTCAGAGGTGATTGTAGGAAGGCAGAGATGCAAGACTGGAAGGGAACAGGACACTAACATATTTGAGGTTGGAAAGCAATGATCTTGGATGTCAGACAAGTCAACCTCAGCGACCCTTTCTTTTCCTACACATCTTTGAAAATATAACAAAAAGCACAATTGCTCCTGTATACCTAAATGCAGGCTGGTATCTTATTTTGCCTTTAATATTGTATCAGGACATATTTGGCTGAGGCCCTTAATATTGTATCAGTACACATTTGGGGATGTATTGGACAAAATCTTAGTTCTTCTGAAGTAGGGGTTTTGATACTGCTTTCAAAGTAGTGGGCATTTCAATCATATTTTGTGATTGTTGATGTATTTGCAGACTCTAATGTATTTGAAGAGTAACTGAAGTTGTGTCTAAAGTACTTTAAATATTTTTTAATATCCTTAATATAATAATAACACAAAAATTATTTTACAGCATTATCTTTTACCTCTTTGTATGCCATTATCTCTCCTCATGACTCCTTTTCCATGAAAACATTTTGATTTTGTAGGATATCGGGGCATTTCTCCTACTTCTGCTTGAGACTTTGGATTTTGGCGGGATTTTTTTTCTTCATAAATTCTGTCTTTTCCATTCTGAAATATTAACTAGTTAGTGTAGCAGGGCTAAACAGTGTTATTTTGTTTTTTTGGAAGACTCTATGGATGAAACCAGGAAAGATTATTGCACAGAGCCTCAAATAATATAAACATGAAAGAAAAGATTCTTTCAAACCTATACCAAATGCATCAACTGAAAATTGAGATAGAAACTTCAGAAAGTAATATCTCATACAAAACCTGCCAGATACTCCCTGGATATGTTTGCATTTGTGGTTATGTAGTAGGAGAACACTATGAAATGGCCTGCTGATGCTTATAATCGGCCAAATCCTCATTCACTATAAAAACCACATAACTCTTGATTTCATGCAACTATTTGGCTCAGAATTTTCACTACCAGTCCTTCACAAATTACATTTATCAAAAAAATAAAGGGTTTTTTGTCATTTGTTCTGTAATATCCACATACTTATCTATTGCTATATAACCATGCTGAGGCAACCTGAAGATCGAAATTGCATGTCTTGAGAATCCTTAAAGATTATAGATGTCTATCTTCCTTGAAACAGATACAGTTAAAAAAAAAATAGTCCTGTTCAGTTTTTACCTCCAATTGTCATCCACCAGGTAGCACCATATAGCCGAGTTATAATTGCTTTAAAAGTCTTCTGTAGAGTGCCATTCAAGGTCCCTCATCCTGTCCTGGGAAATCAACAGACTAATTGATCTATTCTATGAAACCACATAAAGCAGTTATGTACAGATTCTGAATCTTCATGGGCCAGATAGATACTTGATTTTAGCTGGTGTAGTTCCATTGATTTTAATGACATTGTAGAAATTTATACTACGTGACAATTTAGGAATTAGGGACTAGCCATTCAGAGGCCTTTCAAAATGAGGACATTTTTTCAGAATAGAGTATTTCCTTCACAACAGTGTAAGAAAAATGAACCATTGAACTTTTTGGAGTACAAAACTACCAGTAGTATTTTCTACTACTTTGGGGGTCAACTCTTTGTTAGTAAGTTTTCCTTAAATGTCTTAATTCTCTGTGAAAAATACAGAAATAATTACTAATGCACAACAAAGTAACAGCATGAATTAGTGTACAATTTTTTAAAAAAGTCATTCTAATATGAATCTGTGGAGCCATACATTTCTAGTCTTGATTTTAAATACAAATAATGGAAGGCTGAAATTCTCACTGAAATCTTAATTAAGCCACACTGCTTCTGTGTTAGGACTTTTGTTTTTTTGTGAGACTTTGACCCAATAAAATATTTGGGACATATTCTGCATTCACACTTACTTTGGCTCATATAAAGCTTAATGAGAATTAGTCATGTGCATCAAGGTGAGAATGGAATCCTACTTAGTTCAACACCCTTAATGGAGAAAAGAAAGGTTTGTTTGAATATAATACAGTATTTTATTACATGATTTTACAAATTTTACTGTAAATCATCAATCAAATCCAATAGCCAATTTTTTTTCCATTCCAGACCATCATAATTAGGATTTTTCATTGTGTTGTATAACAGTTACTTTCTTCCCCTGTATATTTTAAAGAATTAACTTGAAGTTAACTATATATTAAGTAAGTATACTAATTTTCAGAATCTTTGCTGATAACAAAGATAACCTGTTCTTTATTATCACATAAATTGGGATGAAACTCTCACAAATATAAGAGAATTTGCTTTCTCAGTCCCTATTCACAATGGAAATGGCCAGCTCAGTCTCTATGAAGATTTATGAGAACAGGGTACCTCCCCCTTCCCTCTAAATTTCATTATATAATTTCTACAATTTAGATGATATATTTTATACTCCTGTGCTAGAAAGATTATTATAAAATTAAATTAAGCCCCAGTAAACAAATAATCTGATTACTCACCAATGACTGATTATCTATTATAATTTTAAAGGTTTTTTTTAAATTAGTTAAATGAATTATTTTACATATAAAGCCCGTCTTCATAATCTTTTTTGGTTGACATAAGATTCCTGCATAGCCCATCCTATACATTTTTGGTTGATATACAAATAAATTTACAGTAGATGGAGGTGCAAGATTCAGTATCTGTAGGGCAGTATTTCAAAATGTTATGTCCAGGAACTCACCACAGTCAGGATATACAAATTAGCTTTGAAGTAGCTAAGAGCCAGATCCTGCAAAAACTTATCACAATGTGCTGTACTGACCTCTCTCAGAAAAACTCTCTGGCCGCATGTTTAGTGGCAAGAATCAGCAGGACAGGGCATTAAGCTGAGGCTAAGTACCAGTACTGGCACAAAGTACTGTATATATGTTGCTCATATCACACAGCAAAAACAAAACAACTAAAAGTGACATAATTTGAAATAGCTTTTTTTTTTTTAATTTTGTGCATTAAATTCAAACAGCAAACTGAGTGCACTTTAACTGTTTTCACAATGTGGTCAAGAAGTCTGTGTCTTTTACCATTTACACACAATTGTTCATGACAGCATGTTATCAGCCTAGTGGAAACCAGGGGTGTAGCATGGTAAGCAGTGGTGGTAGTGCACCTAGTTTTTATATTATCTAACTTGAAAATATGTCTCTTCTAAGATTCCTTTTTCTTGATAAAAATAGTTTTCACCAAACGTTGGTGGTGCACACGCACTACCATTCATGCTTGGCATCACACCCCTGACAGAAACACATGTTCTTATTTTGTTGATAAAAAGTATTACAAAAATTTCCATACAAAAACTATTTTCATAGAAATCTTGCATTTCCACAAATAAACCTGAACACTTTTTTTTGGAAAAAAAAAAACTGCTCAAGAATTTTGTTCATTTAGTACTGTGACTGTATTGAAAAATGCAGTCCTCCTTAAAGTTCTCCACATTCACTTCTTTTAGGTGACCGATCCTACTTCCAATATTAGCGAGAATTGCACAGGCTCCATTGAGTTCAATTAGTAGCAGGAACAAGGGTTTCAAAATCCATTCAGGCTAAAATGCAAGCCCTCTATATGTGAAATACACTGCTTCCCACCCCCCTCCCTCTTTTCACAGTTAAAGAAAAAAAGTAATTTCTTATATGTAAAGGTTGTAAGACACATTCCTTTGTACTAAGGAAACTTTCATTCATCTAAAAATCGGGTCAAAATTATGGATTTTTTGTTGGTTTTTTAGATCAAAGTTCCAGCCCAGGTAAATTTACGTTACTGATTTTTTTAAAATTATTATTTATTTACTTAGTTCAGTGACACAGACAGTCCAAAAAGCAGGTGAGCATCCTCATATTTATCCTTCTATTCATGGGATTCATATTTCTTCACTTTTAACATTTCTCCCATCCAGGAAGCTCATATTGCCTGTCCAGATGGTAGTTTCAGCCTACCAGCAGTTACCAACTCTTCTATGCTTGAAAGTTCAGAGGAACACACAGTTTCTTGTTGCACTACAGTTCTGAGATATTACTTTTACTAGACTCCTTCTGTGGTTAGTATCGTCTAGGACATTTATTCTCCATCGCCTAGCAACCGTTGAACTTCAAAAGGAACCTGTAATTTCTCACTGAGACTGCATTTGAAACCAGCCACAAAACTTATATGGAATATTCATTCATTCAGAATGGTGGAAATCATGACGAACAGTGTAACCCCGCATAACTTGGTGGATCCATGATGCTTGTGATTCGAGTCTGGCCATTGCAACTGCTGAGATCACAGAGTCTCTAGTTCATAGACACAGCGGCATGAGGTAACTCATTTTATTTTGCACAGGTTGCATATTTCCACAGGAAACATTCTCGCAAGGTTGTTTGGAAAAAAGATGACAGTTTGTGCTTGGGGTATTTGGCTTCCCAGCTCTACGCCATGGTTTCTTTACCCGGCAACCTTCTGTCGTTAAACGTATGCATGTTGATAACTTCTTCTGTTTTCACAATAACAGGGGCCTGTGGCTTGTGTTTTAATCGACGCTGACACTTCAGAGACATCCTTAGCTCCTCTACCATGGCACTACAGAAGGACCTCTACAGAGGGAAATAGAGGAAGAAGAAAAAAAAACATCTGTAAGAAATGTCTATCTGCAATGTCTAGAAGTAGATTCACTCTATTGGCACAGCCTTGTCAGTCCTGTAAGTTCGCTTTGTCTCAGCCTGGAGCTC
Source organism: Nyctibius grandis (assembly GCF_013368605.1). Classification (NCBI taxonomy): domain Eukaryota; kingdom Metazoa; phylum Chordata; class Aves; order Nyctibiiformes; family Nyctibiidae; genus Nyctibius; species Nyctibius grandis. The sequence goes on from NC_090658.1 coordinate 83,264,884, forward strand.
ATAACAAATTGCTCTTATAAATATGCAACACATAATAATTAAAATGACTTATCAAGCTGTGATGATTCAGTAAAAAAAAACACCTTATCTCTACAATTAGTTGTCTGGCAGCTATTGACTATGGATGCATATGATACATAAAAATATTTCAAACAGATGTTCTGTTAACATAGTTTAGCCTTACAAGATACCATCTAAATGTAACATGTATACTAGGTACTCAGTAAAATCTCCTTGCCTGTATTTCAAAATAATACATTTCATTTCTATATGATTTAAACAGCTGTTCCTTAACAAAACAACAAGCCTTAATGTAGGTAGTTTACCTAAATTAATGTTTAAATACTGTTAAAATGCATTACTGAAAACAAATACCTATTCCATTATTTTTAATATCTTCTGTATCTAAACAATTCTTCCAATACTAACTATCATTTGTGGAATATATATTTGCAAAAAATATTCAGTATCATTGATCTTTATGAAGATCATATTATTAGAAAAAGTCTATTATGTTCTCATCAAAAGCTAGATCCTCAAAGCCCTTTTTCCATTTTACAGTGCAAGAAATTTCAAAAGCAAAATAAAATCTCCCTTATTCCCTCAGTCTGACTGAATTCTCAACTGCTAACAGTGTGATGAGGAATTAGGTTCTCCTCAGTGTGAGAACTGGAGTATGGAAGAAATATGGAAGTAAGAAAGAGGAGTCTCAGTTTTGGGGTCTGTGAATTAACCACTTTCGTAATATAATTTAACGTAAATGTTTTCTAGCTAATGGAGAAATGTGTTAACTAAATAACATATCCCAGAGCCTGAGATGTTATGACAAGCCTCTGACAATTGCTCTCCCCTAAAGCAAATTTGAGGTATAATCTTGCCCTTTGCATTTTGCTTTCTTAATAACTAATCTCCAGTCCAGAGAGATGATGTGGAAAAAGGAAAAAATAAAAAAGACAGAGCAACTGGAATTACTGTAAATATCTCTTGATCTGGGGAGACTCCTGGGAGACCTTATAGCAGCCTTTTAAGGCTCCAGGGAGACCTTCTAGCAGCCTTCCAGTACTTGAAGGGGGCCTATAGGAAAGCTGGAAAGTTACTTTTTACAGGGGCATGTAGTGATAGGGTGAGGGGTAATGGTTTTAAACTGAAAGAGGGTAGATTTAGACAAGATATTAGGAAGAAATTCTTGACTGTGAGGGTGGTGAGACACTGGCACATGTTGCCCAGAGAAGTTGTGGATGCCCCCTCCCTGGAAGTGTTCAAGGCCAGGTTGGATGGGGCTTTGAGAAACCTGGTCTAGTGAAAGGTATCCCTGCCCATGGCAGGGGTGTTGGAACTAGATGATCTTTAATGTCCCTTCCAATCCAAACCATTCTATGATTCTATGATTCTATCCTTGTTTGATTTTGTGTGATTAGTGGTAGATCATCAGTCAATATATAGTTGTCTAATTTATCTCCCAAATCAAGAACTCTGCTTTATTTATAAACTCTTACATCTCCATTATTCATACAAACCTAGGGTTTGGAGATTAGATCCAGAAAATATTTAAGCACCTCACCTCACCTAGTTCTTTGGGAGCCTAAAATGAAACTGTTTATCAGAATCTGCATTCAGCTTCCAACCTCCAGGGCTAAAGGCACTCTTAAGCAGTAAGGCACTCAGTTTTCCACATTAAACTTTACAGGTTTGTCATTTGGCCATAGTCAGTAGAAATTCTGCTAAACACATTGGTGTTTGGCTTAGTCCTGGATACCATCAGAATTCACACTCAAGTTCTCCATGCATAAGGTCATAGATTCAGTAGATGTGCTCTGAAAGGACCTAACAAATCAAGTTCCTCAAGAAAAGTAGCAACTGCTAGAGAAGAACACATGGCAGACATTAAAACTTTCTTCTGTTCAGCCATTCATCAGCTGGAGTATTAGAGCTGAATGTGACACACATTTGAGAATGTCAATTCAATAGTGTCTTCTGCCAGAGGAGATTTAAACTTCAGTGTCTCAGCAAAGGGCTGTAACCTACAGGCATTAGATCATTTCAAGGTAAAAACGCTTGCAGTTTCCACCTACTGATCCTGTTCCGGATTGTAGGGAAGCAGTTAACAGAGGCAGAGAGGGAGAAAGATAGAGATGGAGAACGTGGGCTGTTCTGTAGATTAGGGATTACACAGTGGCAGAGGAAAGGCTTCAGTGGTAGTTCCTGTTTCAGTGATGACTTCAATAACTTTATGTAAAATTCTGTTTGGTGCAAAAAGGTGCAAACACGAGTCATCTCAGTCCAGGGTTAGAACTGAACCCGAATCCCCCAAATCCTGAACAAATGCCCTCATCTCTAATCCTTTCCATAAATAGGGGAATAGAAAGGTGGGAAGGAAAGAGTAATCTTACTCTGGCTGTGATAATCTTCCTTTCAAATATTCCTTTCTCCTGATGAATTTGAAATAAAAAATGACACCTACTCAACTTATGATAGGAAGGGTTTAGCCACCTACAAATAAGAAAAGTTTAAGTTGTGAATCCAAAGGAGAGAGAGGTATATCTCTCTGGTGCAGAGACAAGCACAATTCCTTCAGCAGCCAAAGCTCAAGACAAAATTTGTCATTTCTATCTGGCTACTTGGAGTGACTTCTGCAATGGGCACTTATTAGCAATCCCTTTTTAAAAAGTTCCGATGCACTGGATTGACATTCAAGACAGAACTTACGGCTTTCATTGTGTGAATGAGGTGAGCAAAATTTCGAATTGAATGGTCTGAGCTGTAATATGTCAGATCTTGATGCATAAGGTATCTTTGCTTAGCATTGTATAGAAAGCAGGAAACTGTACCTCCTTCTTATTCAGCTGTGCTTCGAAACAAAATATTCAATTCTCTTAGACTATGTCTTTTTTTAAGAAAGTGCTGTTGCTTAACATCAGAACCACAGTTATGATTATGAATCTGAAATTAGCCCTGAGGTTTTTCAAAAGAGCAAGATTTAATTTAGTATTCCCTAATGCCTTACAGGCTAAATTGCTAAGTCTTGCAGATCTTGGCATTTTCACTATGTGGGGAACCTAGCACATAACTCAGGAATTTCACAGGGAATCCATCAAGAGGTAAATGCTACAACTCAGCGTTACACCACCTCCAGCCATTATACAGCTTTCACCTCTGGAATCAAAGGCCTAACTGAAACATTCTGAGGAACAAAATCCTTCTAAATTTAATTTAATTTACTGTTAATTCTTAACACTTTCAAGATTGTCCCTTGTCTTTTTTTGCCAAGACATCTAACAAGAGTGCCGAAACAGAGTGAATCCTTTTCAAGATGCATCAATCCACCAAAACCTTTTGCAAAGACTGCAAACACTTACCAAAGGGTGTAAATTTTTAGGGACTGTCAGTAGGAACAGGATTACAATCAATAGCCAAGAGGTAAGAACGTACATGCACTTAATGCCAGCATTCTGAAATATCCTGAAAATGAGATCTCAAGAAACTAGTCAACACATTTTAGCTCAGAATTTTACCTGGATCTGAAAACTCATTAAATGAGAAACTTTGGCAAGACTGACAGTCTTAAAAAGGCAGTTAACGCAATTTTGAGATGGTTATTTCATCTAGAAAATCCTTCCATTCTGTGTTTTCAAATTATTTTGTGTAAATTGTGTTCATGGGAACTTATCTACGTGTATTGTCTTAAAAATATGATTTAATTACTTGATTTACTAAGTTTTTTGTGTATGCTACATATTTTAAAATATTGAATGTCTGAAAACTGTAAACAGTATTAGTTCCCAGACAGTACCTTTGTTTTGGTAACTGAGCACTGAATAAGAGAAATATTAATTCAAGAGAAAGATTAATTCAAGGCTATGTAAAAGTTCATGACCTGGATCCTATTATTCTTTGGGTTCTATCTGAGAAAAATGAGGAAGAGTTTTCCCACATATTGCAAAATCATGTTCAAAAAAGGTTGACAAAGGATTACTTTATGTTTGATCTTTTCTTTAACAGAAATTCTTTTCTTGTCTCATTTCAATTCCAATCTGTATACAGTCTCCATTTTCTGTACAGTTAAACTTTGTGTTCTTTCACTGTTAGGATACAACTTTTGGAACAATAAGACATGAAAAGAAGAAGGAGCTCTAGAATACTTTTTTTGTAACAGATAAAATGACCTTTTCAGATATGATTTTAGAAAATATAATCCAATGCCTTGATTCTGAATTCAATTGACCATTCAGATTGTTAGGGAAAAACAGTGAAATGTTTACAGAACTTACAGGCTATATTTCAAAACTGTTGTCCATCATGAAATTGAGCACTTTTAGTATATATTACAAGACTCTCCACTTAATTCGAAGAAAATAACCTTTTGCCCCCAACTTACCTTCCACACTGCAGGCGTGTTATCAGAACATCAGTTATTATTGATTTTTCACCAACCCTTACAAAATCTTAAGTTGTCTTCTCAAATGTTACCAGAAAGTAAATGCTGCCTCCAAGTCATCTTAGATATAATCAAGTAGTAGAAGAGTTGAAGGAAGGCATAAAGTTCTCTAAACAATAGTACAGTTAAGTGCAACTGTTTTGTTGCAGCAAAACCATCACTTTAAAACATTGGAAAAAACAGCTGCAATTCTAAGTGGGGAGTTCAAGTGTACAAAAGAAAATTTTCATCAGAAATGTAGTTCTTAGCCTTTTAACACAAAGCAATTTTGAAATAGCTCATCTCCTTAAGAGTAAAGAATTAACTGATACCTCTTTCATTCTTTGCATAGTTGGCAGCTCACAAGTCGTGTACAATCAAGATAATAATTTTGTGACGTTACCACTGTTTAGAATCTATTTAGACAGCTCGTGCATGCCTTTACTGCCTGAGAAAAAAATGTGTCTTTGCATGTATGTATTAATATGAAAGCTAGAAAATGTTTAAACTGTTTTCATTTTATTGCTTTATAGGAATTTAGAAAAGTAATTAGAAATCATATTGCCTTTTGTTAGACACAGAATTATGAGATTATCATCATAGATTTTGCTTTTAACAACCTAAAAAGAGCAACAGGAAGATGGGAATGGCATGCCTGCACCACTCTTAACATTGTGATTTAAGTGAATAATATTAAATGTGTTTTAAATACAAAAATCTCCAATCCCTTACTGTTTTACATTTTTTTTCCCTCTTTGATGCAGTTAATATAAAGTTCACTGTCAACATTCAATGAAAAACTATAAGATTTACTCAGAAGTTCATTACTTCCAGTCTTGTGTGAGAGACATTATTTGAAGCCTTGTTTAATTTTCTTAAAACATTAACAGCAGGAATTCTGCATTGCCTTGTTATGTTGTGGGTCAGTGTTCTAGCATCTAGTAGGATATATCAATCAAACTGGTTTTCATCTTTTTGAAGTTAGCTGAGAATGAATGCACAGCCCTACACTGACTCTCCCTCCTAATCAGTTTCTGCTTCCATATGCCACTCCTCCAGGGATTTTGAATGTGTATATGGAAAACCTGTCAATCTTAAACCCCCTAGGCAGAAATATAAATCCTAGCAAAGTGTTGACTTATGATCACAGAGATGAACAATTAATGGAATGAACATAACCTCAGAAAAAGAGAAATAATATTTCATTGTCATTGAAGCATTACCATTTCAAAAGAAGTTAAAGTGTACTTGTAATGATCAGATTTTTAGGTTGCTTAGTTATGTACCTAGTCTTAGACATGATTGTTGATCGAAGGTTGTACACATACATATATGTACATACGTATATACCTATATATACATAATATGGTTACATTAAAAATATTTTGCCACAGACTTTTCTGATGTAGTACATTTTCCATCCATAGCAAGTATAATGCACAAGTACACTGCAGCCTAAGTTCACATCAATTAGCTAAACACATCACCAATATATTCTCAATTTCAGATTTAATAATTATTGCTTTTTTTGGTAGAAGTAAAACGAGCAGACATTTTTGGAAGTTATTTTCAGGCCAAAATGTATGGGAGATTTTATCACCTACTCAAATAAAGACAATATTATCAAGCAAAATAAAAATTTTAGTTGCATAAATTAAGCTTTGCTTCCGCCATAGTGGTGAAGAGCAAGGTCAAGACCAGTAGAGTTGTTCCAGACAACTTGGTGAAGCATTAGGTGCTTCACCTTGTAACTGAATTGAATTCTGATTGTTTCAAGGACTTTTCTAGCTATTTGATGGAGAGGATCAATAAGAATCTGATGGGACTGACCCTTCCTCTAACAAAACAACACTGAAATAATCTTCCATGGGCTGAAGTACTCACTGAGTTTGAGAGTTATGCAATGAACTTAGATGACATACAGGACTTCATTGCAGGCAACTTCTAGAATAGATTGTTAGTGTCTCCCAGTGGGACAGTAAGATTCCAGCTTGCCTTAAATAAATTATCAATTTGTGTCCAAAAAACCAATTCAGCCACTCTCAAATTCTGAAATTTATTTCCTGACAAAGCAAAATGCACTTTGGTGGATGACAGAGACTTCTGGTAAAGTAACTCTGAGTCCATTTAAAGTCTTCTGTAACTATTTAACATGGTTTCCAGTCTGAGTGCAACCTGACAGCTACACTAGTTCCTGTGACTGATGGGGAACTCCTATCAGTGCAGAAAGCTTTTTCAAAGGTGGCTTTGTTTAGTTCAGTCAGCAGCCTTTCTGGCCATCGCACTGACCATGATGTTTTTCTGACTCACCTGTGGACCTAGGCTGGGGCAGATAGGATTGCACTTGTGTGGTTCCACTCTTTCCTTTCAGAGAAATCCCAGAGGATGGCATAGGGCAATTGCTCATCAGCCCCGAGGGCTCTCTGTCATGCAGGATTCCACAAGATTTCATCCTGTCATCTCTCCTTTCAACATGTATATGAGGCCACTGAGGAGATAATGAAATAATTTGGGCTGTGGTGTCATCGGCATGCAGACGATACACAGTCCTACTCTCTTGTCAGACCAGGATGGTGCAGTCATTTTGTGCTTCCAGTACCTGGCTGAAATAGGGGTATGATGGCAACTTAATCCCAGGGAGACAGGTGCTGTGTTGGATAAGTAAAGGGAATCATTCAGAAGATGTTATCTACCTTCATTATTCAGTTCCACCTCTTTTGAAAGAGGATTACAGTCTCAGATTTCTCCAGGTTCCTAAGTCTGGTTCTGGGTTTTCAAATTGGATCAATGGTGATAATGACTATTTGTCACTTTTGTTTCAGTCAGTGGCAATAATTTTTACTGGTGTGAAGCTTACCACACCTGTCCAGGTCTTCTTCCAGAACATATCCTGCAGTCCAGTGTCCCTGGACAAGGGCTACAAATGACTGCCAGGTGTTTAATAAGTACTGACAGCAGTTCATAGCACTTCAGCACTTAGCTCCCGCTGAGTAAATAAATAACAGAATATATGGTACTATCTATCTGATTTAGAATGATATACAATGTAACATTTTAATGATTCTGTATGTTACGAACACAGCTGTGCGGGGTATTTCTCTGCCTTTCAGCAGAGATGAACCTGACTGCACTGAAGTGAGTCACCTGAGATCTTGCATTCTCAGCCACTAGATGTGAAAGTTCATTCATCTGCTAAATTTGATCCTAGATCTAAATTTATTCTCTGTTCATCCAAGGAAGGTCAGGTTTGTTGATCTTCAGGCATGGTGAAGGGAAGTGATGATGATATGTAAATAATACTTTGGAATATGAATCTATCTGGATTAAAATACTGTATATAACACCATGTTCTTTAATTTGAAAATAAATATTCAATTTTACAGAGACATTTTAGAAAATAAATGCAACCTTTCTTACCTGAGTTTAGCTGTATGAAAACAGCTTTTTTTAAAGTTTGCTGAGCTAAAGTCTACTGTACATTACTCACTGCAAAAATTTATACTAGTTTTATAGTTCAGTGTGATAGTATAAACTTAATATAAAATTTAGCATGACCTCAAGTCATATTGAACAGAGAGAGACTATTAGTGTTAATTTAATGCCAACAGTTTCTACTGTTTTGGAAACACTGTTATAGTCATATTGCACCGCATAATATCAAAATGGTTAGCATCCTTTTCTATATAATTGCATGGTTTCATCTGGCAGTCCATGATATTTTCTCAATCTAAAAGGCAGCTGGAAGTGCTTGTTGGTACTTTGCTGGTTTATACAAAAGTCAAAGTAATCTAAATCAGATGAACTAAACTGTGTTTAGTACTACACTTAACAATATCTGATTAATTCAAAATGCAAAAATTAATATTTATATATTAAAATATTTGTATAGATGGCATGTTGAAGTAATATTTAGGGGAAGACAATGAAAAATTATTAGAAAGACATGAATGTTCTATAATCTGACATTTTATTCCTTGAGAAGGAAGAAAATATTTTTTTCAGAAAAGCCAATAATTATATAATGTGAATGTTTCTTCTTCCTACTGATGAGTGAAAGTGAACTATACTTGCTATAAAATGCATGACATGTAGGGTGTTAAAAAAAATTTTTATACAACTTTAAATTCTTGTCAAACATAAAATATTCCATAACTCGAACCTGTCATTCAAGCCCTGAGCTTCAAGTGAATATCTATGGAGCAATAGTGAGCCTCTGGAAATCATATTCCTACCTTTCTACTAGTGCAATTGTCAGCTTTATATCTATTTCTAATCTTTCTGTTCTTTGTTTCTTGAATGATACAAATTAAGAAATTTAAAATACCTCTGAAGCAAGGTCCATTACCAAATAGCTATTCGTTGAGCTGCCATCAAAAATCAAAAAGAGATCTTGTTTTTAATGTTTTATTGTTTGTAAATGATTTCTAAAATGTCACAGTCAGTCAAATTGCATTTGTCCACTTTTTCCATTTCTGTCTTTTCATATATATATTCTGTGAAGGGGGAGGAGGGGGGGGTGTTTGTGGGCTTGATTTTGGTTTGGGGGGTTTTTGTTTTGTTTTGTTGTTTTTTGTAACAGTTCCTTCCATTAGAAAATATCCTCTAATATATAATTAGGTGGTTTCCAAGAGGGCATTTAATTATAATTAATACCTCAACTTCAAGTAGTCTGTACACTTAAACACACAGAAATTAGCCATACAAGTCTATACATCCACATACAGTGCTCAAGGGAGTACAGGATGACAGAAGTTCCCAATTTTTCAACAGCATATCTGCAGAATGCAATGTGCTAAAGTTGGAAGAACATTTCCTTTTATAAGCTGACACAGCTGCTGCTGCTTTTCCCAGCCAACATTAAAAATTCTGAAGTTACTCCATTACAAAATGTGACATGACAATACAGACTACATCACTGACCGTACGTTATAGAAAAGTTACTTGGGATATAAATCCCAAAGGCTTTACTTTGATTTACCAAGAATGCCCACATTCTTTTGTTTATTGTAGCCTGAGGAACAAGCTTTTCAACTTTAAAATCTTTTGAACTTGCCTCCCCCTGGAAAGGAAAAAAAAATCACTAGGCTGGGATTTAGTTTGGGGTTGTTCCAAAACTATTATAAATTACTGTCCCAAATATCAAAGGCTTTTGATATTAAACTATTAGGAATATTCTTGAACTCCAATAGCACAGACATAACTGCATTTTTTGAGAAAGTAATGAAAAAGACATTAATGAAAATGAATTTAGTAAAATTTGGGGAAAAAAAAACCATAAAATATTCTGGTAAAGTAAGAAGGTATCCTAAAAATCTTTTATTTTTTCATGTGAAATTTTAGTGGTAATTTTGTTTTGCACTGTTAAGACAGCAATTAAAACAAAGATGGAAATACTGACTTTCTACATATCATGCTGATAAAGAAGCATCCACAATATTTCAGTATTGATTAACTTCTTCCTGTAAGACCATTCCATTTAGGGGAATTTACAGGTATGCACTTTGCTCACCTCAATCCTAAAAAGAAACATTCTAACACATAATGAGTTACATTTACCCTGGTGCAAACAGATTGTAGAAGGACCTTGGGAAATAAACTCATGTTAGCACTTATACTAACTTCATGTAAACAAATCAAGAACAGTTAAACTGTATTTGAGAGAAACACAATCATGACGTAGTGTCAACTGTATATTGTTACAGCGCAACAGCTTTTTCAGCCTAGCAGCCCTTGGCCCCTCCTTGCCTCTTAGGAAGAGTGTGGCTCCACTACATTAATAAAACCACTTTTCAAGGTAACTTTTCAAGCCAATGCCACCTTCTACAAAGACACCATAACCAGGGTAGGTACAAGGACGAGCATATGCAATGGTGACAACAAGCAATGTTCTATATATTCCTGACACTACCTTCAGCAATACTGTGAATTTCATCCTAAAGTTTTCAGCAGTGCACACATAGTTTCTACCACACAGCTGACATTTGTGGTAATATCTAACCACTATGTGAAGGTAGTATCAAAATGGAAATAATCACGGAGAAACTTAAGAAAAATATAAGGAAAGGTCAACAAATTCTCAAACTGAGAACCATCAATATATTATGGTAAATATTAATGGTCTTCAAGATCAATGTTCTCCCTGGCCCTTATGATAATAATATCAGCTATACAAAACTAAATGTATGAAATGGACATAAATCCATAACACATTGAAGCACATCAATAAAAAAAAGGACATAGTGATTGTTTTAAATGGCTTCTGGTTCTAACATTGCTCATTCACTGCCTTCTGAGTACCTGTTAAGATCAGGGAGCTGGTCATTCACCAGCAAAAGCAATTAAAAAATGCAAATGACTGTGCATTTATTGTCAAGATTAGCTAGATAAAAAAGGTCTGCTTCATAATATGTTTCCGATTACATAATTAGATGTTTGTATTATAAACAATAAGAAAGAATAGAAGCCTTTAGGATTTTTTAAAAAGGCTTCAATTAAAAAATAGATGAGCATTGTGACATAAATTCTATTAAAGAGTAACAATTAAATTTCCCTCTGAGAAATTAGAAGGCACCATCTTGTGGTTACTCTGCAGGAATGCAGTCAGGACAGCCTCCTGCCTGTCATCTCCTCCTACCCCTTCCCATTATGTCAATTGGAATGTCAAAATTCTGCCACAGACAAGGAGAATGTTTTGTCATTCCCAATACTCCCTCTGAAGAAAACCTGTGAAACTATGTACTAGGTAGGACTAGAGGAGTTATTTAGCTCAAAATACGCTCCGGGTTATCAGATTACTCAAATGTGTGTGTGAGGTAGACAGCAAATTCAGAATTATTGGCAATTGTAGCAAAACCACACTTAATTTTGAAGAAGTTTAAGATCAAATATTACCACAATCTAAAGTCTCTGCAGCTCAGTAAATCTGCATGAAATTTTGAGCCAGCTAAGATCAGAAATTTCTATTCCTGATATCCTTACGTTATCAAAACTAAAACATGGTTTGCACATTTTGCAGAAGGTGTTTGAAATTTTTGTAAACAATTTATTTTGGGCAAGAGTCAACCAATTAAGTTTGTGCCATCTTCAAAGACATAGTCTCATATACAGGTCACAGTTCAGCATTCAGAATTTCTTGTTCAATAGAATCTGCAGTTTTAAATAAAACACTGTTTTTTATGTAACACACATGTATATTCACAGCTACTGATGTCTCCTTTAGGTCCAGTCCTGCTTATTCATTGTACCTTGTGAGATAAACTGTCCAGACTGATCTTTCTCAACTTAATTGTGTAGCTGAGCGGTGAATTATTTACTATGGAAAATTCAGTTGGTTTTGTCTTCCTTAGGAAACGTATGTAAAATATAAACCAGTATCAATTTAGTTATTGTTTTTATTGCTTTTATAATCAATTATAAATAAATAACTGTTTCAGAGAGGCTAATTCAACTGATGTTTAGGTTATGATTTGATCGTATGACTCCAGAAATACTTGGTTGGTGTTATTGTTTCAGTAGGCTTCCAATAACACAAAATACTAGATTAAATCTTAGAGCATACTGATCTCCCCTAGTGAAACAAACAGCTAAGGTATGCTGACTTGTGTCTCATTTCACATTTTTTGAAGTACTTAACAGTTCAAAATTAATAAAATGTACATCTGCTAATTTTTCACAAGCAGACCTAGTTCTGACCTTCTTATGGCTCAATGAGTTTTGAATGGCTACAAATGACATCAGAATTGAATCCATATATTGTTCTTTTCACATCCGTCAGATCTGGATCTTCTAGAAAATACTCAGTAAATTAGGACACTCATTTTTCAAACAAACTAGCCATAGTAAGTGTCAGTGACTGACAGTCAGACTGTGATAACATCCAGACTTGTCTTTGCTTTTGAAACCTGTCAATAAAGAGGAATTTCTCTGTGTCTGGGAAGTGTTGTGGTGGCATGAATTCATGTGTAGTATTCTGCTTATTGACATCTGCTTCCCAGAAAGACTACAGCTAGTGTCACATGTTTCCTTTGGATTTTTGAGCACATCAGGAGCATAGATGTTCTAAAACACTTTGGTTACCAGATGCAATTGTTTTTTAGCAAATAACACAATTTTGTCTGGTGCTTTTCTGAGCTCAACCCCTTTCAAGATTTCACTCCTCCAACTAGGTTCACACCAGCCAATGCCTCTGTTTACATGTGCATTCCAGGACCAGGGTGACATTGAAAATGCTAAAAAAAAACCCATATCTAGATTATACACTTTAAATCTGTATTGCCCCCCCACTAGAAGTGCAACTGTATATTTTGCATACATTAAAAAGCAGACACACATATTAATTTCCTCATTTATATCCTAGGATACTCTATATATTCAGCAGCTGAAGTTATCTGATTTCTTTTGTTTCCTTGGTTGTTAATATGACCTTTGATCTTCTCTGTCTCCAAATGTTGACAAGCATTACACAAATGCCAGAATGATATTCCAATTCTAAAGTACCTGATGATATGATGAGACCTTTCTAGTACAAGTACTGTTAAAAGGTCAGACACCTCCAGTCATTGCTATCTCTATCCATCATTAACAAACAAAAATAAAAAAGAAACAAATTAAAAAAAAACTAAACCCACCCCCCCCCCCAAAAAAAAAACAACACATAGGGCTTAGAGAAAGAAGTCCTTAATTAAGAAGTTTCTGTTTGCTTCTTCATACAACTTCCAACATGCTGTTATTGTCACGTAAGATATGCATTCACACCCTGCAAAACACTAAACTCATATTACAAGTTTATTATCAAGACAGTCCTATTTTTTCTAAGCAAGTGTTTGTTAAAAATCTAGAAAAGCTAAACCAAATTATACTGATGTCCATAGGAAATCCATATCCACCTTACAAGTGGATAAAAATTGTTGAGACTTATATGGGTTACTTAAGTAACTGGTAGCTTTTCCCTACCAAATTCATTTCAGAAACATAACATTCCAATAGTATGTTAACAGAAAGGAATCAGCCTGCAATATCATAAAAAAAAAAAAGAGGATCTAAATGGTCCTTTAACAATTTAATAAAATGTACCCATGTTCAAACTGTGTTTAGGAACTTGTGACCTCACACTGCCTTTGTGTGTACTAGAAAAAAAGCTTCTTTAACAATATATTTATAACAGGACACTTGCATACCAAAAGGTTGCCTCAAAAGAAGTGAAAACAAATTGTAAATTTTCTTAGTAACAATTCAAGTTACAAAAATTCACCAGTAGCATCTGGAAAATACCTCTCTCTCTATATATATATAGCTTTGGGATTTACTACTGATTTTATCAAATTAAATTACTAAATAGAAATACAGAAACTGCCATAGGTCACAAGCTCCTCAAAAGAAGAAGAAAAAAAGAAAAAGACCTAGTAAAATCCAACAATTTCTCTCAATTTTTAAAATTCAGAATATGTCATAGTAACAAAATATATAGTTTGAGTTTAGGTTTAAACATGGGCACATATATAGAGAGAGATTTATTTATTTATTAAGCAAAAATTATAATTCCAACTAAGAATTTCACAAGATATTACTAGTGTTGGCACAATTACAGTATTGTGGTTGTATAAATTGCAAGTACAGAGCAAATTAACACTAGAATTTTCAAAATTGAGTCAGTTTGAAATTACAGGACATCAGTAGTAAACCCATCAAAAAAAATTATGCTGATGTAATTTTTTCCAGATGCTACCAGGACAACTTTAAAATATAAACTTATGTAAAGAACATTTCTATAGAGACATTTTTAGATTTTAACTTTGAGCTACAGACAGTTTGTCTTTTGAAAATCAGAATTATCTGTAGAAGATTAATTTGTTTCCCATTACAGTTTCGGATTTCTTCTTCATCCATAAAATTAACTGCAGTGAACTTCCAGGAGTAAAAAGCTGTCTTTTTTCAGGCTTGAATAAGAAGAGAAATAGTCACTTGTCCTGAAATCTGGCTATAATTAAACACATTGAAGACAAATTAAAAACTGTAAATGTAAAACTTTGGATACTTAGCTGTGATCCTTTGTTATACAAGTACTGTACTATACAATAAACAATCAGTATGCATCACTTATATTTTGCTGCCAAATGCTTAACATATTATTTAAATAGGCCATAAATATAAAATAAAATAGGAAAAGACAATATTTACCTTTTCCAACTGAGCATTTTTTTTTGATTTGTACAAAAACTCCCCCACTGCCACAAAGACAGAAAGCACCAGTCCTGCTGCCAACACGATGAAGATTCCTCCAATGTTTTGAACTCCCAAAGCACTGGCCTCTTTACTTTCCTCCTCTGGGCAGCCATTGCCTCTCCACCATTTCTCTTTCATCATGTGGAGCTTGCCCTCCTCTTGCAGCTGAAGAATTGCTATAGTGATCTTGTCTCTATATGGAGAACCTAAAGGGACCACAGGGAACATATATTGCATGGAGTATGTTTTAAGGAAAGTTAGTTATTCCTGATGAGAATAAAATGTAATATAATGTCACAGGAAAAACTATATCCTCTACAACCATAACATTTATCAAAAAGCCATTTACATCTCACCACAGTCACACTGGTTATATAAATACAAACCCACATGTGCACACACATATAAATATACATGCACAAAATTTAATCCAGCTGGTGGTGCCTGTAAGCCAGGCAACTTGATGCAACAAGTCCACATTTAGTCCCACAGTCCCCAAATCTTCATGTCCAACTCTTATATCCAGCCAAATAGTATTCATCTTTCAATTTCCATCAGGCTTTTAATTATGCCGCAGTAGATTTAGTCTAATATACATTAATCTATAGGCTGTTGTTTCACAGCTTCTTACCCTAAAGTTAATCCAAGGTCTGATATGTAATGAACACTTTATACTATTACGTTATCAAAAGAAGAAACAACAATTTATCTCTATTTGACAGATTGTCAGGCACTTAAGATGATACCTTTCAAGCACACACTTACTTATTAACAGTAACAGGTAGTAATGCACTCAGAAAGATAAGGTTAAGTATGTTTGGATAACAGGGATGTAAATTTTCATATTTTAATGCATTTCCTTCTCATAATTCAGTATTTTAAAATGACACGATAATTTTGCAGCTTTTGAACATTTCAGTATTTCAAGGGGTAGTTCAAAGGATAATGTCATATCTTTGTAGGTCATCTGCTCTCTTTTCCTTTATATAGTGCATAAGGACTTTTCAATGGTATTTTAAAATCTACATTAATTAATGAATAACACCAATAGAGAAAGGTTTTCTTTTCTGAATGTTAGAGAGTAAATCACATCAGTTAGAAGTGCTTTCTATGTTAAGATTTGTGTAATGTTTAAAGAGAGAACAAAGCCATAATTTTTCTTCTCCTCCTTCAAAAACACGAACAAAAAACTCTTCATTAAAGTGGGTAAGAAATCTCAGGGAAAAAAAAAGAGTAGATTAAAATACATGGCATCCCTCTTTCGTGTCATATGAATGCAATTCTACAAAGAATCCCTCCTCTTTTTCTTTCAGTCATAATAATGCTACTTACTAGCTATAATTTTTACAGTATTTCCTTTGGCTGAGTAATAAAATCCATTTTCATTAACTTGATACCTTTTAAAAAAAATTCTCAGCATCTTTTAGAGAGATGCTGCCCATTTGACTATTTCATGTACTGTGATCTGCTGTGAAGGAACTGAAGGAATGCATGGATAGGGTTTTTTATGCTCTACACTCTTGGAAAACATTTATTTTGGAATTTCTTTCAATTTATTCTTCATTTCTTCAGTTTCTTCTTACATATCTAGAGCTTATCATAAAAATAAAGCTAATAGCAAAGGGTTGCTGTGCCAGCATGGAAGTAAAACATAGAAAGGATCATTAATTACAAAACACTCTGGGCTTTTCCTTCATTCCCAAATAAAAGGTGGGAAAAGCTGATCTAAAAGTGTTTAAGTTGCAAGAACTTGTGCTTTTATCATCTATACTTAGGAAAGAATGATGTTCTGTACTAGGAGCCAAACTGTGTTTAGGCAGGACCATACAAGAAGCAGAAAGAAAGGAAAACAAACTGTACTCTCTTGTGCATGCAGGGACCTAAGTCACACTGTTTCAGACCATCCTGATTATGCTGAAACTCTTCAAAACCCTATACTTGACAGATTTCTTCAGTCAGATGGAAGAAGGAAAGTGTTTAGTCCACAAGAGCCTGGGGAAGTGTAAGTGCATACTTTAATCTTTTGGGGATATTTTCAGCATTACACTGCCTATAAATATTTAACCACAACAACAACTTAAATAACATTAGATTCTGAGAAATAATTTTGGACCCAGTCTAAACCATCTTCTGAGCTGACAGGCTGCTTTCTAATTAAACTGATTTGCATTTCATTTCCATATTTTCTGATGGTCTAAGTATAGGCAGTACCAACTATTCTTCATGCATTTTTTATATATTCTAGGGACTAGATTTGTACGCATATAGTTCTAGTCCATTTGAAGTGCTTAAAAAGTGAATTAACTGAGGAATTCATAGATAGAAGCCATAAAGCACAGACTAATACTATCTACAATGAGTTAAGTTTACAAGGATTGTATTAGAAGCATGCAGTTAATAGTGATTCAGTTCAACAGTATAACTTATTGTTGGTGATTTGCAAAACTTTGCACAAATAGTTGTGGAGTGGACAGATTACAGGGCCTTTGGTGTTTCTACTGCTATATTTGTGTTTGTTATACCTTATTATCTTTCTCAAAAATGGTAAACTTACAAGTAAGGATCAATGTGTTCCTACTGCAATATCTGTATTTACTGTACCTTGTTAGCTTGTCTTAAAAATGGTAATCTCACAAGTAAGGATCAATGTAGGATGACCAGCATTGCATACTGTTGCTGTTAAATTAAACATTTAAAATTTTATACACATGAAAAGCTAGCATTCAATGCTGTAGTTCTATTCTGTTTCTCAATGACTTACAATGATCTAAATTCACTGATTCACACTTTGCAATAAACAATGAGTACACCTAATAATCTGCTATGTGAAAAAAAAATAATTTTTAATGCTGTTTATACTGATTCAAGTAGTTATTAAGAGAACAAAAGAAGCATAGCAATGATATTCTTTCCTAAGGTTTTATTTGCTCCTAGATTTTTTATGATACAAGCTGGCTTGCAAGTCCCAGCAATGGAAAATCCACCCAGAAGCACCTAAAGTGGCTAAAAGTATCATGGTCTGATCTGTGGATGATAAAGTTAGCATACAAAAAGAAGAGAAAATACATAGAGAATATCGACAAGGCATCCAGATTAGACTCTGGATGTTAAAACTGTTTTACTTAAAGAAATGAAAAATTTCAGGAAGTAAATGTAAAAGATTTTTGACATTTACTGGTAATTTTCACTGTCACTTCTATGACATGACTAAAAAATGAATCAAGTCCTTCTATGAGATGTTGCAAGAAGGCCATGTCCTGGTTTTTTACATTTTTTAAAATCATAAGTATTTCATTTAGGAGAATTTACTGTTCAAGAGAAAAAAATAAAATGAAAACAGAAATTTTAAGCCTCCCAAACAATGTATACAAATGCCTTTGCAAAATAAATAAAGTATGAATAAGAGTAAAGTAATAAAGCAGAAGCCATTAAAAAAAAAATAAAATTCTGCCATGTGAAGAAATGTGAACTTCACATCTTAACCTTCAATAAAAAGACAAGCAGTTGAAAAAAATCTTACCAGTCTGTGCATGGGGGGAAGGCTAGGAGGGGACAGACTCAATAATATTTAAATCTCCATCCCAAAGTCAGGGAAAAAGATGAGTATATAATCTTCCATTGATTGCAGAGAAAGGGACTGAAGGGCCTACAGATCATAATCTATACATTATTTGCTGATCCCACTCTAGCTGCTGTTTACAGGAATGAGAATTTCTGCTGGAAGAATTTTAGGACTTCCTGTTAGAGATTATAGAGACCTTAGTGCCTTCCTATGATCAACAAACTCAGTAAGGGATGCAATAATTTCTATTTGCAGTTACCTTCTTATGAAAATCTAAAATTATAATTTGCATAAAATTCTATTGTCTGAAACATCCGTACAAAACTAAGATAACAAAGTCTCAGAAATACTGCAGAAGTCATACATAGATAAGTTTTCTGCCCTGAAGTCTCAGTATATAAAGACTTATGCAAATAGTGATATGTTTAGTCATAAATCATGAACACATAAGCTTTCTATATTGAGATTTCACTGCATACAGATTAGAGATTAGTATGTTGAAATCCTGCCGATCTGGCTGACCTTGAAAAGGCTTCCTACTAGATTATAATTTAGTGAAATCTACTGCCTGGTTCCTCTTAGTCTGTTTTACTCAATCCATCAATTACAAAAGGAGTTGGAACATATTGGCACCTGTAGAACTGAATTCGGCCCAAAGTAAGCAAAAAGGAATGCAGCATTCCACTAACTCCTTCATTAAGAAAATGTTGAACCAGGAACTTCTTTGTTTCATCACTCCAGGTGCATTTTGTTAAAAGAAGTCACTACGCATTGTCTGGTATTTTGAAAGTTGGTGCCCATGAAACATAGTAACATGTTACTTTTGCTACACAGAAAAATCCATTCTGAACACTCCTACACCACTGATAACATCTTTTGTTTCTGTTACTTTTTTTCTTATGTTATTAAAAATCTCAAGACTATTTTACTTATCTTGTAACATTATTTCATACTCTGGTACTAGGCCTAAGCAAAAGAGAGAAGTAGTTAGGAGTACAGCATCATATTCAGAACCTAGGTACAAAATTTAGATCATCAAAAACTTCTAAACTTCTTCTAATACTGAAGTATTTATTGGAAGGTGAAAGCCGCATGTGACAGGGAAGATACTCCTTTAATATCTAGGTGTTGAAGCTGTATGAGACTAGTTTACATTGAAAAAAGCAGCCAATTCATGTTCTGGTTTTAGCAGTCAAAAGGAAGAAGCACCAAAATCAGCATGGGGGTATTTAATTTTTTTTTTTGAGTGTGTTTTTTTTTTCTAGCATGAGCCCATTCCCATTGTGCTTACACCAGACTGATCTAGCTATCTTAAAGCTAGCTTGGGTACATATGTATAAGTGTCAGTCACAGTCTCACTCCAGTGTAAGCATATCTGAAATTTCCATAAGAATGCTGGCTAATGCCATTTATACAACTGGGAATAGGTGGAATTATTTTAGTCTTGGCATATTGACACTCTTCTGTACTTATCTCATAGCTTAGCCCCATCAAGAATCACGGACTAAATGTTCTGCCACCAAACTGATCACATGCTTAGTTAAATCATATTTGGAAGTTTTGTTTGTTATATTGTTGTGTATCTCTGTCCATCAGTTACTACCATGAAGCTTTTTTGTTTTCACAATACAAAATTTAGTCCAGGCCTTTGGAACAGAAATTCCTTGCTAGAGGATAACTGGTGGTACAGTATATGGCGTTCAGTTTCTCTTAAGTGTCATGCATACTGGAGTGATAGGCATGATAGTAACAAGATGGAAGGGATTTCGTTTACACATAATTGTGAAGTAGATATTTAAACATAGGGTCAACATATCTTGGTTTGTTCTTCCTATCTGTGGACTGAAAAGTCTCCAAGCAACACACAAAGAAGAGGGATTCTGTCAGTTCCAAGTCCCTGGCTCCACTTTCAAAATCAGCTCATTTTCACATTAGAAAAGATCACCAAGGACTCTTTGCAGGTCACTGAGTAATGCCATTGCCGTAGCTGGGGATCTGATGGATTAAAATTCTTTGGCAATCATAGGAAGCAAGCAACACCCCAAAGTGAAGAGAAGAGCAATAAATCAAAAGAAGAGGCAACAGTTCCTGCGAACATGACACAGGAACAGATCCTTCTTTATCCAAAAATCTGGTCCTCAGTTTGACTCCAAGTAAATGAGCAAGGCTCACCAATTAGAAAGAAAAGAGCCACTGATGAAAAATGTTCTCAGTAGCAAAATTAGCCACTTTCATAAGAAGTAGTAATTGGCCAAGTATTTTTAAGAGTATAGAACAAACGGATATCATTGCATTACACCAGGAGATGGATGTGGTTTCTAAATGTTGCTTTGATAACAGGCTTTCTTTGTGATGTTAAGTGAAACTTTTTCTTGTTTCTTAGCTCTGTGCCTCACAGTAAATGTGTTGTATTATATTTATGAAATGATTAGACATTACAGCATTTTCATCTCTAAGGTACATATGAATTAATAACAAAGCATCCCAGACACAGAGTTTAAATACAATTCCCAAGCTTGGAAAAGTCAAGAGTCAGGAAACGTTTTAGATTAGTATTTTCTGCCAAATGTAATCACAACCCTTTCACAAGTGGTGTGTTCTCTAATTGTTTTCAATTCTTCTGGCTTTCAGTGTTTCACTCACTGTGCTGTTTGTCTCTAAAACACTGTGACAGATTCAAAACCATGGTGCTAGTCTTTTCATTTATTCTAGTCAACTTAGAGAATTCTGTCCTCAGCATTGGGGCTGGATGAGATAGATAGTGAGAATTCAGATTTATGAAGAGTTTTCAGAATTTTAAATCTCTTTCCATTACAAGGGAATCATCAGGGTGCAGAAAATGAAACTAGATATGCTCATATCAAAAGACAGACAATAGCTTCTATTTACACCTTTGGGATGCAAATTCAAGTCACTGTTCAAAGGGAAGTATCTTGATTCTGTAGTTAACAAGTCCAAAGTACTTTCATCACAAAACTGTTGCATTTCAGTACTATGAAAGGCAGAACTTTGGAACTGTCCTCCAGAGATAGTCTAGTCCACCCCACCTGCTCAAGCTACAGCATGTTACTCAGGGCACGTTTTCCAGTTGGCTTCTGAATATCTCCAAGGATGGAGACTCCACAACAGCTCTTGGCAACCTGTTGTAGTGTTTGATCACCCTTACTGTAAAGAAAGGGTTTTGAGTGTGTGTTTTTTTCCTCTCACATTTAAATGGAATTTATTTTATTTCCGTTTGTGCCCTGTGCCTCTTGTCTAGTCGCTGGGTGACAGTGAAAAAAGTTTGACTCTCTTCATTATTTTCCTTCATCATTTTGCTTCATCAGGTACTTATACACATTGACCACATACCCTCTGAGCTGCCTTCTCTTCTTCAGGCTGAACAGTCCCAGTTCTGTCAGCCTCTCCTGTAACCTTCAGAGAGACTGTGGTCAGTTTGCTTTCAGTTATTACTTGTCCCTCAGAAAAACCTTAAAGCATTGTAGTTAAACTACAGGACATTGGGTGGAGGGTGATACTTGTTCAGTGAGCCTGGGTTGCTGGGAAATGAGATTCCA
Organism: Nyctibius grandis; assembly: GCF_013368605.1. Lineage (NCBI taxonomy): Eukaryota > Metazoa > Chordata > Aves > Nyctibiiformes > Nyctibiidae > Nyctibius > Nyctibius grandis. The sequence continues at coordinate 83,286,638 of NC_090658.1, forward strand.
CTTCTAATACGCAGTGAAAAAGGAATACTTATCCAGGAAATGCAAGACAGACAAAATAAATAGCTGATGCTGCAGCTTTTTCAGATCAAGAATGCCTAAAACCATGCAAACACCATGTGCTGGGATGCAACACACTAGTTTGTTTCTAATTAGGGTGACATATCAGGACAGAGACATTTTACATTTGTAAATGAGTCTTTGACAAGGCAATACATACATATGTCCTAGGCTCTACAACATCAACATTGAAGTTTTAATAGTCTTTGCTTCAGTTACATCTGTTCAGTAAATTCCTACTAGAAACTGCTTTTCTAAGGCAGAGTCTGCTCGCAATAGCTACCGGACGTTAAGTGTTTTGACAATTCTTTATTGATATAAAGCTCGGTCTCTTAACATGACTCTCAGATAGTGCTTCAATATGCTCATAATTCTGAGGCAACTATAAAAACCAGTTCTTTTATCAAATATGTTAGGTACACATTCTTACATTTCAGCAACAATAAATTAACTGCTCAAGCAGTTGAAATTATCAAATTAGTTTCAATACATGCTTTGACCTGCAGAAAAATAAATAATTTGCACCTATTTTTTGTGCATTATGTTCAACTAATGAAGACAAATATATTCATTTCTTTTAGTTACAGAAGAACTGAAGCTCAGCACTTTTATGCATGCATAAGTGATGAATATTACAGTTCAAATTATATGAAGGATTACAGATTCAGTTCAGGCAAGCAGAAGAAAAAGGCTCCCTGTGTTGGTACGTGGTTTCCTATTTATTCCTATAAAGACCGATCTCTTTATACATCTCATCTCCAAGGACTGCTAAAAAAATGCTCATATTACATAATTTGTATGGTCTGAAGGTAATAAGTAGCTTCAAGAGAACTAGGGTGCCTTAACAATAAAACCAAGCGATTGCTCAGAAATTGTTTTTTTTAATTATTATTATTTCTTGCAGTGCTTTAGATTTTGAAAACTATAGTCTGGGACTGTTTATATTTTTAGTATTGAAGTTCAGAATGCAAAAATTGCACAGTGTTACTTACACTTATTATTTGAAATTACTTAAGAATGTATACTATATATACATTAACACATAAACACATTTTCGAAGTAGACAGAGTGCTGGACTGTAAGAAGGAAATTTTTCTCTTCAAGCAGTACTTTTCAACAGCTAATAGACAAGGATACCTCAGATCTCCTCAGTGTCCCACACAATATAAACAGGAAACAGCTGCAAAGTCTGAAATCTCAGCAATGATTAAATTGAAAGCCAGTGTTGACTGTTGGGTTTAGTAATTTACAGAGAAAATCCAGGAATATATTTTCATCAATGCAAATTTTAAACTTCTAAACTCTTCAATATTTTCAGATATGTAGAATTTTGTTTCAGTTATGTTAACCAAGTGTGTTGTTAACAATTTTGAGGACTAAATTAATACATCATTTACCTGTTATTCCTTTCAGTTTTGGAACTGCCTGCTTTTTGAAAGGTTCCTGCATCATTCATACCTGTGACTTTGTTTGTTTCACATAAATATAATTAAACATAGGTGTGTAAAAAGTATAAACCTTTTGTTTACCAATCAGTTCAGACACAACTGAGTTACTGCAAGAGTAGAAGCAAAGCAAGATCTTGCTAGCTGTATCTGTGGAGCCTAGGGTGTTCTTGTTCTTTTTGCTGCATTTCTTCAAATAAGGTAACATATGATTCTGATTTTAGAAAATTGTGCAATATTTAAGAGGAGCAATGGAAACATTTAGAAAAAAGCCTGCCTTGTTTCTCCTGGAAAAAAAAGGTCTAAAATTATATTCTGCATTGATCACTGACTGCCAAACGTACAAGTTAATTGAAAGGAATGTGCCAGTCATGTTCAGTGCCAGTCATTGTTCTCAATGTCATTGTTTTCTAGTCTTGCCTGAGATTTAAGGAAAAAGTTTTTGAAGCACAACTCTTCAAAATATGTCACCTTTTCAGATTGGTGGAGGTGTGAAAAGAGAATGATGTTAGGACACAGAAAGCAGCCCTAGCTACAGTAAGTGCTTAACTTCAGAGAGTAAGGGGTGTTGATAAACTCTAAACAGTTAATTTTGAAAGGATCCTATGGATCTTTTTTTTAAAAAAGGTATTTAATACAAGCCAGTGTTTTTATTTCTTGCAGCTCTCTTGCTACCATAATGTTCTTTGATTCTTAGCCTAGACCACCAGGAGAAAAGACAAAAAGAAGAAAAAATTGAAGAAACACCAATGGGAAGGGGGATGAAAACTGTACTGCTCAAGTTCTGCAAAGTTTGAGATAAAATGAATGCAAGGTATGGAAAAATAGCTTTTTAAAATATGGAAAACTCACTTTGACAGCTCCCCTCTAACCCCACAACTACTCACTTCTGTTAAATTTTTATTTCTGCCACTGAGAGATACATTCCAGTTTTTTGCAACTATCACAAAACAGGGAAAGATCTCAGGATTGTCTTCAGATTCAGTCTAACAGCTAGCTCTGCAGAAATCCCATTCCCTTTTCCACATCCCAGTTTGTTTGCTATCACTGCTTCCTCCATACTATGATTTGAGCTCATCCAGCCTCTATTAGCATCTATGTGGTTAAACATGAAGTAAATAAATTTTATGAAAAAAAAATGAACAGTATTCTGCCAGTTTAAGTCACTAAACCAGCTCATATAGCTGTCAGGTTTGCAAAATGCAACAGCCCCATGCCAGTTTAAAATGACAGTGAAACCTCAACCTTACTGTCTTATTCAGGTGTTTTATAGATAGAAATGTTATGCCTGCAGGTTTTTTGTTTTGGGTTTTTGGTTGGTGTTTTTAAAATAAGTGATCTGGATCCCAGAATCAGATCAATAAATCTTTACTAGCCTGAAAAAGAATAGAATAGAATAGAATAGAATAGAATAGAATAGAATAGAATAGAATAGAATAGAATAGAATAGAATATTTCAGTTGGAAGGGACCTACAGTGATCATCTAGTCCAACTGCCTGAGCAATTCAGGGCTGACCAAAAGTTAAAGCATGTTATTAAGGGCATTGTCCAAATGCCTTTTAAACACTGACAGGCTTGGGGCATCGACCACCTCTCTAGGAAGTCTGTTCCAGTGTTTGACCACCCTCTTGGTAAAGAAATGCTTCCTAATGTCCAGTCTGAACCTCCCCTGATGCAGCTTTGAATTATTTCCATGTGTCCTATCACTGGAAATCAGGGAGAAGAGACCAGCACCTCCCTCTCCACTTCCCCTCCTCAGGAAGCTGTAGAGAGCAATGAGGTTGCCCCTCAGCCTCCTTTCCTCCAAATCAGCCAAACCCAGCGTCATCAGGCGCTCTTCATAAGACATGCCTTCCAGTCCTTTCACCAGCTTTGTTGCCCTACTCTAGATGTATTCAAGTGCCTTAACACTTAAATTGTGGGGCCCAGAACTCATTATCATTACAATCACAATCATCTGTATCATAATCCCACTCCCTTCAGAAGAATCTGCAATGGCAAGATAACCATACCATACATTCTTATTCAATCAGAGATTAAAGAATAAACTTCCCCGACTTCAGTGGTGGCTATAATGTCTGACTGTGGACAACTGTGCCTTCCATTTTGAGATTAATTTTTAGGTAATTTCTGGAAAACGGATGGCTTTCTACTCATACTTTAATCTCTGTTAAACTGGACTTCATTTTACCACAGTTATAAATAACACCTAGAGCAGGAAAAATTTCTAGCATCACTATGTTCTAAATATGTAATAACATATTAGATTTCTTTACTAGAAAACATTCATGGCATTTGTTTAAAACATTAATTTGAGTGTAGTTAATGTTCTAAGTGTAGAAACTGCACAACAAAAAAAGTTAATTCAGACATATAGCTGTAGAATTCAAGGCTTTGGTCTTTTAAAAGCTAGACAAAACATAGGAGGCAGCATCCTACACATCTGTAGGATGACAAAGTGTTATTCTTACACTTACAAGACATTTACTCCAATCTTATCTACTTTTTATTTTACAGGTAAGCTCCAAAAGTAAACTAATTCTTAGATTATTACAAAACCAGGCTGCAAATCTCTGACTGGAATGATAAATGCAGCAAGGGAGGAGGCTGAATGAATTCTAAGAGGAGAGTTAAGTCTGTTTTGAGATCATCTTTGTAATATATTTTTCACTTTCTATTGCATATTTAGTAAGTAAAAGAATTTATTTGTTTGTATTTTTACTACATTAAGTTTTAATCTTTGAAACTACAAGTAACTATTAAAAGCTTTTGTTCTTAAGTAATTTATATTCCCCACTGTGCTTTCATTTAAAATTTTCTATATTTGGAAATATGCACTTAAATAAAAATGGCAGGCAATGAAATCTTTTGTAAAATATCTAAATTAAGTACATGGTCAGGTCAGTTAAAAAAATTTCAATATTCTAAAAAAAAATTTTACTGTTAATGTTTTTTCTAGGTCACTTCCTAGAGACAGAATAGGTAATATAAATCAGCTGAACCTATGCAGTGTTATTGGATACAACACGGTAATTAAGTGTTATACATTTGCTGATTAAAATATTTGTTTAAATTCTATTTGAATCCAGCAGCCTATCACTGGAGTAGGAAGAACACTGTTGTATTGCATTTATTAATGACTTAGATAAATATAAATAATTCATGAAGTCATATTCCTCGAGAAGATAGATATGAAATAGCACATAATAAATTATTGCCTGAAACCTTTTTTTTCTGCACTGAAATCTTTAATTTAAGAGAGTGGAGTGTGAAATATTCTTTCCAGATTCTACGTCTGATGAAATTATATGAATACTACTGTCTTTAAAATGTGCTTACTCCAAACAACATTTTAATTACATGCTACACAGCTGACATATTCAAAAAAAAAGCAAAAAACGGAAAGCCAACCGCACTTTTGGCATTGAGTTGCCAAAAATCAAAGATTTGAATGTCTAAGTACAAAAAAAAAAAATACGAAGATGAACAACATTGTGCAAAAGTATATAAATAAATTTCTACGTGCAAGTGATCTGCACATTACATTAGCTGGCCAAATAGACTTTTTGGAAGTCATAGGTGAGTGGGCAAAATTTTGAGAATCTTTAAGAGCAATGTACTGTGAAAAACTTATTTTTTTCTCTGAGAGATAAAAATGGTTGTAAACAAAGACATTTAATTTGATATTTCATTAGAATTTACAGAAAAGAGAACTAAAACACGTGCCACTAAAAATGGCACCTCTGAATCAATAGAACATGAGAGCCTTGAAGTTTTGTTTCATCCTTTGAACTTAAGTGAGTATACTGATATCTGGGGCCTGTAGCCAATGCATCTCTGCTGGACGGCTGTTTATTTTATTCATATACTTTTCTTTTTGACATGGGAGATATAACTTGTTTGTATCACAGTAGCTGCCAGCTTTCTATTGTGAATATATAAAGTATAACTGCACAGTGTATATTTATGTACTTACATGAATAAATTTTGATACCTGGATCTGTTTTACTATTGCAAGTTATTGCAGCTTTGTATAATAGGTATTCTGTAAGATTTAGCTTGGCAATGAAATGTTGGTAGCTTTATCCACATGGTATGTTGACCCTAAACTATATTGTCCAATTTCATTCATATCCTTAGAGTTGTATTTTATCCCCATGTACAGTGAAGAGTCTCTATATCGTTAGGGGAGTGCACATTTCTTTTTTTAGCTATTTTTAAGTTAACAATTAAATAGTAAAGGTCTGAGCCTCAAACCCTTTCCAGCATTTTTCAGGTCATCCTGATAGTCAGTCAGAATGGAGAGATCAGATCAGGGATACAAATGATATGCTATAGTAGAAAAAGTTATAGTTTGATCACAGCAAGGGAGAAGTAAGGCAAAAAACTAGTAATAGTGAAGAGGGCCATGTTACAGATTCAGTCCACTATGTTTTGAAACTGAGATATTATTAATATTAATAGCACAAATTATTTTCTCGTAACAACTGCACAGGAAGAAAGGATTACCAGATGTGCATTTCACCTTTTTCTCAAACTGTTTTTTAACTCATCATTATCAGATATTACAGGAACATCACTGCTATGCAGCTAAAGCCCCCTCTTAATCTAATTTTGTAACTTTCCACAGCTCAACAATCACAGAGAAACAGTAGAGAAATGACTAGCTCTAATTTCTTATATGCACCGTATCTCTCAAACACCACTTTCTATTTTGTATTTCTTAAGAGTTAGAAGAAATATCTGCAAATTTTTAGGATTACTTACACCTACCATTTTTCATTTTCAAAATGTCAAAGGCATCACTTTGCATATATCTCCAAACATACAGAGTTTGTCTGGAATGTACAGGATAGTCCCACATAAGTGCAGATCATCTGAAATGCGCGTGCTCAGTAGATCTGCTCATATGGAGTGGGTTTGGCATATACTTTTGTCAGCCATTTATGTACTCCAGGTTCAACATAGAAGCAGCTGGTAATTCAGTAGAAAATCTGTCCAAGCCAGATGGAAAGTAGCCCGCTGTCTGACATGCTGAAGAGAAACAGGAATTTGGAAAAGAAATAAGAACCTGAAACCACCACAGAGAGATGAAGATTTGCTTTTTTCCGATATATTATTTCAAATATGTTTCTTCCAATTGGAGATTAACAAATACAAAAAAGTGAAATGTAGCTTTGCAGACCATTAAGGCCTTAATATACAGTCATCTCACCTTTTTTTACTTCAACTTATTTTGCTAAGTTTAACACTGTCTCAACGCTTGGTTTACCTCCTTTGGTGATCTCTGATTCCTGCAGGTATGTCCTCTATCTGTTTCATCTCGGTTCAAGACAATTGTCAGCTCACAGATCCCCTTGTATAACACTATTATTTCTCTTGACACAGATAATTTATTATTACTTGGAATCTTGCAGATGAATAAGAGCTGAATAATGTCTTTGATATGATTTGAAGTTAATGAAGAAATAGTGCATGCACAGTGCCTAGTCTCCCCAAATAAGGTAGGGGACAAAGACCAAAAGACAATGTACTTACTTGCTTCCTTGCCTCTTTACGTTCAGTATTTCTTCCTCTAAACTTTAACACTAGAAGTCTGTTTCTGGCTTTATCATTGCTTTTCATCTCTTTTCTCTGATGCTTATGCTGCTTCTCTGATTTACACACAATAAAAACCATTTGCAAAATAGCCTGGTCTCTCTTGATTCCTATCACTTCAGCACTTCCGTAGGCACTTAGATTTCTGGAGCACGCTTCAGATGCTCCACAAGTTTGTATGCAACTTATTCAAAGATTTTAAACTATCACTAAGAATTAATTTTCCCCATACTAAACCTAAATGGAAGGTGGTTTTCATCCTCAAAATAATAAAAGGTTTATATATCAGAAAATATGAGATGCCAAAAAGAGCAGCAGGACTGAAGTTCAGTCCCTTCTGGCACTCATAGGTCTATAGAACATATTCAGCAATATAAGAAGCCACAATAGAACAGGATGGAAAAATTGGTATATGGATTAAAACTAGATACCTAACAAGTAACTGTTCAAAGACAGAATGAACAGAATCACTATTTCTGCCAGAGATGTCCCTTTCATAGCGAATTACTGAAATAATGAAAATTATAAAGATGTTATTAAAATTGCACTAAATATCTACAACATATAGAGAAACCTGTGACTGATAATACTAGATACCTCTTTGTCCAAGATATTCCAGTAAAATTTATTTCTTAACCTTCCTTACCATGTGCTTGATTTAAAGTACTGGATACAGCTTTTCCCATACAATTATTTAGATTATGCTATTAACAGAGATAAAATCAGTAACAAACGTAAGACTTATATGAGAAAAACATAAAACATATTCACATCAATCACAAAATGATAAATTCTTCTTAAAGTTAAAATAAATATTAACCTTGCAAAGAAGTCAGCAGAACAATCTTACAATATTAAGTAGGATCATTGTGCAGTACTGACAAAGCCTTTGTGTCACACTATTTTCTATTCTCACCTATTCTGAAACCTAAAGCCAGATCCTCAGCTCATGTCCTTCAAAAATCACTGCAGTCAATGGGAACTCAGCACCTCTGTGCTTGCTGGATCCCATCCTGTTGGTTCTAGCAGCCAAACTAGTGTCTGTAGTTGGCTTCTAATCTTGCAACTAAGGTTTTGTACCTAGTCAAGAACACTTGACCTGGAAAATATTTTCAGGATTGGAATTGCTCTGCAAAATCATATTCCACAAGGCTGATTCAGTATTTCTTTTGTCTGTGGATTATACATGGCATGTTAGGGAATCTTTCCTCCTCCTTTAAGAATATCTGCGATTAGCCCTCTCAATATAGAAGCATTATCCCCATTTGCTAATGCAAGCCTTGTACTCCTATTACCTCATTCTCTAAAGAGAGAGATCAACATCTTTAAAACAATTTTTTATGAAGTGTGAAAAGTACTTGTTGTTGAACAGATGGAAGGCACCGTGTAAGAGAAACATATAATATGAATACGTCCAATGTTTTATAAAGTATCTATTTTTTCAGTTTAGAAAATTCAATAAAATTCACAAATGTTGATAAAATATGTAATATTTTCCCCAGGTGGGAAAAAAGAATGAGAAAAAATCTTAGCAATGTAGAGAAAGCAACAGCGTATTGGAGTTTTTCTATGCTACTGCAGCAACTAAGATTAATGAACAGAGAACAAATGGTTGACGTATCGCCTACCCATGGGAGTTCCAACGCCGTAACCTTTTGAGTCTATCAGGCCTCCAATCTGTGTGAGATTACAGTTCCGCTGTGTGACAAACTCAATGGTTGTTGACTCCATTAAAAATGCGTAATCAGAGGTAAGCACACGCTGGATACCTTCTTCATTACTTTTGACAAGTACTGACTGCCTCCTGCTACTCATGAAGGCCCACATCTTGTCATAAGTGGAGATTTTGGATTTCTGGAAGACAAACAGTAGATGTAACATGAATAAGAATAATATGCTTATAAGAGTGAAAGCAAATTCTCAGTCTGAACATTGCTCTCTTATTGTATTTTACTATGTGTCAGGTTTTACCAAGGCATTCTCCTAAGGGTGCCTGCACCTTTCATCTCATCTGTACCTCTCATCTTGTCTGTATAAAATAAAACAGCTGGATAGATTCTCAAGAAAATGCTCAATATCTGTTGTTTATCTGTTTTTTATTGTTTGTTTGTTTTTATGTAGGATGAACACCTACAAGTATTTGAAGTCAGTGGAAAACTATTCAGTATTTCACTATAGCCAAGTTCACCAACAATGTTGGTAAGTGTTACAGGTGAATCTGTGGATTCTGGCACATTTGAAATTTTCACTCTTATTTCAATCACTCAGCTACTCCTGAGCAATTCTGAAAACCTGATGCACAGCATGGCAACCTGAAGTAATCAAAGCACTTACAGATGGCAGTATATGGAGAAAACAGTTGTGAGGGAGAGGGCAGAAAATATTTTATCCATGGTACACTGCAAAAATACTTGGAGAAAGATTTAGGGTAAGAGATAGTATCATACTCTGGTTGCACTAATACTAGTTTGCAATTCAGAAAATAACTCCTAAAAGTCCTACAAATGAATATGTGTTTTCTGCTTGTGATAGGAAGAGAGAGACAGCAATTTGGGACACAGGAGACAGTAGTTTTGCACAAAGTGATGCTGTGCAACTATAGAGGAGTTGCTTCCTTTCTTTCACCTCAACTTCTTTAAAAAAAAGATATTACCTTCCCTCATCTTTGTTAAACACTGTGCTTAAGAGATCATAACCACTGGATAAATCAAAGGTGTTAGGAGTATTGAACATTTTATATTACATTTGCCCCATCTGTTTAATAATGTTTCAAACTCAAGATGTATCAGAAAATGTTCAGTAATGTTGTCTTCCCTAGTAAATAAAATGTAGAGATACAGCATGCAAACTAGTATAATCAAACTTTTTAAGGAGTCTTTAATCTTTTAATGTCAGCCTTAAACATATCTCTGCTGTCAGGTCTGGTGGAGACACTAAACAAAGACTGACACTACAAACCTTTCTGAAGTACAACTGATTGGCAGCCATAAATTCTGCCCCAGAGGAGAATTAGCAGTGTATGTGGAATAAAAAGAACATTTATTTAGAAAAAAAGATTACTTTGTCCCCCTGATGAGTTACAATGCAATAGTTATTTCACTCTGCCTGGGTTAGTTCAAGCATTTGAACTAACTCTAGTGTCAATGCTAAAAAAACTGGAGAATTTTAGGACTCTGCATGAACACATTGTTACTGTACTGAACATAGTCTGTGGCAGATTGCAAAAGATTTTAGTAACAATGAAAGGGGTAATCATTTTTCTTCAGAATATACTGTGAACGCATAGAATAGAGAAGACCAAACAGATATGGTCTCTCCTCATAGGGTTTGTTTTGAAAATCAAATAATTCTTGCAAGCATTTAATATTGCATGGTAGAATAACACACTTTAAGCAATGCACATCAGCTCTGTGGGAATCTAAATTACTGTGTAATACAGAAAGGATGGAAAATAAATGTTTTTCAATATTTGTAAAATTTTACCAAGAACCTGTATTTAATTCTTTTGACATACAATCTTTACCCCAGTACACAAAACAAACTTTTTAGCCACTATAAATAATCTGAGCAATACAAAAAATTGGCAGAGAAAACAATTTTAGTAAACTGTTGGATATACATTGCTGACGCACGTTGAGGAAAAAAGAAAAGGAAAAGCCAAATGAGCTACAACAGAAAATAAAGAATGAACTGTAATACATACACATTTCTATATTTCTGTTGGAAAAAAAAAAAAAAGTCCAGGATGAAAACATGTTAGCAAGGGAGACAGTTGCTCTCTATTGAAGCATTAGAGCATGTGAAAAAATACAATATCCTCTAAAGGACGGAGTTATTATGATGACTGATTTAATCAGCTAGGATGAAGCCACAGCTACTACTGAAAAAGAAGGAACAAAGGTCACCAACAAAATCAGAGAAAGCTCCTGTATAGCATAGCTCGCTCACTGGAATAATTAAAACAACAACAACAAAAAAGTGAAACAGTCTACACATGATTAGTGAGACTGTAGAAGACGATAACATAAAACCTAGAATATCAGTGCACATGGTTCACCACTGTGAGGCTAACGAGGGTGATAGAAAGTGCACAGTGATCTCTCAGTTTTCTCATATAGGCAGAACACTACAACCTCTTTGCATTGTTTTCTTCCACCCTTAAAAGCTGAAAGTCAGAACTGAAATGATGCCAAGGAAAACAGCTGATCTACTTGTGACCCTTAAATTCTAACTAGTGTTCAGAAATTCTTACCAAAAATAAGTGTATAGTACAGGTTATGGGATTTGTTTTACACACAACAGAGAATGTTTTAACTGAAAATAAAAAAAAAACACCACGACATTTGATTCAGGAAAATGCAACCACAAATGGTTTTCCTGTGTGTTTGGCAAACTACTCAGCAGACTCAAGTGACTAAAATTAAGAAGCCAGAACAATCAAAAGCATCAGGAGCCCATTTGACATTGAACTAAACAGAATGACACTCCAATATGTACTTATTGCTTCTTGTGGTTATGGCTGTGTCATTCGTACTCATAGAAGAAGATGCTACAATTTACATTATGTTTCCATCTTCTTTCACTGTGTGCAAATCAATCCGGTTGATCAACTCATATACTCCATCAACGAAGTGTATTATTTTATCTGTGTTAGTTCACCGTATTGTTTCATCTAACTGGAAATCCCTGTCTGGAAATCCAACCTAACTTGAAATCAACCAGAAATGATATCTGTATAAGAAAACTTGTGGTGACATGATTTATCATGCTGGTGTTCCCTCAGTAATGCCAAAGACACTGTAGAGTAATAAGCAAGCTGCCTATGCTTTGCAACATTTGAATTTCACTGGAATAAGAAAAGAGAACTATCTAACAGGAAAGATGGAAATGAAAAGGTTAAGCAAATCAAGAATCTCATCTGCCTGGTGCATAAAACGGTAGCTCTCACAATGACATGCAGCGGATATTGTCAGTGACATACTCGGCGTTCATAAATCAAAGATCATTGAAAGATAACTGTGCATGTCAGGGATCACAAGAGGAAGCACAGCAAAAGCTCTAAGTTAGTCTAATGCTATGTGCAAATGTGAGGCTGGAAACAGAAGGAATCATCATTAGTAATGTGTTACTTACTGCTCTATCCTGAAGAACTGGCTAGGAAAGACAAATATCTGAGCAGTGAGACTCTGGACCACAAGGTTAGAAAAATATCAGGACATTGAATGAATGCCAGAATAAACAGGATCAAAGGACAGGGAAGCAGACCTCATAATACAAGACAAGATCGGATAAACGCACGGCAAAAACGTGCCAGGCAAATTCTGAGATTTTTCTACAGAGGAAAACTTACAGATCCATTAATGGAGTTTTTTATTTCAATGATAGCATCCATATTCTTTCCCTGCTTTTAAAAACATTTGGGTGTCACAGACAGTGCTTCAGCTTTGCTTTCAACCATGCAATATTTAAACTCAAAAGGGGATGTAGTAACAAAGGAAAGGTTAAAGGTAATTAAGATTAAATTTTGAGAAAAACATAAGTAAAAAAAAAAAGTCAGAAGCCCAGTTCTTACATATTTTATGAAAGCACTCTCCACCACATACAAATTAAACCATGACAATCTTTATGTCAAGAAAACCCCCACAGACTCCCAATCCTACTAACACTGTTTTCCATTTATGACACAGCCTATAACAGCTGTGTGACTTTCATTTTCTTGAGCATTGCATTCTTAGTGGACACAGGCCACTTTTCTTAAAGTGCTTGATTCATGGATTTTTTGAAGGCCAAAGGAACAATTATGCACTTTTATTCTGACCTTCTGTAATACACAGACTATGAAATGTCACTTCTGAATTACTTCACCAAACCCATCATTCATATTTGCACTAACAAAAAGAATGACATATGAAAAGTGCATTCATAAAGATCCATCTATATGAGCCTTAGCAAGGTGCCCAACATGGTCTCTCACAACATCCTTGATGATAAGGTGGTAGAATATGGACTAGACAGATGGAGCACCTACAGGTGGAGAACTGGCTGAGATGTTGATCTTGAAAGATGGTAGTTAATAGCTCAAGGCCAGATTGTCATCTTGCCATGAGTGGAGTGCCTCAGGGGTCAGTCCTAGACCTGATACTATTCAATAACATTATGAACAGTTTGGAAAATAGTATTGAAAGCACCCTCACCGAGTTTGTGGATGACACCAAACAGGGAGGAGAGCTAGATATACTGGAAGAAAGAGCTACCATGAAGAGAGACCTCAAGAAGCTGGGAAATTAGTATAACAGGAAATGCATGAGGTTTAACAAAGATACATGCAAAGTCTGTCCTGGGAGAGTAAACCCAAGCATCTGTACTGACTGGCAATTGACTGGCAGCAGTGTATCTTGGCTGAAAAGTACTTATGGATCCACGAGGACAGCAAGCTAAACATAAGATGCCCATCCTTGTAGCAGGAAAGCAAATTGCAGGCTGTATCAGCAACACTATACCAAACAGAACACAGTCAATTAATTGAATACATTTCAAATCTTAGTATGACAAGATTAAAGCTGACAGAACAAACCAACAGCCTAATATAAAGAATGTTTTAGGAATTCTGTAACTGTCCCCAAGCATTATAAATACAGGGAAATTCAAAGATAAGGCTATCAGAAAGAATTTATACACTTGCATAAATGAAAATAAATTGTAAATAAACATATGCAGCCTACTAATTTTCCTGAACTGTCACCAAATGGAAATTAGTAAAAGCTGATTGCTATTGTTCAAATATCTATCAATGACTGATCACGTGTTTTTTCCATAGTGAATTTTTTGTACTTTCTTGTTTCTGTATTTTATATCTGTGTACACTGATCCATCTTTCCCAGTTCTTAATATGAATCTGAATTCTTTGGAATAGGTACTGTTTTCTCCTTTCTGAAGTGGACAATGATGGGATCCTGATCCATTACTGAGACTTCTGAGCTAAACAGCAATATATGCAAATGGCGATAAATATCTGAATCAGCTACAGGAATCAGAACGGAAGATATCAGATCTTATTATTTTTTTTCCTTTACACAGTATCACTACATGTCCTGTTTCCAGATATTTTGTTTTATACAATCCATTTAAGTTTGCTTTAATGACTGAAATAATTTCTAGTTTCTGGTAAGCCTTAGCTCATTCTACGGTCCAAAAGTAAATGCTGTTTTTTGAGGCAGCAGAAGCAGTATATTTACTGATTTTGACATAGCTGAGCACATTATGTATAAAACGCAATTTGGTCTTAATTGCATGCCTGCACCTGATGCCTCCATAATAGAATATAATGCCGTAGGCATTCTAAACTCTGCATTCACATATGTGCAGTGCACAGTTTTGAATCATTGCTATAGGCTAAGGTATAGCTTTTACAGAGCACTGTGCTGATCACTAGCATCTTAAGTATACTGAAAATATTACACATTCCTCCACCTGTGCTGGATGGCAGAATAGACTTTAATCAGCTTAGCTGTCCTCTATCACCCAACAGACAGACTGTGTTAATTCAAGTGAACTTCTGAGTATCATCATCTGATTTTCTGACCAGATTAGCAACTAGTTACAAAAATGACCTTTGTAGTACTGTATTTGCCTTATTGTGTCCTAGAACTATGAGACTGGCTTTTTCTCAGTCATCAAAGAAAAGTGAAAAAGACACTCTCCTTTTCATCAGACTGGTCTCATTGACCCTAACCCTCTGACCTCAGGGCATTTCTTTTCTTCTTGTTTTTTCCCTTTTCTTTTCTTTTTTTCCCTATTTTTTTCAGAACTGCTGAGGCCTGAAAACCCCTAAGTGAACCAGCCAATTTAGATTTTGTTCTGTCAGCATAAAAACAATAAAACCTATGCATACAGCGTTCTCTCCTCCATAAAGGCAGTTTTCATGGTCCATAGAGCACAAATGAAAAAAGGTAGGGGAGGTATTTCTGCCAATAATAGAGCTACAAGGAATGAAAAATGCAGTGCTCAGGGAAAGACATTTTTACTCTTGCCCTGTTTGTGCTGGCTTTTTGTTTTAAAAACCAAAGATTTTGAACAAACATTAAATATTTAAAGTAATATATGGTTAAAATATCCCAAACTCTAATGCTATTGAAATAAGTTTTCACTATCACCTTTGACCTGGAAATAAATAAGGATTTTGTATATCCAAAATCCCCAATGGATTTCAGAATACTTCCTTGCCTTTTATACCAGAATGATTTATAATCCTCTACTGAATTATAACACACAACAGTTCTTTTTGTAAAATACTGTGGAAGATGACAAGTGTGATATTTCTCACACTCCTGTAGGATTCTTCCTTTATAAGTAGGAATAAGACATTAAGACAATTTAATCTGTTTTTAAAGCAGATCTTATATTCTGCATGTTCTGTAAAGATAAATCCACTTCTGCTCATTCTGCCTCTTCTGAGATACAAACTGCAGCACAAAACTCCACACTTCATTTGCATTGTATCTGGAAGCAATCTCCTTTTCCAAAAGCAGTGGAGTGAGTGCCTAGTTTCATCATTGGAACTGAGCCTGAAGTTCACAAATACTGTTTTAAATATTTACTTCTAATAGGGTAAAAATTTGTCACAATGCTATGATTTTTAACAACTCTATGTTCACAGCATCTACAGTGGCATGGAAGGTGTTTGCGCAATGTTCAAAGCAAAATTAATATGCACTATGCCCAAAACACTCTGTTGCTGTTGTCATTTTAAAGAAATTCATCAGGCAGCATTAGAAATAAAACTCATAGCATTCAAGATCTGTTTGAATGAGGAGAAGGGATAGAAAACCCACTAACTATTATTTGCTAATTTGTTGCCCAAAACGGTTAGGAATAAATGTCGTTTCATTATCTTCACAGATTTCAAAAATTTAATGGAAGTTCCATTGTCACTTTTTTTTTTTTCTTTTGGCACCTGTCAATCAGCAGCATTAGCATTACTTACTCCCTGTAATGATAGTCATCAAAACCAGTCTAGTGGCATAGACAGATTGGTGGAATTTTCCCCCCCAATAAATTCCCCCATCAGTTCTGTTGCCAGACCTAACAAACTCTGAACATCCGAAATAGACAATAATTTTAAGTATTCCTTTACAAAATAGCTCATGTAAAATATTTGCCAGCTATAGATTAACATAAACCACCACTGAGGTATTCTGCAGTGGGATTTGGATTTAGCATTCAATACTTTTTTATTATAGTAAGTAAATACCAACAACACTGGACCATATGTGCTAGCTAAGAACTGCTAAGTCTTTCTCTGTAGTCATCTGACCTTGGTCACTAGATAATCAGGCAAACAGGATTGATGCCATATGTGGTTCATATCGAAATTATAGAGGAGTGGTAGGATATTGATCAGAAGAACTGTTTGTTTGTTAGCAAATCTGTCAGGTCTTGGAATAATTCTGGCAGTTTTATCTTGAAACACCTGTAGTCTCCTAGACAACATACTTGAGAAGGCAAGCAACGTAACACTTAAGGATCTGTTTTTCTCCAACAATGGAGAGGTTAGAAAAAAAATAAAAGATCTGGGATTAAATGCTATAGTAAAAGACATAGGAACTTTTCAGCCTAACTGGTTGCTGAAGAATACATCATGAAGAATTCATCTACATGCATAGATGAATTTACGTGTGTTCAATTAGTGATCTGTACAGAAAATACAAGCAAGAGCAGTTATAAGATGTAATCTTGAGTATTTTTTTAGCACTGATACAGAGTCCTTACCCAACTTTTCAGAAGCTGATGGGGAAATTTGCAGTAGTGACAGAATTGTATAACATGTCAAAAGTTAGAGTAAGATACAATTCATATGTTTATTTGCATACTGCAATTTGGACATCTGTAATATGTGAGTACAGGCAATGTAAACACAGCTGGCAAGATAGTTTAACAGAGAAAGGGATATAGTATAGCTCCTGAAGAATAAGGATGTTCTACAAAGGCTTTGCTTTATTTATAATTTGGAACAGCCAGAATCACAGAATCACAGAATCCTCTTGTTTGGAAAGGACCTTTAAGATCATCGAGTCCAACCATTAACCTAACACTACGAAGTCAACCACTAAACAATATCCCTAAACAATATCCCTAAACAATATCCCTAAGCACTACATCTACTCGTCTTTTAAATACCTCCAGGGATGGTGACTCCACCACTTCCCTGGGCAGCCTGTTTCACTGCTTGATAACCCTTTCTGTGAATAAATTTTTCCTAATATCCAATCTAAACCTCTCCTGGTGCAACTTGAGGCCGTTTCCTCTTGTTCTATTGCTTGTTACCTGGGAGAAGAGATTAACACCCACCTCGCTACAATCTCCTTTCAAGTACTTATACACAGCAATAAGGTCTCCCTGAGCCTCCTTTTGTCCAGATTAAACAACCCCAGTTCCCTCAGCCGCTACTCATAAGTCTTGTTCTCTAGACTTTCACCAACTTCTTTGCCCTTCTTTGGATCCTCTCCAGCACCTCAGTGTCTTTCTTGTAGTGATGGGCCCAAAACTGAACACAGTATTCAAGGTGCGGCTTCACCAGTGCCAAGTACAGGGGGACGACCACTTCCTAGTGTATGGCAGAACAAAGGGGAAAGGATTCTCTTTCCAGCATTATTAACTGGTGTATTCCGGTTTTGTCATGGGGAAATTAGCAGGAATAAAATAATTGGTGATTTCCAAGGAAAGAAAAAGAAAGGGAAGATTCATCACAAGTTTATCATCAGTTTGATCGTTCAGTGACTTACATCAGTCACATTAGTAGTTTCTGTCAAATAATACATGAAAACTTAGCCAAAGACAATTCTAAGATTTCTCAGGCTAATTCTGTGCCAACTACTTATCTTATTATTGCTTATTACAAAGGTCTTTATAGATAATTGAACTTTGCAGAATCGTTCTTGAGAAAAAAAAAAAAAAAGAAAAATACCATTTTGAGTAGGATTATTGTGTGTGGTCTTCTGAAAGTACTGAACTCAAATTTCCAGTATTTTATATGTTTTTGAAAAGGAAAAACAACATCAAAATCAATGAAAAATTCATGCACTGTATTTCGACTACCCTATATCAACTGCAGAAACTTGTGCTGTTCGAAATCTACGTACAAAAGTAATTTTAATTTGAGCACATTTGACACTGGCTGTAGGAACAGATACTTATTTCTGTGACAACACTGAAGTGGTCTACCAGGTCTGCACTGGGAAGTGTCTGTCCTGTGTATGGCCTAAGCACTGCAACCTAAAAGTTATGGATGTTCTATTCCTGTTACTTGTCCTGAATTCTTGGAAAGATCAAGGTGAAAAATACTGTAACCTCTTTTTTCTTCCCATTTTCAGCATTTTCTCTGTGCACTTATGATGCAAACATGAATCCAAATGCAGTCTTATTAAACATCATCTTCAATGACAGAAATCAAAGTTAAAATGATACTAAAATTGAGCCATATCAGCCAGAAAAAAAAAGAAATAAGAGGTCAGGCTGATGTGACCTTCCCTCAGTCCTTACCTTTTTTCTTTTTTGCAACATGAGCAAATACTGCAGTTACATATCCCACTTGAGAGATAATATGAAACTTCAGTGGTAAACTAAACACAGTGAATCCAGAGATCATTTAAGTCTCTCAGTAGTACACAGAATGAATGTCTATAAATCAAACTTCCATTACAAAGCTGATACACTACTCTGATGTTTATTATTTACACAAATATTGTACAGATTAGAGAAGAGGAAGAGAAAGATATAAATGATAAGTACTTGCCTTACTTTCCTCAAAAGTTGAAAGCTCTTCAAAGCCTATTAAATACTTGAGATAAATAATAATATCTGATTTTTGTCTTACAGAACATCTTGGTATTTCAGCAATTGCAGACACACTGAATTGCAATGAAAAGTAGAATAAGAAACTGTGAAATCAATTCCAAAAAAAGTACTACATCATAAAGTATTAGGAACAAAGTAGACAGAATTACAGGGAAGAATTAGGAGAGAGTAAAATTTCATATTGATTTCGCTTAGTAGAGAAATGAAGACAATAATCAAAACTTAACCATGGAAAATTTTTATTTTGCAAAAAGTCATTTTTTTATAGAGAAATCCTGAGCTGGCATAAAAATTTTCTGTGGTAGTCAGCAACATCACACCATCACTCCAAAGATGCCTTAATGATATTTTAAGCTTTCTAACTAAACCTTCTACTAATTCCCACAGTAGAAGACTTTTATTATTGACTAAAATATTAATTTATGTTTATGTATGTATAGTTACACATAGTAAAAGCAATATTGTCTATGATTTTTTGGGGCTGCACAAAAATTTATATCAACAATGAAATGCTTCAAACATGTCTTGAAATAATTACTCTGTAGCATATGACATCTGAGTTCTGAAATACAGTCAAGAGGAGGAACAGATATTTGACATTATATACTGATATGCTTTAGTGGGAATCCATGTGCCATTGCAGAAATATTGTATGGGCTGGTATGTGATATCATAACTCCTAGAAAATTCATTATGTTAATGATTGTATGGCATTATCAGAACTGCTAAGGATTCTAGATATTTCCTCCATGGAACTGCTGGGTGTAGCTGTGCATCATACTGCAGATTCTGCATTTCCTGTGTTAAGCTGTCGGTAAGTTGATCAATTGGACATCAAAAAGTAATTCTGTTATTCATCCAGTAAAAAGCTAATGCGAAACACAATTTCTGATGAAGTTTGAGCATCCTTTAAGTTAAATTTAGCTAAATTTATATTGATATCTTTGTTAACTTGCTTACCAAAACAAGTCAACCTTTTCTGGATGCTACTAAGTTATTCTGCTGAGCAGTTATCAATAATAACAACTGGGACTATGGTTCTTGACTTTATTCCCTATTTTGTTGTTGTGTTAAACTATTTGTGAAAAATCAGAAAATTCCATTCTAGGGAATTTTATGAGAACTAATTTATGAACAACTATTTTAGAAACCTTCAATGAATAATAAATAAATATGTAGTAAATTACTACAATAAAAGCTAAGATCATTACCTCTGACTGCCTTCATGTTCTGCTGTTCATATGTATCACATAAGACTGAAAACAATGGCAACAGAAACAAAGTGAAAAGACAGAAAACTACTAGCATTTATTCTACCTTTTATACTATACCACTTACATTTCTCTGGTTTCCATGTAATTTCACAAAAATAAGCAGTTGCACTCATAGTGCTTGTGATTTTATTTTGGCACTTTACTCATGCCACTGTCAACGTGTTATTGTGTTTATATTGTTTCAGGTGACCCTTCACTACTCACAGATAGGATTGCAGAGATCACTTATGAGTTTGAAAGCCATTTTGTTGGGAAATGTGTTGTAGGAACACTGCAGACTTGATTTCTCTGCATATTCCAAGAAGAAAAGCAGCCAAAGCAGTGAGAGTACAAGCAGCTTCCAACATGATAAAGTGGATGAAACTTTTTGGGAAAGGGAATAGTTTCATTTCTATTTTGAATATTGGTCATCTGCTGAGGTTGCTTAAAATGGTGCCATTTAACATAGTAGGTTTTTCTAATGAGGACCTGGGTCAGCAATTAGACTGATACACCACTGGCTCATTTTACAATAAGCAGCTACAGATAAGTGATAAACATTATCTGTCAGCAATAAAATTAATAAAGAAAAATAACCTGCTTTAAGGTGTATAGCTCCTTAAATATCTTTTAACTTTAATCATAAGACCCAACTCAACTAGTACGGTTTCATCTTAGCAATAGCTAACTTCAGTAGTGTGCATCAACAATATGCATTCAATAGCATTTCTCAAATGGGAACAAGTACTATAATCTTATTAATTTGCATTTATATTCTTATAATTTGATTCTGGTTTATGTTTATCTGACAAAGTTGCACTGAACCTTCCAAGAAGGTGCCAATTTACTGAAGATCTCTGGGAAAAGTATGTTCATGTTCATTGCAACAGATGTGATAACATCTGTCGATTAGCACACTCTGTCCATTCAGATCATGGCAGGATTTGCAGTAATTCTAGGATTGTTTTTTTTTCTAGCAAACATATTCTATAGCTAACTTAATCCTATGAGAACGGATAATAACTAGATATTATGGTATACCTGACAGTTTTTGCCTTTTAATCCAAAAAAGCTAACTCTAAAATGATTAAGTCTAAAGAAACAGCAAACAAAAAAATTATGTATAAGCCGCAGTGCCATAATCATAGCATTTTCTTTGCATTATAATTAGTCTCCACTGATTTTCTCATTTTGAGTAAAATGTGAAAATAAAGAAAATCCAAGTAACTTGCTAATTTGCTCTTCTTACTCCAGGGTTGTGTAACCATACATCATGATTCTTCTGGTTTTACCTGCCATTAACTATTACCCCCAATGGGTCTTGTAATTCCATCACTATTGGGCTCAGAAAAAAAACAGCAACCTATAAACCTGACTCTTAAAACAATTGTCTAGCTTGAGTTGAAGATAGCTAAAAATTTGAAATGGCTTATCTTCCATTCCAAGAGGAACATTGCTGACACTGAAGCTGGTAAAGGAAGGGAAAAGCAGCTCATTAGATGTTGTTAATGCAATTCCTGCCCCCTTCCTGAATGTTTTTTTGTAGTTTTTTTCCAAGCAAGGCCTATTTAAGATGCATTAATTCAAATGCACATAGAACATGCAAGGAAAATAAAACTATGGAGGCTAGTTCGTGTTCTGTGAGAGGATGGCGCATATACCATTGTCCCGGATTACCACAGTAATCACAGAATCACAGAACTGAGGTTGGAAGGAACCTCTGGAGATCACCTAGCCCAAAATCCTGATCCAGGTAAAGTCTAGTAGAGCAAGTTGCCCAGGACATTGCCCAGGGTTTGAATATCTCCAAGGGTGGAGACTCCACAGTCCTTCTGGGCAACCTGTTCCAGTGCTTAACCCTCACAGTAAAAACACAGGTTTTTTCTCATGTTTAAATGGAATTTCTCATATTTCAGTTTGTGCTCATTGCCTCTTCTTTCACTGGATACCACTGAGAAGAGTCTGGCTCCATTTTCTTTGCACCTTCCCATCAGGTATTTATAAACATCAATCAATACCCCCCAACCTTTCTTTCCCCAGGCTAAACAAACTCAGCTCTCTCAGCCTCTCTTCTAGTGACAGATGCTCCAGTCCCTTAATGTACTTTGTTGCCCTTTATTAGACTTCCTCTTGTACGTCACTCTCCCTTCTTGTACTGGAGACCCCAGAACTGGATGCAGCACTCCAGATGTGTCTCACCAGTGCTAAATAGAGAGGACAGATCACCTTCTTTAACATGCTGGCAATGTTCTGCCTAATGCAGCTCAGCTGGTCAGCCTTCCAACCTGTACTAATATATGGGGTTATGTCTTCCCAGGTGCAGGTTTTTGGCATTTTCTTTTGTTGACTTGCATGAGATTCCTGCCGACCCATTTCACCAGCCTGTTGAGGTTCCTTTGAATGGCAGCACAACTGTCTGGTCTATCAACTATTCCTCCCAGTTTTGTATCATCTGTAAACTTGCTGAGAGTCCACTCTGTCCTACTATCCAGGTCATGAATGAATCTGTATGGGACACAATATTGACCCTGGGGGCACACTGTTTGTGACTGATCTCCAGCTGGACTTCAGGCTGTTCATAACAATCCTTTGAGCCTGGCAGTTCAACCAGTTTTCCGTCCACCTCACTCTCCATTTATCTGGTCCATACTAGACTACTTAGGCACCATTCACCAAGGATACAGAACAATTTTGTGTCATTTCCTTGTGTTGATCTCTCCTCTAAAGTCTAGAAAAGGCATTTAAAATAGGCTGTAGAAAAAGTCTCTTTATACCACTTTTACAATTCTTTGGAGACAAAGTGGATTTCTGATACACTGAAGAGACATCTTGTTTATATAGCCATTTTGCCTACAATTTCAAGTACAAAAAATCAACATTTATCTCCATTTATCTCTACCACTGCACTATTTTGCTTGCTAGGTATAATGACTTGGTTTAAGCCTCTATTCTTTCTTATTTTAATTCCACCGTTTCTACTGTTTACAGAGGTTAGATTGCTAACTTTTTGAGAAGACAAAAAGGTATCCCTGATGCCCCGAACATATCAGTAGAAGTCAATCATTGAAAAACTCTTTTTTTTCTGTAGAAAAGTTACTAAAATCAGTCTTAGGAAGCTCAGTTTCTTTGTTCAAAACCAAGTTTTCATAATTTTGTTTGATCTTTCTCTAGAATTGTCCTTATCTCTCTTTCCTATTGATTAGAAAAAAAAATGGTTTACTTTATCTTGATATTCCAGTCTTGAGTGCTTGTCTTAAAAAGCTTTACTGATAATTCATTAAAACTTGCCCAATGTGCCTTAACAATCTAAATCTGCTTTTGTGACCTTCGTGTCTCACTTTAAAAATTTCAATCTGTTTTCAATCACTAGCTTAGTTGTTTGTTTTTTTTCCATTTGCCTGCACCAAAATACTCTTTTTTCACCTCAACTGTTTTGACCCGCACTCACGTATGGTATGATTAATGCTTAAAGAAGAGATGTGTTAAACATTTCCTTTGACCAGCTCATTATTTTTCCACTTTGGTGGGGTTTTTTATTTTATTTGGGTCTTTTTTGATATGTGTAAGTTTACTTCAGACTGGAAGCTGACAAGAGGCTTATGGCACTCTTATTTTCTCCCCCTTTAAGCAGGCTTTATCTAAGCAATACCAAATACTGTAGCTGCAGTGCAGTATCTTTTCTTCTGGATTGCAGATCTACCCATTTACTTGAAGTATCAAATGATGGAGAAGTGACTAATAAGAGCTCATGCAAAAATTTACTTGTCTTCAGGTTTAACACTTTGATCTCCTTGAAGACAATGATTAAGCTATTTCTTCTTAAGCTGTCTACACAGCTGTCCTAGACCAATTTATAGGTTATAAGTTAGTCTGCTTCTTTGGTTTTATCATCCATTAATACAAATGTGTAGTGCTGAGAAAGACATAAGTTAGCAAATCACACTCATCAATGGATATAGAATACACCAGCTCACTGAAACCACCTTATTTTTTTAAAATTTTGCTTAAATATCCTGCAAGCTATAATTAATTTTTATTTAGTTCTCCCAATTCTAACAATCACTCAGAAATTGATACTAAAGCTTCTGTCCTTTTAATACTTGTATCTAAATAAATTAATTTATACTTGTTTTGAAGTCTGAGGACCTTCATTACAAAATTAAATTTCACACATTTGCAGGAAATTTTGTCCCTCTCAAATTACTATCTATAACAAATGGAAGACCTGCATGTTATGTATTTCAAATATTAATTGTAGATATATTGCACCCATTATATAAAATTGGTACAGATACTGATGTTTCAAAAAGGAAATTTCTATACCCATTCTATATCTGTGAGGAGCTGTATGTGGAGGACAATATTATTTTCCAACTGCAGAATATCAGAAACTTATATCTACGTCAGAGATTCTTAACAGAACTCCAGCCTCAGCTGGCTTGTTTGGAATGGAGTGCAAACAATGGTCACAAATACACATCAGTGAGAAAAAAAAAAGATACATTTTTTGTGAACACTCAAACATAAATACTATGAATACTATGAACTCTCTGATATGATACTCACACAAGCAAAATTTTTGCTGGTCTTTCTGGATTACATTTAGGGTGCTTGACTGAATGGCATTGACTACATTCCTCTTTTCTGCTAAATACTTCAGTAATTCATTAAAACACTTATTCAGTAAAGAAAATCATTGGTATTAGCAAATCATGTCCATATAACCAGCAGCCCGTGCCTTCAGTTCTTTATGGTGCAAAGTGGCTAAAACATTATAGTATATTGATGAAACAGCTCTCCTTCACCTATAGAACCATAGAATAGTTTGAGTCTGAAGGGGCCTTTAAAGGTCCAACCCCCCCTGCAATGAGCAGGGACGTCTTCAACTAGATCAGGTTGTTCAGAACCCCATCCGACCTGACCTTGAATGTTTCCAGGGATGGGGCATCTATCACTGAATCACAGAGTCACAGAATCACAGAATCAACCAGGTTGGAAGAGACCTCAGGGATCATCAAGTCCAACCATTGCCCCTACACCACCCTGTCAACTAGACCATGGCACTAAGTGCCATGTCCAGTCTTTTCTTAAACACAGCCAGAGATGGTGACTCCACCACCTCCCTGGGCAGCCCATTCCAATGTCTAATAACCCTTTCTGCAAAGAAATTCTTCCTGATGTCCAACCTGAACCTCCCCTGGTGAAGCTTGAGGCTGTGTCCTCTTGTCCTATCGCTAGTTGCCCGGGAGAAGAGGCCAACTCCCACTTCACTACAACCTCCCTTCAGGTAGTTGTAGACTGCAATAAGGTCACCTCTGAGCCTCCTCTTCTCCAGGCTAAACAACCCCAGCTCCCTCAGCCGTTCCTCATAGGTCAGACCCTCCAGACCCTTCACCAGCTTGGTCGCCCTCCTCTGGACTCGCTGGGCAACCTGTTCCAGTGTTTCACCACTCTCATTATAAAAAATTTCTTCCTTATGTCCAGCCTAAATGTACCCTCTTTCAGTTTAAAATCGTCTCGTCCTATCACTACAGGTCCTGGTAAAAAGTCTGTCTGTTTTTCTTATAAGCCCCCTTTAAGTATTGAAAAGCCACACTAAGGTCTCCCTGGAGCCTTCTCTTCTCCAGGGCAAACAACCGCAAGTCTTTCAGCCTTTCTTCAGAGGAGAAGTGTTCCATCCCTCTGATCATTTTTGTGACCCTCCTCTGAACCCACTCTAAAAGGTCCATGACTTTCTTGTACTGTGGCTGAAAAGATATCACCAGAAACAAGACATAGTCAGGCACTCAGAAAATGGAAGAAGTTTAAAGAAAGCTTAGAACTCCTAGAAAATAATTGTGTTTATTGAAACACAAGTTTGTGAACATTCTTTACTCACTGATACCCTCTTTAAGCAATATAAGAAATTATGTTATCTTGACAGTCAGAGAAGAAACTATGCTGAAGTAGTAGTATCTATCTGCCTAGGTACATCTAGTTTTGGAAGAAGGTTTTTTTTCTTTAAGAATCAGCTACCACGTTTTCTCTTAGGCATCCTTAGTGTTCATGACCTCAAATGAGAACATTTTCTAAATGATCAAGTTGAAGCCTTCAGTTTGGATAACACTCAACAGAATCTGTTTTTTTTCCTTAAATGTTTTTGAATTATCAAATGTTGTTAGAGAAAAATCAACCTTGTCAACTTTTCTATTAAAAAAAATGAACTGAAAAACATACTAACCTTCTGAAGATGTCCTACCGTTATTTTTAATTTTTGTTTGTTTTCGAAGGTGAGATATAGCTCAAGGATTTTTTTTTGATAAATTTAAGCTTAATTATTTAAGCTAAAGTTAAAAACAAAAAAAAAGGGATGCTATGAAACTGTGTCTGTGAAATGTTCCAATTAACCTGAATGCAGTATTTTGTTTGGTTTGCATTTTCTCACACATAGTCTATCCATAACAATTAAGATTTTGCCTCTGTCAGAAATCCAAGATGAGGAAATTGTTTCGGTATCTAAAGTATTTCTTCAGGACAAGAAAATCAGAGTAAAATGACAATCGATAAGTTTTGTCATACAGCCCCTAAAATCCTTTCTAATAATCCAGGACAAAGCCTTTCTCTTTTCTATAAAACATTACTTATTTTCAGAAAATCAGTTGCCATGAAATTAAAATCTTCATTTTCCCTTTCTTTACATCTCCCTGCCAACACCTCCACTTGAAATCCACTAGTGACATTCATGTCAAGGGGTCCTTGAAGTTCAGAACCACTGTTTCTTCTCATTAAAGGAGAGGTAAAACCTAGAACCATATTTGAATAGAGCATAATAACATAGCCAAAGTCATCAAATATGGAGATTATCTTTAATCATTTTCTTTATGGCTGCATTCTTTTCTTTTTTTTGCAATACTCCTAGCTCAAATCCCCAAATCAGCCAGTCCTTAGGAACTCTCCATAAATCTTTGTATGCAGATATAGATACATCCCTCTCTCTGTGTTTGGGTGTGTATATATATATATCTCTATGTATCTCTGTGTGCTTTTATTTTCATAATGTGTTTCTCGCAGATACTAGATTAAGAAGTGAATTTGAGTAGACTAAATAATTAGGCTTGACAGATGTAACCCTTCCTGTGTAGCAGCACCTCTTGAACCTCTTATATTTTCTGGAAGAGGTAAGGAAGGAGTTAGGCATTTTGGATCAAGTAGAGCATCATAAAACTTGCAGTAGAAGATATTGCAGCTTTGCAATACAATTCTTAAGATTTGCTGGATACTAACTCCAGTGAATCTGTACAATATTGGGACTTATATTCAATGATTCTCAGAAATATGTGGTATCTGCTATATCCAACTACCCAAATCACCTTCTTTGTGTCCATTTACATTTCTGCCCATTTCTTCTCGAAGATATCCAGAAATTAGTATCTCCTTATACATCTGCAATGATCTGCAAGAGGGAGGTCATCTGGGAGGGTTCAAACTATCTTCTTTGAAAACTCTTCAGAAGTAAACTACTTATCCTTTCAAATACTTGACTTGTGGCTAGAAAGCTAGAGGTCATCTGAATAGATCAAGATACAATCTGTTCTGAGAAAAACACTGACACAGCACAATTTGTTGTTCAGGTAAAGGAAGTTAATTAGAACTTTTTTCTTCATTCTGATTTAATATGATGAGGAAAGTGGTGGAAAGGGAGAGACAGAAAGAAATATTGTTAGTCTACACAGCAGCAAGCACTCATGAACAATTTACTCCCCTGAAAGTAAAGAGGAATACCTATGAGAGACCTGCTTCCCACACCTGGTGGAAGGAAATTGATTAAAAGTCTCCACTATGTGTGTGTATATACATATTTACATATGTGTTGGGAGATATTTTTGACACAAAAAGCCAAACAAACAAACAAACAGCTTCTTAGAGACAAAGGCATTCCTGGACATGACTACTCCTGACAAAAGTTTGTCTGAAACAAATCTTTCCATGCAGGGTTTTGGTTTTGACAAATTGGCATTGTTTGGCAAAATTATCTGCAATGCCAAAGCCTCATTTCTTATTTCATTCCTAGGTTTCAGACCAAAGGACTAGCTTCATCTCATCTTGTGTTAGGTGTTTAAAAGTCAGGCATCTAATCTAAACCAGGTATTGAGATTCCTTATATTGTCAATGGAGAAAAACATGAACCACATCCGTGAAGGTAATTAATTCTCTCTGTCTTTAACATTGGTCTTTGTACACTTTGTGTCTTCAGTCCCTTCTAATGTTCCTCTCTTTCTCCATTAATTATAAAAGGAACATGAATACCTGGTTTCAATCAGATGCAGAACTTTTTTATTGCTACACTAAGCTGAGATGGGATTCACGTCATTTTGTGCCATCACGAACTCTAAATTTCATGGGATTTTGAAACTCAGAAAGGTGCAACAGCTCACAGGGCTTTAACCTTGACATTTCTTACGTTCTTGATGAAGCTTAAGTGCCTGTGTCAATGCTTATAAATAATGTATAAATATTCAGAGAATGTCATAAAATTCATTTGGTTATAAAAGTAAGGGTACTCAGGTGAAGCTCTCACTTGCATGTTCAGTTTGAGCTTTACTTTAACAAAAAAAGAAATTCTCTTTGCTTACCTGTGTTTGTGAACATCTTTCCAGTTGCCTGCCACTCTCAGTGTAAAATATCAGCATCACTATTTTTGTCAGGATTTTTGAGATAGGTTGAATATGATAGAAATGCAGAGAGACATCAAAACAGAGCCAAATCGCTGATCTTGTAACACTAAGAATTTCAAGAGAGCTATTTCATTTAAGACCAGATGAGGATAAGAACCTACAGCTTAGTACCTGTATTACTAGAATTCTGATTCCTCAGAAATGTCAAATGAATTTATTTATACTATTCTAAGACTGTCATTCTCAAAATAATTATTGTTATCAAGTAAATAATTTTCTTAATCATACTCACTTGGTAGTTTCCACATCACAGTAAAGGGGAGTGCATGCGAAAGGGAAGCAGCAGCTATTGTTGCTCGCTGAAGAGAGAGAATCTCTCATTACAACTGTTACTGCTGAGCAACATTGCTGCTTGCAATAGTAGCTGTTAGCAGAAAAGAGTATATATTCTTTATTTGTTCTTATCAAAAAAGTTTATATGGTAGACATTTAATGATTACCTGGAAACAAGCAGACACCTACTGTACAGTGTCACCTTGAGTAGTTAAGAAAGGGAGTTATAGTAAGAAATAAGCCAGGCATGACTGTTTGCTAGTACCAAGCTTTGCGGAGCAATATATGAAAGAGAAAAGAAGGCAGTTCAGTGATTTGATAGAACAAATAGCCAAGAAGATGCACTTTAAACAGTTTCCAAGGTAACTGGCTCTGAGGCTGGAATCTATAAATACGGGTAAAAACAGGTTTGCAGCTCTGAGACAGAAGACAATCAATGCAAAATAAATAATTAAAAAAGAGGGCAGTTGAACAAAAGAACATGAAAAATAATTCTTAATGAAAAATATTAGTAGAAGAATTGTATTCAAAAAAATTACTGCGTGTTAGTGGTTTCAGAAAAACAAATGCTTTCACTTTCATTGTGTGTGTCTGGGTAAAAGAGAAGTGGTGTATGGTTTCACATTAAAAACTACTTTTTCACAAATACATCTGTTATTTACTATATATATTTGTTAATATTAATATTTTTTTAATATTTATTGCTTAAACTTTGTCTTGGTTAAATATCAGTAAATTGAGAAGAAATATTTCTCTACAATTTCAGATTTTCTTTAACATAGTCATAATTAGTACCTAATAGATTTAGACCACAAGATGATTGGATACTACTGTAGGATTTAATATAAAGAACATTTAAATATTTGGCATAGCAATTGTTGTCAAACACATTCAAACAACAATGCCTCTCTCAAATGGCTAGTACCTAAGTAGCACTATAGTGTGCTTTGTTTAAAAACTAATGTTGTTTTTTAACATTTTAAAATTACAATAATTAGTTACAGAAAAGTGATATTTCTAATTTATTTTTAAAGGGTAACAGGTCATTCTGAAGAAATAAAGTATATGTCTCACGTATAGGACTGTATTATAGAAACATCTTTATTTACAAACAGATCTGCCTCATTTAAAGCCTTAATTATTTCCTACTGCTTTATTTTTCAAGAACCCTGATATTAAAGCACAACTTTTATATATAATATTCTGCATCCCAGTCTCTGACATGTAGGAGATGAACTAGGTTTATACAATCATGTATATCTTATTAGGACTTATAAAATATTATCATTTTAATTTCTATACAGTCCACATATAACAAACTATCAGTGAGCATATGTTTTCCAATTATTTATGTAGCATCAATATTACTTCTATACCTATTCTTAGCTGTAGCCAAAAGGAGGCTGTAGCTGTCACAAAGGGTGACACCAGTTCCTGACACAAGGCTCTAATGCAACAGAGAACCGATTTAAAAATTGGATAAAAAGCAATAAAAATGTGACTGTGCAGAGATCCTATGTACTCAAAGGCCACTAGTTTACCAGGACATTTCAGTTTGAAAGTAGCATTATATTTGCAATGGCCTGAAAAACACTGACAAAAAAAGAATAAAATTATCTACAAGAGGCGTGCTTGAAGCAAAATTATATGACTTCATAAGTAAATTGGATGTGTATGTCTGTGCACATCCAATTCATATATATATATATACACACCCACACATGCACACGCACACGCTCTGCTTAGGTTATCTAATATTGCTGTAAGTGCAAGAGATCAAGTGAATAATATAGTTGATACAGGATGTCAGTCTAGAAAACTACATTTCCTCTGGGCTATGAATTCATCAAAGAAACTTTCCCCTAAATAATGAAGAATATTATTGGTCCTTTATTAAAAAATATGCCTTTCCAAAGACCGCATTAGCCTTTCCCTTATGATTTGCCTGAAATAAAGCTTGCTGATTATGGGCCAATACCTGCTTCAGCCCCAGTATTTTTGATGTTACAGCAAAAGGGTTTTCCCAAAGGTATTAAAAAGTAAGATGAAAAACGACCAGTTAAATCATCACGCAAAAACAAACACCTTTGAGCCAAAACAGATTTGACAAAATTTCCAAAATGATAGATGCAGAGCAGACTCAAAAGACTCAAACTATTAAAGGGGATTTTGTGTATATGTGTGTTATCAACATGAACGTAACATGTGCGTGCATGTTCATTAAAATAAAAGCAACTTGAAATATTCTTGTTTGTTGGCCATTTAAAGATTTGGATTTTCAACAGTGACAGTTCTCTACATTTTTCTGCTGCATTTAGCAGAATTTAGGGGAAAGAATAGAAGGAAAGGAGAAGGAGAAGAAATCAGCTCAGAAATCTGAATCTCCTTCTGTGGACTTCTGATTTTACACCAAATGCTGTTGCTAATTGCAGTTGCAAACAATGACACAAATCAGCTCAGATAAGCTCTCTGATTAATAAATTACTAGGAAAATGCAGGTTGTGGAAGAAAAGCAGGTGAAACCTGTGTTTTTGCCTAGATCTAGCACCCAGAGAATAAGACTGGTTCTCTTTTCTATGTCCTGAAAAAAAAACAGCCTCAAAGGCAGTTTGGCCAGCTCAGGCCAATGATACATGTTACAGCATCCCAGGATATTGGTTCTAAACAACAGGACAAACTTTTCATAAAACCAAATTCGACCCTTTAAAGAGACATAGCACAGGACTGACTGTAGCCTCAAAGTACTTCACAAATTGCTGGAATCTGGCTTCCAGAATTCCTGCTAGGGTATGAGGTGCTAGAGTGCTGAAGGTCAGTAAAAGGGTTTTAGATAATAATAAGGAAAATGATCTATGGAGAAATAAAAGCTGAATCAGAAGAAATGGTGCAGTAATACTTTGAAAATTATCCGGGAAGTTCGTCTTTATTTCATGTTCACAAAAATTAAGATTGTATATTTAAGTGTAACATAAAAAACTCAAATAAGCCAAGAGACTTTTCTCACCTCAAAAAGCTA
This sequence comes from Nyctibius grandis, assembly GCF_013368605.1. Classification (NCBI taxonomy): domain Eukaryota; kingdom Metazoa; phylum Chordata; class Aves; order Nyctibiiformes; family Nyctibiidae; genus Nyctibius; species Nyctibius grandis. The sequence continues at coordinate 83,318,848 of NC_090658.1, forward strand.
AAACTATGCGTTTAATGCCAATGTCACCTATGAGTATTTCAGATTTTTCTTTGAAGATTAATCTGTAACAAGGTTTTATTATAATAAGATTTATTACATATGCTTTACATCTCTCTTTTCTGTTTGAATTGGATAATAGATTTTTTATTTTGTTATTATTGTTAAGATGCATTTCAAAATTACAGGATATACCTGTTCAAAGTCGAGGTGAAGAAGTGGAACTTCCTGTTGTAGGAGTAAAGAAAATGCACGAAAATAAAAAAGAGAAAAAGGCCAAGGCAAAAACAAATAAGCAACTCTCTGATTATTCATCAACAGACTTCCATAAAAATTTCTTACACATCTCTTTTTTATGTTCAAAAATATTAAAGCATAGTAGGCAACACTTTGCCGCCTCAAGATGACTTGAATATGGAGGTAACAGCTTGCAGAAAGTGCAGGAGCCCAAATCTTTTGGTGTCTGAGGTTCTAATACATACAGAAACACTCAGATATTTAGGTATTTTCATAGATAGATATTGCACTAATGTACATAGCTCTTCCTATTATGTTTACAAAAGAATATTAGACACATACTGTAACTTACAGGATGTATTTACCTCATTATTAATGGCTGCCTACTGAAATCAAGGTAGCAGGGGTCTGTGTGAAGAAAGCTGTTGTGTTATGCTAAATCCAATCAGAAGATCAACAAGTGTTAATATGTGGTGGGAAGAGCAAACAGGAAAGTGGAATTTAGGCTTTATCAATTCCATTCTAGGACAAGGAATCTAACAGAGAAAATAAACATATATTGTTTATTGTTATAATAAATAGTTGTCTTAATGTTTAAAGGGGACAGATAACCATTTGGAAGCTGGTATGGAAAGCCTATAACTAAAAAGTCTTAGAAGTCTTGCGCTGATACTCATCAGGAAGAACGGAAGTAGCCTAATTCATATGTGATCCTTTTCGAAGTGCTTAATTTTTAGCATTAACAGCATCATATTTCTATCATATTTTTGTGTACTCTTGTGTGAGCCCAGAGAGCTAAATTCCGTGATGCTGTTGTTACTACCTTTCCTCAGCTAGCAAAAAGTAACATATTAATGAAGATCTGATTTCTAGAAGGGGAAGATTAATTAAAAACATCAGAAAACATCAAAGGGAAATAAATTGAGTGCATAAATGTTTGCGTTTTGTTTTTTATTGTTATTGACTCTCTCCCTCTCTTTCCTCCCCTCTTACTCAGTCTCTAAGATTTAAAAAGGAAACAAAGATGACATATACCAATTTAATCAGCTTTCATTCTTTTTACCATTAACTCAATGCAGTGAATGGAAACGAATTTCAGAAGTTTCTTCAAGCAAGGGTTTTGTCGCTGCACATTTTCTGTCACTGCATGGCTTGAATATTGGAAAACAAATTGATGAATCTTTGATATGACATTTCTACCATTGTGCAGTCTGTGAAAGATGCCACACTGACAACCTACAGAATAACACCCTTTAGTCTTTCAGAGAAAACACGTATATCAGAGTTTCAAACTTCTGAGGACTTCACCATCCACAATTTTCATTCTGAAATAAATAGTCTCAAAAACAAAGTAAACAATCCTAACCTCTGTTTCATTTTGATGCTAGCGCCTCTTTAAAGACTGCTATGAGACTCACATAGTCCTGACTGTTGCATCAGCTCTTGCATGGTGAAATCAGGAGCATTGTGCAGGGCATCCTGAGGATTTTCCTTCTTACTTCTCTCTATAGCTATCAGACAATAACCCTCCTATTACTCCTGATTTAATCTTTATTAGAGGATGGGGGGGGGGGGCAGAAAGGGGGAGAGAAAAGGCGAGAAAAGGGGAGAGAGAGAGAAGAAATATGCTTGCAGTGCTAAATAGTGACAGCTGTCAAAAAGCCTGTAAAAGCCATTGTAATTTGTCTTTAATACAGGGCCAACCACAGTTAACATACATAATCAAAGTAAATGAACCCCACAACGATGGGAAAACAAAGCTCATGTATTAAAAACAAAACAACTATTCACAATTAATTTAGGAAGACAGAAACTTTATCTAATCAGATATCAATTAGCTAATGATAGATCAAACACTGTTGATGGAAGGCTTTATGATCAAGACTTCTTCCCATATTGTGAATAGCAGCTCTAATGGCAGGAGCAGCAAGAGCAAGAAAGCTTCAGAGTGAAGACATGCTCTGCAGGTTACACATTTTCCAGCTTCCTTCTGTCAGACACTGCCAGACTGCTTTAATAGTATGAGATACAGAGTGTAGAGAGATAATAAGCTGAAAGTGAGCAATTTTCTAACGGAAAAAATGAGACAGGGGTGAGTACATAACAGCTGCCAATCAGAATGAAATGGCACTGTGAGGATACTCACCTGACAGTTGATGAATGACAGTCTAACAGGTCTGTATAACTCTTCAATCTACACTTTTGTATATAAATGGCATAGAAAAAAAAAAGAAAAAAGAAAAAAAAAAGAGGGTTCTAAAATATAAAAATTGGAAGATTTGTATCTGTCATGTTTGAATTCCCTCTCATAACAAATGAAAATGAGTAATGAAAAACACATTTATTCATACTCCTTACCGAAGACTCTCTTATCTCTAGATAACACCTGTATTATTTTATAGAATTGTTTTAAGAGAATGATCTGATGGGGTTTTCACTCTCTCATTCATGCTAAACTTATTACTTCAATTTAATAAGTTCATAAATAGCATCAAATATTTTTATGTTGGATTCGATTTTTTTTTTCCTGAGTGAAACTGGAGAAAAAAATCTTGAGTGGAGACAGACAGCATACACGATTAACTTAGAGTCAGGACCTCAGCAGCAATAAATGCGCTCACGATCCATCTTAAAAGCAACTTTTTTTATCTCTGCTAGAACTAGAGTAATTTTTGATGACAATCTACTATATTATTTATTTTTTTCTCTGTCATGTAATCCTGTCCTATTTTTAATTTCCATAGTAGTCCTCAAAGTTAGCCTGTTGTGAGGAGGTAATGGATTTTAATGTGAAAGACCTTATACTGTACTAAGGAATAGATAAATTTTGTAGACACATAGGTGAGAAGACAAGCTATGATATCAGCATTGCAATCTCTTTATGATAACATTACTAGGATTTGTTAAGATGGGTTTCTACTGTGGGAGGATTCCATTTTAGCTGTCTAACTTAATTATACAGTAATCTAAAATAATGTATCTCCATAAGTACATTCATGTCTTCTTTTTTCCTTTTTTCCTGTAATTTGGTCTCATGTGATTTTTATTAAAGCAATGCAGAAAATAAAGGTATTGTGAACTGTTCTCCCAACGACACAAATTAAGTGTGAAACAAAATAGCATGGCTGTGCTCCTTGCCTTTAAAAACATTGCTATTATTTCACCTTATCTTTTTTATTATTATTATTCAATCCACCTGCTTGTAAACCAGAAAATTAAATGACCCATCACAGTATGAAGGAAAAACTGTAGACTCTCCCTAGTTCACAGAGAGTAGTCAGGGGGAAGAAATTACATATTTTGTTGCTGGGATTTCTATAAAGTATTAGCTGACCTTCTAGATATGACAGAGCACACAGTATTAGCCTCCCAACCTCAAGGGCAGATGCATATTTTTATTTCATAGTGGCTGTGAGAATTGAAGAAAATTCCTGAATTGGAATTCTCCAGTGAAAGCTTCCTTGCATCCTTCAGCCTTTTCTCCTCCCACACATGTAGGAAAAAGAGTAGGAATCCAGCTCATCTCTCTTTGGCATAAGACATTGCTTCCTTACAGGGTAGCCTTCACATATCATTCAGGAAGAAAGATACTGACCCTTTGTTTAGAAGGAAAAATGTGGGAAAGGGAAGTCAAAGAAGACAATGAAAAAAAAAAACCCTCTCATAGTCTTCGCTGAGGAGGGTCCTCAGACAGAGAAAAAAAATAATGCAAAATTAAACCTTTCATTTTCAAAGGACTAAACAAATATGAACCATTCCTAACATCACCCACTGAAGTATATAAATATCATCTACTTTCTTTTAATACAGAAACTGAAGTAAAAAGAGGTATTTAGTGGCCTGAATTTATAATAAAATCACTTGATAAACAGAGGTTGAACTCAGGAGTTTTGGACTCCAACCTTGGACTCAGGCTTGAAAGTCTAACAAACAGAAGAAAAAACAGGATAAGTAACTGTAACGGCTAATACAGTTTTCACATCATTAGCAGAGGCCAGCCAGGTAGCAAAAACAAGTAACTGACTGCTGATAGAGGAGCGATTATATACATGTTAACTAATAGTCATGAGTCTTTCCCTTTCAGAATAAAACCAACTTCTCCTGAGCAACTCTTTTCACATCCTGTTAGTAAAGAGCTACACCGAGAAGCAGGTAATAATGACTGTTACCTACAATATGACTGCCATTCACTGGTCCCCTCTCACTTCTCAGAAGGCAGGAATTGTGCACTGAAGCTAAAGGAACCTTAAGCCTTTTATATCCTCTTACAATAAGGTAAGTCCAAAAATCCACATGCCACCAGCTGCATCTGTGTAAATGTTACAAGACACTTTAAAAAATCTGTCTCTATACAGATATATTTTTTCACAGTGAAATCCACAAATAACTTCATAACAGAATACTTAATGAAGTATACAATAAACAGCTTGCATATTCAAAGTCTAATTATCAGTAGTCTGTGATTGCAGGCTAAAAAGATACAGTTACGTATATAGTATATGATGGTGCTTTTCACTTTAAGCTTCACACATTATAGGTATTTTTGCTACAATGTACATTGCTCTTATACTCAACATGTTTTTTAACTCAATACATCATTTAACAGCACAGATGGGCAAAACCCTTCTGTTAAAAACAAAACTCTCCAAGCAAGATATGGGGTACAGGCAGGTCTAACCTCTAACATCATGAAATTATCTTGCTAAGGTTTATTCGTCCAGGTGTGTGAACAGTTGGAACAAGCTGACAGCAGGGATGAGATGAAACTGCATTCCTGGAGCCCTTTATAAGGCCACAGTCAGGGCTGGCTGCAGAATAATGACTGGAAGAGATTCTGTGCACCAGTCATGTCCAGTTCCCTTCCATGTCAGGAATGATCCTATTCCCTTTGCCAAGTCCTCACTGGAGGCACAATCTGTCTGACCCTTTATAATTCTTCCAGACCTTACCTTCACTGACAGTTAGCCTTGCAGCTTTTACTCCACTATCAAATTTTCCTGGGTTTTTTTTTTGCACCTGCAAGTCTATCAAGTCTTTCATAGACCTATTTCTACTATCTCTGAAACATCAGCAGAAACAGTGACTACACTCATAAGCATTTCTACTACAAAACAAAAAGCAGACTGAGGTGATTTGCTGACAGTTTGGAGGACAAATATGTCACTATAAAGCCTTCTAAAAACCTTCTAACCAGCAAGAATATCTCTGAATGTAATATAGAATTCTTCTGTAATCCAGCTGAATCTGAACACTTGAATCTTGAAGACAAGAATCATTCTATGCTTCTATAACTTAATCTGGTTAGATCTCTTATTAATCACTCCCTTTCTACTTTCTTCCTGTCTCTGTTTTCTGGTTGCTTTTATTTTGGCAATGTAGCTACTAAACATAATGATGCTACTTTTATATCAAGAACGATACGAGCTACAAATCGCTGCAAGTTTGTACAAGTATTACTACGTGCATGCCATGTTCTCAGATTTCACCCTAGACTGACTGTCATAAACAAGATACTGAGCTAAATGATTCAGTGGTGGCCATGCTTATGTTCTTATATTTTAGCCACTTCTTGTGATTTACTTAAATTAGAGGTATCCATATGGGAGAAATTTTGCTTGTTCTAATGTTACAGCTACAAAAGCATAGAGCATATAGCTAGGTTTATATTATTTCAGCTCAGCAAATAGGTAGACTTTTTAATGCCTTTCTAGGGCAAAGTTGCAAGGCTTATAAGTTTTAGAAACCAAGTCTAAATAACCAATATAATTAGACTCTCCAAAATTTCATCTAGCTAGAAGTAACCTTAATCTGACTTCAGTAGTTCTCCTAAGAACTAATCACTTGATTAGTTTATTCTGCACAAAGAAAGTAATCTGAACAAGGTTACTATGCCTGCTGGGATACAGAGTTTGGAGACATCCCAAAGAATGCACAGACATCTAACAGTGTATCTGAAAATGCACGTAACTAGTGATAATCTCCCATATGTCATGATGATAACCTCAGGCACGGAGAAAGAAAGAGGCTGCACTAAACATCGTATGTTTCTCTACAGTAAGATCTGGGGAAAGATAAGCTCTTTTCCCTTAAAGCATTTCCCGCATAATAAGATTTTAATTATATAATTTATCTTCATTTATGGTCTTTTATATGTATATTTATTATTACCTTATCTGACAGTTTGTCTTCTTTAGCAAATGACCTTCATCTTCAAAATATTCTTTATAGACAGACTGTACTATGTTAGAGAAAACTGCTTTAAAAACAGAAATTTAAGATTCATGAGAGAACAGGCGGTTGCTTGATAATCATTTACTTTGTAACAGTGAATAAGAAGTAGTACAACCTGTAATTCTAATTATTCATTTATCTGGTTTTATAATAAACCATTGCTACAATTTTTACTGGCATTTCTATTTTGTCATTAAATGTCACTGATAGGGATTTTTCAGCTCATCTTTCTGGTATAATATTCACGAGAAAGCTAGTGAATGGCAGTGAGAAATACTGAAACTATAAGGAAGAGTCAACTAACAATCTAGTGCTCAGAAAACACACTCTACTGATTGACACCATCCTTTAGTATCCTGGATGTCTGAACAAATGAAACATCAACAGAGATGTAAAAAGTCAGCTGTAGCCATAAGGACTGTTGATACCTTTTAATATCACATATGTGAAGTGTAAGATCATGCTTTGGGGTGTAAAAGGAATTCTTCATCTCTGAAGTATAAATGACAAGCCAAGAAATATGCAACCAAGAATGGAAGTGCTATATGTGCTATATATCTGCTATATTGTAGAAAGAGACAAAAGTTCCAAACGTACCTTAAGGAAGCACTGTTTTGTTACTAACATTAAAATGTGTTCACAAGCCATTCACCACGGAAGTGACAGCTGCTTGACTAGGATAACTTCATTAGAAAAGTTAAGCAAAAATATTTTAGCTACATTGTAAAACTAACCGTTAAGACCTCAGAATGGCCTTCCTTCAGATCTTAACCTAGGTTACTAATTGATTGGATTGATCATGAAAAATACTCCCTGAGAAAGCAAAAGTCCAGAAACAATCTCTCCGGCACAGGTCAGATTCATTACTACTAACAGTGTATTCTCCTTCACTTCATTTCGTTTTAGGGGTACACTTGGTGGAGACAATAATCAGCTCCAGCTGGGAGGCTTCTTTAGTTTTTTGTTTGTTTGTTTTAACTAACTGGGTACTTCTACTACATGATGATATGAGCACTTCGGCATCATCACAGTAATATGCAAAATGTAATAAGTCTCAGCAATAAGCAAAATTACTGTTTTGTATTTTAATATGTACATTTTTAATCACCTTTTGTTGGGCCTTTGTTTTTTGGTTTGCATGTTTACTTTTATTAAACAGAAGGTTAAAAATGATGAACAGAAAACATACTGTATATTTTACAGACATTAAGGCAGGGGAATTAGACTCTTTGCAGATGTTCTATAGCAATTATTGAACACGAATACTCAAGTAATTACTATGTTAAATACCTTATTCAAATAGGCAGAGTAGAAATTAAAGCTACCCTAGTTTGTCTGAAATCTATAGCTTGCTCTGAAGTGGCAATTTTGCCTTTTTTTTTCTTTTTCTTTTTGCTTTCTTTTCTGTTTATTGTTCTAAGTAGAATGGCCTCAGTTTTCTGCCTTTTTGTACCTTTGACTTCATAGCAAGGAAAGGGCTTATATCTACTCAAGTTACTAAATAGAGACAAATAGAGTAAATTAAGATAGACTAGAAACAAAACTTAAACAAAACAGTATGAATAGGATGCAGAAACAAGTGGTATTGAATGTTTTTCCATCCTGAATGTATCCCATTGACAAAAAGACAGAAAACTTACACTTCACCTGACTAAACTGAGTAACAAAGGGTTGTTTGGGATGAAACACATGCATCCTAGTGGAGCAAACCCTGAAATTTCAGGTGTGTAAAGAGCCTTATTTCCCTTCTCTTACCTTAGAATGGTAATCTATTAATCTATTTGCTCTTTCATTCATAATAATCCACAAAAATGGGATATCTTAAATGGTATGGACTGAGAGATTTCTCCCCTCATAATATCTTAATATTAAAAATTCAGATATTCCTTCTAAAGTCTTTTCTACATACTGAGTCAGCAGCTAAAACCAAGCTGTAACAGCACTGCTGTCACTGTAGGACTAAGGGAAGATGTAGTCATCCTGTTTCCAGACCAGTCCCTGGAGGAATGTTAGGCCCCCAAAGGGACGTAGAAGTAGGCACTTAGCTGTTCAGAATAGCCAGACTTAGTCATTTCTGTGTAACATCAGAAGCAAACTTTCTTTGGAAACTGAGGAAATTGCTGACTGCACGGACAGGTGGCAATTGAGGATTTAAATGTTGTACTTTCACTGAAGCAGCAATTAGTTACTTAAGTTATCTGTGGAACAGATGGTGTCTTAGGAGGAGAAATGATGGATACACAATTTCATCTGAGTAATTTTAGATCAGTAGATTTGGGAGGAGTACCATAAAAATTTAATGCAATAATAATGCTCTGTGATCAATATATCAACACTACAGTTTATCTTAAAATAAGAATACTGTGTAATAAATTCAGAATTACTTCCTTCAGCACTTTTTATTATAAGAAAAACACGTTTGATTCTGTCTAGTACTTGGACAGTATATTTTAAAACAGAGATTATTATGGCATGGTATTGTTTTAATGATTCTTGTAGACTGAGTTGGTAACCAGCAAAACTAAAGATACAGTTTTGGTCAACTAGAAGAGAGCAAAAGAAAGAGGACATGGAATATCCAAATTCTTAAAGAACAGGGGTGAGGTATCCAACTGGCATATACCTCAAAGGGGTAAAAGAGCATTTATAAACTTTCCAAACTTCAAAAAATATGTACACAATGCTAGAATGAAAATAACACTGAAATGAAATAAAAATACATATAGGGAGGAAATCATGCTTCTTGCTTTAGACTTTTAAAAGTTATTCACCTATTCTAAGCTAAGATATTAATACTCACTTTATATTCAACAAAAAAGGAAAAAGAGGTTATCTCCGGAGAACAATTCTGCCCTCTATCCCAATCCTACACTAATTACAGAAGTGAACTAACAGACTTGGTCAGGTTGGATGACTAGCTTCTGTCCTCTGAAACAACGCAAGATGAATGACATGGTTAAGGACAGAAAGATGAGTGATTTCAGATAAATTCATCCAGAGGAATCTGATACCAATGCCTACTAAACTGATAAGATTTTTCTACTGAAATAATTTTTTCTCTAGGAAACTTCTTTTTTGCATACATAAAAAAAATGGGAGACCTTGCAATTGCAAGGACAAGATACTTTCACTAGACAGCAGGACTGAAACAAGATGATTAAATTAGGGACCCTGAGGACTCTCATTGTCCATACACCTCCCATGTTGCAGAGACTTCTGATGGGCTCAGGAAATAAAGAGAGAAGTATGGAGAGGAAAGACTTCCACCTTCCACCCCTACCTGACCTTCTGGAAGATTCTTCTCAATTTTATCCTGTAGGACAATATGCTATAGGGCCTGAACAGATTTTTATTGGGCCCTCTGCCACTCCCCCATCCTCTCCACCAAGAAAGGAGAGAATAAAAACTAATTTCTTTTATTTTTCATCTCAATTTAAGGTAGTCTTTTCTCCTTGCTTGCATAAATATGAATTTTGGATATTGTCAACATTCCCAAGGGCTGGAATGAAATTAAGTCACTTCAGAGCTAAAGAATGGCATGTTGTAGGATATCACTAGCCATATGTTATTTGTCTTGGATAATTCCTACTAAATTAGGATCTAAAGGAGAATAATAAATAGCCATTCTGTGGTCTGGAAGCAAAGGAAGGACTAGATTAAGCTATGAGAGAGTTGTTGTGAAGCCAGAGTACATGTCAAGCTAAGCATCAATGCCTCATAAAATTCATGTAATAAAATTAATTCAAATAATTCCTTTAAACCATGGCTTTAATGGCTTTAAACTGTAATGAAAGAAGTTAAAACAAAAGGACCATAAGACTAATGACAGAGGACTCAGCATAAACAACTAAAGGGCCTAGGGTTAGGTCTAGTTATATTTAACAACCTTGTTATTATGCAGAAATGACACAAAGGGATCACAGAGATTAGAAATACAATGAGGAAAAAACATTGTATGTAATTTCACACTGTCTAATTTAAAAAGAAACTTCCTGAGGAAAAAAAAAAACACTCCTAAATCTCAGGCCTGAAACCTAATAATCATGAAGATGTGTTCTCCCTTTCTGAACTTTGAAAGGGATTGTACTGTTCTGATCTAGGGCCACCTAATAAGCACTTACTTCTCTGCTATCTGTGATAAATATCAATGCTAGGGTGATGGAAAGGTATAACATAGATGTTACATCTTTACAATAATGTTCAATGACAGAGGACTCCTGCTGTTGGGGCAGAATCAACATTAAAGCCCTGTTGTGGTAGTTCCACCAGCTGTGATTTAGAAGTGATAGGCTTATTGTTTTACAGGCTTAAATCATCAGCTGTAGCCATGCACTAAAAAAAAAGCTAAGGAAATATTAAGTGATAAAGACTTTAAGAAAGTAATAAGAATTTTGTTTATATCAAATGATCTGAAAGCACTTCAAAAACAGCACTATTATTAATATTTGCATATCCAGTTTATTTTAAATTTCTGATAAGAGTATCTCCTCCATAAAACTGTTTTGCAGGCAGAAATCTGATAAACTTAAATGCTGCATACCTGAATGTGAGAATTTTCTTCTTTATTTTCTGAGAAAGATAACTGAGCCTAACAAATCAATTTTTAAGTTTAAACAGCACAACAAAATAGGACACAAAAAAAATTACATTGTGCTATAACTTATGTGTGCTTCTACAATTCAATCTTCCTAGTTTCAAGAGAATTTTTTGAGAAAGCAGGGTCTAGTATGGTCTAATTACATTTGTTTTTCAGGAATAAAAACCAAAGAAATCAGCTGAGGCAGTTAAGTCTGAAAACATCTTTTCAAACAAATTTAATAAATTTTGTTTCAACACTACATATAACTTTTAGATTATAAAACTGTAAACTTAAATAATTAAACTTAAACATTTTAAGAGACCCACTATAGCCTGTCAAATTAAAATATGCTGTTACAAATATAACAGAAGAAAAGAAAAGCAGCCAGAAAATTGAAGCCTCTAAGGAGGATGATACTAAACACAGCAATTAAATAAATGGGACAGTTCCCTTTTCACCTGAAACTGCTTATTTTTACTATAAACATAACAGGCTAACTCTTGTCTCAAAGTTCATATTATTAAAAAAACAATTGTTCGTCATTAATCTTATCCTCCCCTTTTAGAGAAAAATTTTAAATCAGTTCTGCAACCTCGTTAATGCAGGGAAATTCCTCCCTTAAGTTTAAATTTATTAAACTTCAGTGGGGACACGCCATCCCTTCACATTAGCATATCCTTAAACAAAAGCTAAGACGTATACATATGACTGAAGAAGAAAGTTTTCAAGAAGTTTGAAATCTTCAAGTAATTTAACCTGGTTAGCAGGGATAAAAAATTAAATAGCAAATATACCTGAAAGAATAAGACTCAAAGCTTTACAACACTGATCATACCTTGTTTCAGGGAATTATTCCCGTGAATTGCAGTCAGAATGGAAGAGTAATTCTTGCTCAGAAATAAACTTTGCCTCAAATTAGAAACAAACAAACAAACAAAAAAACCAAAAACAAACTAAAAAGGCAATGGGAAGAGAAGAGAAAGTAAGGTACATTTGTTAAAACAAAAAAGAAATGTAGTCTGGCAGAATGTAAATTTTTTTCTAATTTGAATTTTGATTCTTTGTTATTTTAGCCAACTGCAATATTTAGAAAATCCTGAAGCCTGGTTTCTTTGGGTTTTGTGGTGTTTTAAGACAACAAACAGACTTTGAGAACATAAATGTGCATGTTTTAAGTTAGATTCAAGAGATTAGTTCCATGCATTATGAACTTCAAAACTAAGATACAAATTTCACATTTTCTGGTCACAGTATTGTTTAATTAAGATATTGTTTAAATGGCTACAGGTTCAGGGTGCCACACAACAGTTAAGTGTTAATCTTAATTAATGTCTTGGTTTTTTTTTCTGGTTTGGGTGTTTTGGGGTTTTTAGGGTGGGTTTTTTTGTTGGTTGTTTTAGTTTTTTGGTTTGCCTTTTTTTTTTTGTACAGGTGTTTGTTTCTCTACAACTACCTCTTTAATAAAACTGCCTTATACTTTGTGTATACTGAGCATGTAAAAACTTCACTGCATTAATACAAAGCTGAGGAAGTAACCAGAAGAGCTGGAGGCAAGCAAGCTGTTAAGACCCCAGATGGCCCATGCAGGGAACAAGTTTTCAGTGACAGGAGGATGTTTGACCTGTGAAAACTTTGTTTATTGCAGAAATTGGTACCCAGATTGTCCCATTAACATGTGGGATTCTACTGCAAAGGGACAGTCTTGTCACCACATGAAAATTAAAATGCTGATGCTTCAGAGTGTCTACTGCCTCTTATCTTCTCATCATGTGAATGGCAGGGATTCCATTCAGGATTTTGTGCCTTTTATGAATTTCAGCACATAGCTAATTTCACCCAGATTTTAACTATTTGAATTTCCCATGTATGTCCACGTTAATACCATGCCTAGGATACTGGAGATAAACAAATATAAGACAGTAAAAACCAATCAAACAAAAAAACCACAACAGGAGCCGTTATCACTAATATGATAGTTAGCTGGTAATTGAGTTGCAAGTCTCTGCAGTTAACACAGGAATAAGCATGGTACAATTGTCTTGTAAACAGATGAGAGAACAAGGTACTATTTTCATGACAAAGTGTTTTGGTGTATGATATTTTATTTCTGACAGTACAATAGAACTAAAATAATTTTCTATATAGGTAGAATTTAAAGCGCAATTACTCACAAGCATCAGCTCTAATTTAAGAATTCATTTTTCTGTATGTCTCAAGAAATCAAACTGACCTGAAGCAATCAAGACCATAAAGACAACCAGAAGACAGAGCTGAACATTATCAATCCAAAAGGAGTGGTATGGCTCAGTAGTTGCCACAAAGGAGCTAGGGGAAGGAAATCAGCTCAGCAGATATTCTAGCATTATACTGTGCCTCCTAAGTGTAAATGAAGGTGTAAATGAATCTATATGTTCCTTGGGATCTTTCAAATCCCAGTTAATGTTAGTTCCTTGCTTCAGCAAAAGACAGTGAATTTAATAATACCCCAAACTTATTAATGGCATGCATTTAATGGTACCAGCAGCAGCACCGCTCTGTTCATTCTGTATATGTCTGCATCAGTAATCTCTGAACATCCTGCAGCAAATTTTCATGTATTTTCTGTTGACCAATTTAACAGAAAACATTCTGGCAAAGTGGACCTCTGAATGTATATAGTTCAAGTAAAACTTTAGAGGAAAGAGCGTTTGGTAACTATACATAGAAGGCTACAATTGCAAATTGATTATCTGATGCTGTTAATTATCTGATCACCCATTTATTTAGCCGGAGACTTTCAGCACAATTCACTGGGACTTAGTTGCATACTGATAAAAATTTCATGGCTTAAAAAAAAAAAAGACAGCAATAAAAACACTGTCCTTAATAAAGCGTGCAAAGTTTCACCTGATACAATTGTTTAATAATGCATAGGATTATGAAAAAAAAATTCTTAGACTTAGAATTCTGCTAAAAAGTTGTCCTACACTAACTACACAATCAGATTCTTCTGAGAAACATTTTTCTTCATGGCAGCTGGTGGCATCCATGTGTTAAGTTTCCTGCAGCTGAACTTTGTGGCAGCTCTATTCCTAATCTTTTACTGCATCACTACAATGTGGATCCTGGGAAAAGAAGTTTAACTTAATTCTTTTGACTTTATTGTTTTGGTAATCAATTAAAATGCTCGTTTTTCAGAAAACTGTCAGGAGACCTACTGTGAAAAATAATGCGGTTTGTGTAGTCTAATTAGCTAAATTGCAATATTTAATGACACCTCAATCAAATATTGTCACTAATCTTGGTCTATAGGGATTTTCCTTTTTTTCTCTTTTTTATGATAGCTTGCAAAATGCTAATTTTAATGGGATTTATGCAAACACAGTTAGAAAACGTGCTCCATATTACATGTATTCACACCATATTTTCCCACTCTGAAAACTACAATACTCAGTGCTTTTTATAAAAGAGATACAATAAGTGAACTAAAAATATACAAGGGGGGTCATTACACTTCTAAAGCAATCTTGATTAAAGGCACAGATTTTAGACCAACTGAATAGCTGTCAGAGTACTCACAGGTCATTTCACAAGTAAACTTTTCTCTGAATCTCAGTGCACATGGGAGACATGGTTGGCTGAAAAGTTGTCATTGCTTCTGAGCAAGTACAGACGCATTGTAATACAGTAATAGAAAAAAAGGTTTGACTGAGTCCACTCAGACTAAGAAGGCTGAAGATTTCAGCCTCCTGTGCTTAAAGTTTTTCATAACTTCAAGAAGCTGATATTTAACTTTTTCACTGTAATTAAATAAGGTTATTTTCTCCATTACTAATACAGATTTACTACCTAAAATAAAAGCCTAATAAAGTCCAGGTTGTAAATGACTTTGCGTGTTAGATAGAGCTCTAAATTTTATTGCTATCTCTGCTTGCTTTGATAAATTGTTGTTCGAAAGTAACAAAAATGCAAAAAGATACAAGATGACTTAACAGATTTTTATGATGCTTTTGGCTATGTTTATTGAGGTACAAAATACTTGTTCTTGGGCTACTGCATAACAGGAGTGCATCAGCTTCACTTTAAAGCCAAAGGCAAAATAATTTTCTCTTGTTGCCAAATGTATCTGTAAGCACTGAAGGCAGAAACAACTTGGTTGTAAACATCATTACACAGCATACTAAGATGAAAGAGCAATCTTGGCGGATACCCTATGATGTTCGTTTAAGCTCTTAATGTCAAAGCCCTCAGTTCTGCCCCTTGTTGTGAACTTTGGAGGCACAGGAAGCTGAAACACTGCAGAATACTGGAAAAATCAAATTCCATCCTGACACTAAATATCTAAACTGTCAGTGGAACCTTTGATTCAGTGTGTGCTCTAGGGCATTTATTTGGTTATTAGTGTGAACAGAGGTCAAGGACCAGGGACAATGCATTTTCAATCCATGCTGGATTTCAGTGAAAAAGGCACTTTTAGATAGTTAATGCTGACTTCTCCTCCACATTGCCAGTAAATATAATTTGCTCTAAGTATTAATTGAGAAGACTAGGGCCAGAACTCCCAATAAGCAGTATTTTATTTTAAAGATTGGTGAAGCGAGACAATTGCTTTAATGTTTTATGAGAAACATATCCATCCCTGTAACTAGAGGTGTTCTTAGAGAAAGATATATGATTAAGGAAATGGGGTTTTGTTGAAGACAAAAAAAATGTTCAGTCTCAACCACACAAAATCTCTAATTCACCTTCTTGAAAATTAAGTATCTCACAGATTTGCAAAGTGAATAAACAAAATCATCCATTAGTGAATGGATGCAGCGGCAGCAGCGAAAGTGGCGGCAGCGACTTGAGGTTAGTGCGGGGGCGAGGGCGACATCGGGCTTAACCGGGCGGTTTTTCGTACTCTGGGCCCCCCCTGAGCCCCCCGCGAGCATCAGCCCCGAGCTGCTTCCTCCGGACCCGGACCTGGAGGTTCCCGGCAACGAATCAGGAGAGGAGGGGGCGTAGCCGGAGGAACCGAGGGCGATTTAAACGCTCCACCCCCTGTTACCGGGTGATAAAAAGCCTCCTGGTGGTCAGGGACTAGTCCCTGCCCAGAGGGGAGAGGGAAACTTAGCTGTGACTGGGTGAGTCAGCAGTGACTGGGGGTGTCCCAGGGCAGGAGAGGCTGCAGTTGTTTGCAGCTCGTTGGGGAGGGCACTGACTCCCTCCCAGTGCACAAGGCGAGGAAGGTGCCAAGGAGCTGTGAACCAGGGGTGGCACCAACAGGTATTTCCCAGTTCAGTGAAAGAACAATGGTATCTACCTGGTGGAAGAAGACCAAAATGGATGTGGGAACCCAGACAGAGCTCCCACGGAAGGAGGCGATGGTGCAGGTTGCCAGCTGCAGGGAATGCTACACCATCTCTGTGGTGTCAGGGGGCTGTGTGCGCTGTGAGCAAGTAGATGATCTGCTCGACCGAGCGGCACAGCTGCAAAGCCAGGTTGAAAGGCTTCAGGCCGAAGTAGAAAGGCTTAGGAGCATTCAGGAGGCTGAAATGGAGATAGACTGGTGGAGCTAGGCTCTGCCCTCCCTGCAACAAAAATGGGAGCACCTGCCAGAGAGCTCCCAGGATCGAGGGACCCCTGTACTCTGCCCCTCTCAGGTGGAAAACGATAACCTAGAGGAGAGGAGTGAGTGGAGGCAAGTCTATGGCCGTGGCAATAGGCGAGTGCCCTCCTTGCCTACCTTGCCTCCACAGGTGCCTCTGAGCAATAGATATGAAGCCCTAGTGGAATACAGCCGGTCCAACGGGGATGTGGTGGAGAGGCAACCTATATCAGAGGTCCCACCACAGTCAGAAAAACCTGACGGGCGTATAGCTACCTCCTCCACAAGGAAGAAGAGAAGAGTTTTAGTGGTTGGAGACTCCTTCCTAAAGGGATCTGAGGGCCCAATATGCAGAGCTGACCCCCATCACAGGGAGGTCTGCAGCCTGCCTGGAGCCCGAATCAGATATATCACCAGGCAACTCCCCAACCTGGTGAAGGCCACAGACTACTACCCCCTGCTGATCTTCCAGACAGGTGGGGAAGAAGATGCATGCCATAGTCTGAGGGGGATGAAGAAAGACTACAAGGCCCTAGGGCGGTTGGTGAAAGAGTCTGGAGCACAAGTTGTTTTCTCCTCCCTCCTTCCATTTTCAGGTGATGACGTGGGATGGAACAGTAGGATTCTCTCTATTAACGCCTGGCTACGAGACTGGTGCTACAGGCAGGGCTTTGGGTTCTTTGATAATGGCTGGTTTTATAAGACAACAGGCATGACAGTGATACATGGGAAAGGTTTATGTCGTAGGGGCAAAAGGGTTCTGGGACAGGAATTAGCAGGGCTCATTCGGAGAGCTTTAAACTAGATTCGAAGGGGGATGGGGTAGTAGCTGGGCTTGCACCACTGGGGCAACGCTCTAGTACTGATGAAGACCAGGAGGCCTCCCATCCCCCTGGGGTGAAATCGGTGTGCTCAGCTCGCTCCCTGAAATGCCTGTACACCAATGCACGCAGCATGGGGAATAAGCAGGAGGAGTTAGAAATCCGTGTTCGGTCGGGGGGCTATGATCTAGTGGCAATTACAGAGACTTGGTGGGATGCCTCGTATGACTGGAATGTGGTAATGGATGGCTATGTCCTGTTCAGGAAAGACAGGCCGCTAAGGAGAGGTGGTGGAGTTGCTCTTTATGTGAGTGAGCAGCTAGAATGTATTGAGTTCTGTCCAGAGGCGGATCAGGAGGGAGTTGAGAGTTTGTGGGTGCGAATTAAGGGGCAGGCTGGCAGGGGTGATACTGTTGTGGGTGTCTATTACAGGCCACCAGATCAGGATGAGGAGGGTGATGAGGCCTTCTACAGGCAGCTGAGAGCAGTCTCTCAATTACAGGGCCTGGTTGTCGTGGGGGATTTCAACTACCCTGATATTTGTTGGGAGGCCTACTCAGCCAGCCATCCCCAGTCCAGGAGGTTCCTCCAGTGCATTGATGATAACTTTCTGATGCAAATGGTGGATGAGCCAACTAGGAGAGGAGCGCTGCTGGATCTGATCCTCACTAACAAGGAGGGTCTGGTTGAAGAGGTGAAGGTTGAGGGCAGCCTTGGTTGTAGTGACCATGAGATGGTAGAGTTCAGGATCTCATGTGGCAGGAACAGAATAGCTAGCAGAATCACAACCCTGAACTTCAGGAGGGCCAACTTTGGCCTTTTCAAGCAATTGCTAGGGGAAATCCCATGGGACAGGGTACTAGAAGGTAAGGGGGCCCAAGATAGTTGGTTAGCATTCAAGGACTGCTTCTTCCGAGCTCAAGATCAGAGCATCCCAACAGGTAGGAAGTCAAGGAAGGGTAGCAGGAGACCTGCATGGTTGAACAGGGAACTGCTGGGCAAACTCAAGTGGAAGAAGAGGGTGTACAGATCGTGGAAGGAGGGGCTGGCCACTTGGGAGGAATAGAAGTCTGTTGTCAGAGGATGTAGGGAGGCAACTAGGAAAGCTAAGGCCTCCTTGGAATTAAACGTTGCAAGAGAGGTCAAGGACAACAGAAAGGGCTTCTTCAAATACATTGCAGGTAAAGCCAACACTAGAGGCAATGTAGGCCCACTGATGAATGAGGTGGGGGTCCTGGAGACAGAGGATAAAAAGAAGGCGGAGTTACTGAATGCCTTCTTTGCCTCTGTCTATACTGTTGGAGGCTGTCCTGAGGAGCCCCGGACCCCTGAGGCCTCAGAAGAAGTCAGGATAGAGGAGGAATCTGTCTTGGTAGATGAGGGCTGTGTCAGGGACCAATTAAGCAACCTGGACGTCCATAAATCCATGGGCCCTGATGGGATGCACCCGCGGGTGCTGAGGGAGCTGGCGGAAGTCATTGCTAGGCCACTCTCCATCATCTTTGCTAAGTCGTGGGCAACGGGAGAGGTGCCTGAGGACTGGACGAAAGCAAATGTCACTCCAGTCTTCAAAAAGGGCAAGAAGGAGGACCCGGGTAACTATAGACCGGTCAGCCTCACCTCCATCCCCGGAAAGGTGATGGAACAACTTGTTCTTGGTGCTGTCTCTAGGCACATCAAGGATAGGGTGATCATTAGGGGCACTCAGCATGGCTTCACCAAGGGGAAGTCTTGCTCAACCAACTTGATAGCCTTTTATGAGGATGTTACCCGGTGGATAGATGATGGTAAAGCTGTGGATGTGGTCTATCTCGATTTCAGTAAAGCGTTTGACACAGTCTCCCGCAGCATCCTCGCAGCTAAACTGGGGAAGTGTGGTCTGGATGATCGGGTAGTGAGGTGGATTGTGAACTGGCTGAAGGAAAGAAGCCAGAGAGTAGTGGTCAGCGGGACAGAGTCCAGTTGGAGGTCTGTGTCTAGCGGAGTCCCGCAAGGGTCGGTTCTGGGACCAGTTCTATTCAATATATTCATTAATGACTTGGATGAGGGATTAGAGTGCGCTGTCAGCAAGTTCGCTGATGACACAAAACTGGGAGGAGTGGCTGATGCGCCGGAAGGCTGCGCAGCCATTCAGAGAGACCTGGAGAGGCTGGAGAGTTGGGCGGGGAGAAATTTAATGAAATAGAACAAGGGCAAGTGTAGATTCCTGCATCTGGGCAAGAACAACCCCATGTACCAGTACAAGCTGGGGACAGAGCTGTTGGAGAGCAGCGTAGGGGAAAGGGACCTGGGGGTCCTAGTGGACAACGGGATGACCATGAGCCAGCAGTGTGCCCTTGTGGCCAAGAAGGCCAATGGCATCCTGGGGTGTATTAGAAGGGATGTGGTCAGCAGGTCAAGAGAGGTTCTCCTCCCCCTCTACTCTGTCCTGGTGAGGCCGCATCTGGAATATTGTGTCCAGTTCTGGGCCCCTCAGTTCAAGAAGGACAGGGAACTGCTAGAGAGAGTCCAGCGCAGAGCCACGAAGATGATTAAGGGAGTGGAACATCTCCCTTATGAGGAGAGGCTGAGGGAGCTGGGTCTCTTTAGCTTGGAGAAGATGAGACTGAGGGGTGACCTCATTAATGTTTATAAATATGTAAAGGGCAAGTGTCAAGAGGATGGAGCCAGGCTCTTCTCAGTGACATCCCTTGACAGGACAAGGGGCAATGGGTGCAAGCTGGAACACAGGAGGTTCCACTTAAATATGAGGAAAAACTTCTTTACGGTGAGGGTGACTGAACACTGGAACAGGCTGCCCAGAGAGGTTGTGGAGTCTCTTTCTCTGGAGACATTCAAAACCCGCCCGGACGCGTTCCTGTGTGATATGGTCTAGGCAATCGTGCCCCGGCAGGGGGATTGGACTAGATGATCTTTCGAGGTCCCTTCCAATCCCTAACATTCTGTGATTCTGTGATTCTGTAATTTCCCTCCAAGTATTCTATCCTCACTAACACCTGCTCCTTTTTACGGCTTGCTCAGAAAAGCATTCAACTGCTATCAGGAATTGTAAGCTCTCATACTGATAAATACTATCTATGATCCACTGACTTGTCAGCTCAACATCACTCTGTTTACTGACTCTTCAGTTTTGCTATTCCCCGTAGGACAATCTCTCTAAAGAGCATCCACTTGATTGATGAATCGAAACTTGGTTTTTCTGCAGCAGTTCCTGTGTGGAAAAACATTGTAAAGTTGCTTATACTGTTCAGAAAAAAAAGAAGTAAACATAAACATCCAAGCTAGCCCCAAAAGAAGGAACTTTCTGAACATTAAGCCTTTAAATATTTATGCTGTAGAGAAATGATAACATGTTGTTTCTTTCTCCTGAACATGCTCCAAAAGCAACATTTACACTCATCTACAATATAGTGATCACCCAGGGAGCCAGTTCTTGTCCCAGAGTCATTGCACTGGATCTGCTCTCTTCATAGAGAGAATAAATTGCAACATTCCAGTTTAAAACTAATACAATCCTGATCACTTAGTGCAATTTCCCAGATGGATATCTATCTAACTTTTTAACCATTGTTAAAGTGAATCTTTCAGAGCTGGAGTCATGAAAGTCATCATATTCTAATTTTCTGAAAGCTGGATAAAACTTATATTCTTAGTATAGATGAAGTGTAATGAAGCACTTTCCCATAGGAAAGTCTTCCACTTATATTCTTTGATGCCAACTAACCTTCACATCTGCTATTTCCCTATTGATTGCTACAACTTGGCACTTCTGTAGAGTGTCTGATGAGGCAATTCTATTCAATGACACCACTTCCTCTTCAACAAAAGGAGTGCAGTAAAATAGTAGTGTGTTTCCTATACCTTCAGGGGAAACACTGTGTGCAAATTATGCAGACAAACATGTAGTCATCGTTTATATGTGTGTATGTGGAGAAGAGCATTTGTTCCTTTTATACTGAACCATTACCTATGTAAAATTATGCAAAGTAGATATGGTTTTGAATTTTTTAAGCAAATGAGGAGTCATTCTGTGTCCCACTTAAAAAATCCTTCTCAAAATACATGGTGTTCACTATGGAAATAAACTTGAAATTAGTCATCACTTAAAATATGATCCAAATATATATTTACAAATCAGTAATGCACATTAGAGAATACCAGAAAAAAAAAGCATGTTTGTTTTGCTGTCCTTGAATACAAAGACATCAAAGATTCTTTTTTCGAGTAAAATGAAATAATTTCTTCTTAACAAATATTATACTAATGAAATATATCATCTGAAATTAAAATGGTAAGTAATATCAATTATCTAATAGTCCTCATTTATAATGCTATGGGAAACACTAGCATGACAAAAAGAAAAGCACTGCATGTTTGAATTAAAGATCAAACATAACATTTTGGTTTTAAACAGAATGAAACTATTAAACCATTGGTGTTTTATTTGCATTTTACTTTGGCTTTCCTCTAGTCCAAGCCTCTGTTTGCGTAACATTTAACTGATTTTCTTTTTTCTTGGTGAAACTTCAGATTCTTTAAGCTTTAATGGCCAAAATTAGTTCTGTGTATAGCCTTACTTGGAATTAGATCTTTTTTTTTCTTTCTCTTTTTTTTTTTTCCCCTTGTATATCTTTAAGTCTGGATTCACAAAGGTATTGAAACACCTAACACCTACTGAAATCAATGGGACCTTATTTATGAAAGAAGCCCAGAAAGAAGAAATAAGAAATAAGGATACAGTTCCATCTTAGGTTTTTCAGGTTGTACGAATATTTTAACAGGTTACTCCCACAACAACTGATTTACTTCAAGTTGAACCAGTACAACTAAGAAAAAAAAAAAAGAAGAAACTGATTTGGGAGCAAGACAGAAAACAAAAACATGTTCACCTCTTCAGTCAAATTTTCTACTAAGGAGCAGAACCAGACGTAATTCATTCTACTGACAATATTTTAGCAAAACTGCTAAGGATACTCAACAACTTATATCCAAACCAGTACCATGATTCATTTGTTATGGTTAACAAAACAGGGCCAGGACAGAGGCCCATAATTGTCCATACCATCAGTTAGCATGGGGCCTGGAATAGTTTTGGCCTGTCTTAAGGAATAACCTCCCAAATGATACCTGGGCTCCACCCCAAGATAATAGCTCAGGAGATGGCAAGTACATACCAAAGACTGTTCCTAATAGGGTGTTTGTGCATGATCACCTAATTTTGATGGAAAAGAGAGGTTAGTCCAGTGACGTTGACTTTAAAAATTGTCCTGGCCTGTTTTATTTGCTACTAAAAATATAGCCTAAAAGTGTACAAGACAAAGACATATAATGTATTTGGAATAATATACTCGAAACACTATATAAAGATTTCTGTATGTATTTTACATTAGTCTCTAGCAAAGATTTCTTTATACATTTTATTTTAGTTTCTAAGCAATCCACTTCAAAATTCTTACTTTGAAATATTGGGTCAGAAATCATGATTTTTTTGACAATTTTTAAGACAGCTTTCAAAGACAGGAACAGGCTTCCTAAAGAGGTCATCGATGCCCCAAGCCTGTCAGTGTTTAAGAGGCATTTGGACAATGCCCTTAGTAATTTGCTTTAACTTTTGGTCAGCCCTGAAGTGGTCAGGCAGTGGGACTATATGATAATTGTAAGTCCCTTCCAACTGAAATATTCAGTTCTATTCTATTCTGTTCTGTTCTATTCTATTCTATTCTAGCTTTAATCATTTTCCCTCTGTTTCACCTTCTAACCAAGAAGCCCGAAAGTACAAAAATAAAATTTACAAAAGAGAATTAACGATTCAGAATCTGTTAGAGGGCATAGTTTGTTCTGGGTGTGGGTAAATTTTATTTTTTCTGTAAACAAGGTTGTTCATTTTGCTGTGTCAGCCTACTAATCTCCCATATGCATGCAGAAACTCAAACATGAATAGAACTTGTTTATACAATTAAAGAAACAGGAATCAATAACTGCAGTGTTGTTATCTTCAGGCTTGAAGGTGATTCCATGTTCTAAAAATTTACTATGGCAATTCTTTTCTTGCTTATTGTTGCTATTCTTTTTTAATCCAGGAACAACAAACAAGCAAACTACTTTAAACAATGGTCCCTTTATTCTAAATGCATTAAGTGTTGCTCTAACATTTGTAAATTAAACCATATCACAATTTTGGAAATCCAAATACTATCTTAGAGGATGACAACATAAAAATGTTTGGAGCTTGAAGTGGTTTTAGAAATGGTAATCTGTATATATCCTCAGTTTTTTAATCATTTCTTGATTAACACCTATGGAGCTTTAATAATTCAGTTGACTCAATTTGTTGAACTGTGCTCTTCAATTTAAAGTTTCCATGAAAATTCTGGCATAGAATATGTTAAGACTACCACATACTTCCAATAAAATATGCAAACAATGCAAACACATTACTGGTGCACACATCAAAAGCCTGCACCTGTCACCCTAATTTAATAAAAAAAAATTAATTTGACTCATAAATGTAAAAAAATGACAAGTTATACAGCAGATGACACAGCAACATCTGCCATGCTAATGGAGGATAAATGTACTCAACCTGTAATATGATCAAGCATATGGAGTCACATGAGCAAAGTAAAATGGTGGATTGTGTTCATTGTTTGTTATTTTTACGTTTGTTTTTGAAGGATAGTCTTTTGCAGTCACTGGCTTACTTTTAGGAACACTCACTGTGACCAGTTCAATCTTTTTAAATATGAAGTTTACAAACACAGACCAGAATTTTGGCCATAGCCCAACTCAGACTGTAGGCCAAAATATCAACTTTTTCTATGATTTGAAAGAGATTTTTCTCTTTGGTTTTTGTGTTCATTTCAGTGCCACCATGTAAGAAAAGAAACTCTTCACAACCTTTAAACCAATAATCTAAAATAAGACAAATATCCCCACAGTGCTAGTTAAGTCAGTCAGTTTTATTATGGAATTAGAATTATTCATATTGTTCCTTGTAAAATTAATTAGTTTGCATACATATGTATTTTTTAATCACAGCCTCTCCCTACAGTCATACTGCAATTTATACAGATATGAAAGTTGCCTAGTGCTTAAACGTTACCAGAATTTTTTAAGATTCATCTTACATACTGGTAGCCATCTACACATTAAGCATCTAGACCAAGGCACTAATCTAAGCTTCTCTATAGCCAATAGGAAAAGTTCTGTAACTCTGGAGAACACTGTCCTTCTAGGACAGTTACTTAAGGTAGTATGGAAGAACTGTTTTCTCATGCCTTTCAGTTTCTTTCCAGTGACAATAAAAGGCAACTAGATGACTACTTGAGAGGAGAGCAGGTATCTACATTTTGGAGTCAGGAGGAACCTACCCTACATGTTACAAAACTACATCTTTCCTAGTAAAACAAATCATCTGGAGAGGTCTGTTTTCTGGCTTTGAGACCAAAACCCAGGTTCATATTATATTTTCTATTAAATTCTCTCAATCAACAGTTGAGATTCTTTCTTTACCAATCCACCAATTTACCAATCTATTGCTAGTACAGTCCTACTTTATGCATTTTGAGAAACTTCAGGAATACAGCCTATTCCTGATTTTACTCATTATCATTTTAGGGATGCCACACTTTGTTTTATAATTCTTATATCTATAAAAGAATAGTAAATGACCCTTGCTACACATTTTACCTTTGAAGTGAAACTAGCTACATTAACAGTTGATAATATTTTTAAAATAGGGTCTGTGTAATGCAATACAGTGTAAGAAAACAGAATATTAAAAATTTGAATGACAAATACATAGTAACAGGAGGCTTTTAATAACTTCATTCCATCACTAATGTCAACCAATGTAAAAATACTAGAAAAAAAGTCTCAAATCACATGATATTACAACCGCAACATTTGTAGGTTCTGGTGGTTTTGCTGTTAGATTTATTCCACTAAAGTTAGAAATAAAACTTATCAAAGTAATTCTGTATTTCTGAAAAGAAAATTGAAGACCTGAAGATTAAGACCAAGAATCTTAATGTTATTTGAAAGTGTTAAGAAATTTATTTGGAGTATTTAGAAATCAAGCTCTATCTTGGAAATAAATCCAGAAATCCATTATTAGCCGAATATGAATGCAAAAAATAATGACCTCAATACTGCTTATGAGGTGAACCTTATAGTTTCCCTTCAATCCTCCTTGCATCTTTGACGATCTTATTTGAAAAGACAGTTACTGAGACAGCCAGATCTTCTTCATTATGAACAGGTTGTACAAAAAACAAATTTTCCTTAACTTCAGAAGAGAGATTTCTTGTTTGAAGCACCTGTGACTGGAAGAGGAAGCTATAACTGAAATTTCAGTGTTTTCTCTGATAACTTCTGATTTTATGGGTAACCAAACCTCTGACTAGAATACCATTGTTGGATTGCACATCTATAATGAACTATGCTCAGCATCTCTGTACTTCAAGGAACAGAAGCTGCATCAGAAATACTAGGTGTAGACATAAAATAAATTAAGAAACCAAACTGTTTGGTTCAATCTAAGTAAATTCCTCAGCAATTTCACCTGAATAAAAATACACCTGAACAGTAACTACCTGGATAGGCTTAGATAGAAGTTCTAACATCAAATAAACTATTCTCAGAGCTTCTTTGCCAGATAAGGTAAAATGGTGAAAGAAGAGCTAGACAGCCTTCCCAACAAATCACAGAAAATGTTTGGTGCTTGTCTTCCTTCTTCTCAGAAAGTTCCTTTAGGGATGCGTCTTCCTTTTCCAGAAAGTGAAAAAGTATGAAAGAGTACATAAAACTTCTATCAATCAGACATGTCATATAGAAGCTTCTTAAGAGTTTTGGAAGATTCCTTATAAGTCAAGTAAGGTAAGTGTCTCTTGTATCAAAAAATAAAAGATGAGAGACAGAGAAACAGAAAGATGGTGAGAGCAACAGAAAGAGGAACAGAACAGTTTCAATCTTACCACTGGACTTCTGTTGCACAAGAAAGTAAGAGTTCTTCAAAGAAAGACCAAAAAAGTCAAGTCTTCAAAGGCCTCCAGGACATTTGCTGTATTTTATAGCTCGTTGAGGGGGAGCTGATTTCAGTTCTCAAATGCAAAGACAGATTACTCAAATACAAATATTTTAAGGTAAGCAATAATACATTCTTTGTTAATTTTCACAATGCCTAGTTTCTAATTAGAAATAATAGTTTACTAATAGTATGTGTTCATATGATAAAACCTCTCACGCTCCCCTCAAATCACAAGGATTCACAACAGAATTCACACAATAACTTATTTGGATTTTGGTTGCCAATTACATTTAAATATCTATTATGAGAACTTAAGTTAAATTCAGCATAAAATAACATATTATATATGATCATCACCATTATTATGAGTGACTGTCTCAGCTTTTAAGATATGAAAATAAATAACCACCCATAATTTCCTATACAATAAACTGATGAGCAAATTGAAGATGCCATATCTGAAAAAAATAAAAAAACGCTAAGAAATATATTGCTTATCTTTGGTCCAATGTGTTCATGGGCAGATAATCCTCTGATCAGTAAGCTACTCTGACCATAAAGAACTGGCTGCTCATGGCTCAGACAGGTGTACTCTTTACTGGGTAAAACAACTGGCTGGATGGCTGGGCCCGAAGAGTTGTGGTGATCGGAGTTAAATCCAGTTGGCAGCCAGTCACAAGTGGTGTTCCTCAGGGCTCAGTATTGCGGCCAGTTCTCTTTAATATCTTTATCAATGATTTAGATGTCAGGATCACGTGCACCCTCAGTAAGTTTGCAGATGACACCAAGTTGGACGGGAGTGTTTATCTGCTTGAGGGTAGGAAGGCTCTGCAGAGGAATCTGAACACGCTGGATCAATAGGCAGAGGCCAATCGTATGAGATTCAGCAAGGCTAAGTGCCGGGTCCTGCACTTGGGGCACAACAACCCCATACAATGCTACAGGCTTGGGGAAGAGCGGCTGGAAAGCTGCCCAGTGAAAAAGGACCTGGGGGTGTTGGTCAACAGCTGACTGAATATGAGCCAGCTGTGTGCCCAGGTAGCCAAGAAGGCCAGCAACATCCTGGCTTGTATCGGAACTAGTGTGACCAGCAGGACTAGGGAAGTGATTGTCCCCCTGTACTCGGCACTGGTGAGGCCACACTTCAAATATTGTGTTCAGTTTTGGACCTCTCACTGTAAGAAAGACATTGCGGTGTTGGAGCGTGTCCAAAGAGGAAAATGAAGCTGATGAAGGGTCTAGAGCAGAAATCATATGAGGAGTGGCTGAGGGAACTGGAATTGTTTAGCCTGGAGAAAAGGAGGCTGAGGGGAGACCTTATCACTCTTTACAACTACCTGAAAGAGGTTGTAATGAGGCAGGTGTTGTTCTCTTCTCACAAGTAACAAGTGATAGGATGAGAGGAAATGGCCTCAAGTTGTGACAGAGGAGGTTTAGATTGGATATTAGGAAAAATTTCTTCACTGAAAGGGTTGTCAAACATTGGAACAAGCTGCCTAGGGTAGTGGTTGAGTCACCATCCCTGGAGGTATTTAAAAGACTTGTAGATGTGGCACTTAGGGACATGGTTTAGTGGTGGATTTAGTAATGTTAACAGTTGGACTCAATGATCTTAAGGGTCTTTTTCAACCTAAATGGTTCTATGATTTTAAAGCATGGTTTAGTATATTTTTTATATAAATCAGTAATCTATGTTGGGCAGATTAAGGATCTTGAATACATTAAATACAAGTTCAATTAATGCATGGATACTGAAAAAGTGCTTAAAAGGCATCCATATCCAATAAAGCTTATGTAATTATTACCATAGGTGTATTGCAAAATAGATGGTTTAACCAATCTTGACATTCTGTTTGGAGCAATTAATAACTCTGGACAAGAAATTCATCAGTATAATAAGACTTTAGGTGGTGTTCTACACAAAGCAATGCTAATGCAGTTGGACAACACCTCAGTAGTATCACAGATAAAATGACAAGGCAGAACCAAGAGTTCACCTCTGTTAATGAATGGAGGCTTTCAGGCTGCTTCAGTGGGCAGGAACTTAACACTGAAGGTTGCTCATATGGCAGGATCTCACACAAAACTGACTAATCTGAGAGACAGTTCACTCTGGAGAATTCTTTCTGAATCACATTCCCAGGATGAGTCATAGATCAAATCTGTAAAGTTTACATGGCTACTTGGTGATAGATCTGTTTGCTTCAAAGAGCTAGATGATTTTGTTTTCAGACTCCAATAGTTAAAAATGTTCTCACGTGTACTTTATCTTTCCTAAACAAAGCCTAACTCTGAAATCTGTCTTTCCTACAGAATTCTGTTTGCAGTTTGAGGATTCTCTACGATCTACTTCAGTTCCTTTTCTCATCTTGCTCATGATCTAAAGACAGACATAAAGAGAAAAAAGCTGAAGAGAAAAGGAAAGTGTTCTTGCCCTGCCTCCCGGGGGAAAGCAGCAGGAGGAGAGAAAGGTGATAAGGCTAGAGAGCAATTAGGTTATGCATTTCTGAGGAAAAAGCCTTGCAACTAAACCTATGATCAGAACCCAGAGTTCAGTCATTCTCTTTCAACTGATCCTGTTAGCAGTGCCATTACAGGCCCTGAAGAGGCCAGAAAGTGAAGCACATCAGATGAGAGAAAGGAAACAAAACAGCTTATCAGTTAAGACAAAACCTACAATAGTACGTAAGGACAATACACATTCTGAAAGTATCAGCAATTATATTGATGTTGATTTTTTCATCCACACACCTCCAAACACCTAGGCAACAGAACTGACTTCCCAAAGGGTGTGGATTCCCAGTGGCTTTCACATTTACCAGAGTGTTATAACATCACCCTGCCATGGAAAAGGACACCCTCTGCTCCCCTTGCATCAGTTCTAGCATTCTAGCAATCAAGGGCAGCTTTCTTCACAACTGAAAAGTAAACATGCAACAACAAAAAAAGATCCTTTTTCAGTTGGATCAGAAAGCTGAACTGACCCTTGCCACAGCCCTATGACATGTAGAGACAAGAGAGCTTGAGGTTGAAGGCAGGAGAAGCGGTTGGACTACTCACAGTTAGACTGGCTTAAGTTGATCCCACAATAACACAACAAGCTATTGAGAGATATGACCAGAAGCAATTTGCAGTGATTAGTAGTGAATAAACTCCACCTGACTTCAATGGAAAAAGCCCCTACTTTTCTTGTCTTCAACCACATATTCACCAGAAAAAAAAAAAAAAAAAAAAAAAAAAAGACAGAATGGGTTTCTCTTAACTACAAAACGATTTTTCACATATCTAGATTATAACATTCCTCTGAATCAGCTACATTTGGTAGAAATTCTTGTCTTTGGCTGGTAAAAAATCCTGACACAATTTAGGACTCAAAATGTGACCTGGACAATATCTGTATATCATCAGGCTTGACTTTCCTCAGACAAACATGCAGTTAATTAGTAATTCTTTTCCCCCTCTGGGCCCTGATTTCTGGTATCCTGTATTTCTGTCCAAGTGGTAATTAGCTCTTGCTATATTTTACTGTACCTTATACACTGAGAAAGACCAGCTTTATTCAAACTCCATCATGTACCTACTGTATGGATCATTAATACATGTGCTGTAATTAATGCATATTGTTGTGGGATGCAATTTTGAAAAATAATACAAATGTCAGCTTCTTGCTGGTATGTTCATTTTAGCTCTACATTATATTCACACTGAGAAATACTTATGGAACATGAAGCCAGATGGGACCATAGGTTACATAGTTCAGCCCACCTGAGAGTTCTATGGGGAGATTAGCATAAAACTTTTTCCCTTATGCATATTTGGGGTAAGGCAGAAGCAGGTGCTGAGCTGTGGAAAACATTAATTGATCCAAAGATGAATAATTATTTTCCTAATGCCAACTTTTAATTTATTTTTGATGTCTCTCTTCGATGTTCTTTCAAAAATAACTAGTGGGGACCCAATTAATATGTTAACTATTTAATTCAATATTTTCATTGTTGTGAATGACTAATCTTGTTTTCACTGGAAAGTTTTATATATTTCTTTGAGAAGACCCAGAAAAGCATTTGTACGTGTTTCATCAGTTTTTAAGAGCTGTAGCTGGAGACAGGTGTAAATGATAAATACGAATCCTGTGATTTTGGAGCATAATTATTCATGAATACCGTGTTATCCAGCAGCTTAATAAGAGTGCTTACTATCCAGATTTATGGCATAATGCAGTATAAGTCTTTGCAGAAATGAAAAGTTGATTAGTCCTTGTGTTCATCTTTTTCAGCCCATAGTGTAGGAACAGAGGAAAAGGGTATAAGCAAAAATGGGGAATGGGGAAAGGGAAGGGAAAAGGCACAAGCATGGACAAAAGCAAGGGTGGAAAGGTAATGGATTTCTACCACATTCCATGTATTCTTAGTTTCATGTCTCAGCACTGAGATACAACAGGCAGCCAAACATACGCTCTTATTTACTGCAGGAACATTAATGGCTCTGACAACTCCAGAGAAGGTGGAAGGGTCAAGACAGCATAAAATCATTCCAGTCACTTTGTCCTAGTACCTAGAGAGTTGGTTGGAATGAGGCCCTTTATGTGAATTAGTTCTGCTTTCTGCCCTCAGAATCAAAAGAAACACAGTTCACCTCAAAGAACTTAATAGTACCAAATCTATCTGAATTTCTTCTACTTAGAATTCAAACACACTGCTGCTCTTATTATAGTCTGTGTTAATGCATCATCTAACCTACCCACCTCTACCTAGCTTCCTTGATCTTTTAAAGATATAAGTAGAACTCAGTAAGGCAGAGGTGCTTTGAGGTCTCTGGATAAAGCCTATATCTCATTCTCAAAGACTCTGCCATTGCAGATTCAGTTCTTATAAGTGTATGGAGAGACCACAGACCTTGCTTTACAGGTTTGCAACTGTGCCTGCTTTTTTTGCACATTCAAAGAAGTAGTGGTTAACTGAGTAGGTATTCTTGCAAAGAGGGAATAATCATGGGAAAAGTGAAATAATGCATTTCAACTGTGTGTTTCTAGCAGATAGGCCCAAACCATGATGATCAAAAAGAAGGAAAAAAATATTACATGGTATTTATATTCAATTCTCTTTCTAGTCAAAAGTACCACATGTGTTTTTATATATAAGAACAAGTCTGTATTTGTTGCATTCAAATGCAACTTATCTATAAAGTGTAATAATTTTAAAGCTAACTGAACATGTATGTGTGCTATCTACTACCAATTCTGTTTTAAGTATTATCTAGATCAGTGGAGGCTGGGACTCAAAAAATTGTTTTCCATTAGTCACTGTCAGTCTGCGGATATTTGAGAAGCTCAGAAGTGGAGTTTCTTTAATCTTTGACTTGCAACAATTCCACAAAATAATTGATACACACTGCTAAACTTCATAATGTTTTATTTGCAGCATTCAGCTAAAGGTTCTATGTGTGTATATACCCACGTGCTTGTTCATACATGCTTGTTTGTTAAACAGATAAACATCATTTGCCTATTATAATGTTCAAACCCAGGTTTGAAAAACCCACTGAAGTCATACTGGTTTTATGAATGCCAATGCCAACATCACTGATGACAAATGAATGGCATTCATACCTTTATTCTTGCTGCTATTCTTTCATTTATGTCAGGGGATCTGTCACTTGTACTCCAGTTGAAACAGTGGGAAAATTCCCCTACAAGTCCTTCTTTCAGCCTTAATAGATAGGTAGAGTTTCATACTATTTGCTTTGACAATAGGCTGAGAATTTGGAAGAGGGAGATAGACACTAAGAGCTGAACTGTTGCCCCCCAAACTTTCCTGAGGGAGGTGGTAACAAAATGGCTAGGATAAAAAGTGGGGAGGAGAACTGAAAATGGTCAGCAGCATGGATCTTTGTGGAGAAAAAGCAGTGCAGGAAGAAAGGCAGGATATTGTAGAAAAGTAGAGCTGGAGTATAAAAATGGATCCCGAAGAAGAAAAGGAAAGAAACTGGCAAATGTAAATGACAAATAGAGTACTCTCTCAGATAATACTAAGGTGTGTGAGTCAGCTTTCCTGAGTTAGTCCCCTATCTGCTTTTCACCAAGTGATCTTGAAAAAGATGTATTCCCTTTTAGTGCTTCAGCTTCCTTATCAGTAAAACAAGGATATAAAATATATGACTCTCACAGAGAGCTGAGAAGACCTTTAATTCATGATACACAGAAGTAATGAAACTAATCTACTGCTGTTAGAGAATGAAAAATTATTTTGTTTTTTACTATTTGGTATGCAAATACCTAGTACCCATAACAGAAAAGTTCCATTGTGCATGGTACTGTACAAAAACAGAAAGAAAATAATTCTGACATTGAAAGGTACAGATATGAAGTATTATGAGAAAAAGAAAGGTACACAGCAACTTCACAGAAAAAATCTTAAAATTATAGACCACATACAAGCATATGTGCTGCAGTATTTTCTTTGTGTGTGAGGATGGAGAACTGTGGTACAAATAGAAGCAGAGTAGAATTAACACTGTTCTTCTCCAATTTCAGAACTGTCATTCAGCAAGAAAAGACACTGTGATTTTGAGAAACATAGACTGAGAAACCACAGAAATATGAAGCAATGAAAAGTCTGAGCTTTTTTTATCCAAGATCAGCTAATATGAGACAAGTACCTTTCATTAAAATAATAAATATTTTTTATTTTATTCTGAACAGGAAGGAAGACAGGCTTCTGAAACTTCAAAATTGTCAATAGTGACAAAAGCAGCCAAGAGAAAAGAAGTTCGTAACTAAGAAAAACTCCACAATTCGAGAAACACCAAAATACGTATCAGGAGTGGAAACTACACACTTAGTAGCAGATATGGCTTAGAATTTACCTTCACATTTCTTTCCTTCTCATTCTTGGATAATTCTAAGGTTTTATTTGTTGTTCCCAATGAAATGGCCCACCAGACCCACCAGCCATATAATAGACTTGTAAAACTACTTCCTTTCCATGCTCAGACTAAATAAGTAGATCTTAAGAGCATTGAAAAGTTCTTCCACTTTCTGGCTTCTAAAAAGATTTGTAATGTCATGTTTCTTGCACCATGAGGAGGCATATGATGACCTGGAGGACCTAAACCTCTGCAGGCAACATTCTCCTTTCTCATCGAAGCTATTTCACGGGGATGTTTGACTCACAAGGGTAACAGCATTTTCAACATATACCCCCTGTGCTCTCCAATATTTTAACTTTAGCATGTTTTAATATAGCAACTAGTTTGTCTGATTCCCATTTAAGTTCTCCTTCAAAAAATGCTCTTCTTTTGTATTAGCACCACACAGCTCTGGCTGGGTTCCAAAGCTTTTTTAAGAAAGAATTCAATGGACTTCTATACAGATAATTTATGCAGAAATTACTGTCAGTCTCATGGGTAACTACCAAGCCTCAATGTGATTGGAACTAATAACTATTACCAAGATAAGATAATTTCATTTAACATTAGGAAACCATCTGATGCATTAATTTCTTGTTGTAACATAATGCCCCTGTTTTAATCAATCCACTCTCATTAAAACAAGGCAAAACAGCTAAGGAAAAACATACACACAGATTATAAATTTATCCTCTCAATCATCTTTGTGCAACCTCACACAGAATTCATGCTCTCACAGGTTTTTGTAGTAGGAGGGGACTACTAAAATCTAATCTGAGCTCCTGTGTAGTGAAGGCCGTCTATTACATTGAGTAGCCTCTAAATCAAAAGCATAACGTGCTTGGGCTATGTTGTATCTATTTTCCTTACAACGGCTGCATGTGATGAATGAATCCAGCCCACTCCTAGATAAGTTGTATCAGTGGTTAATTACTTTTACTCTTAAAAATATGCACGTTATTTCTAGTCTGAATTTGCCTAACTTCAGCTTTGAAACATTGGATCTCATTACGCCTTTTTCTGCTAGATTAAACAGTCATCTGCTGTCAAAAGTCTCATTCCCATTAAGGCACTTAAAGACCATGACCAAGTCACCTCTTAACCTTCTCTTCAGCAGATTAAAGAGACCGATCTTCTTTAGCTTCTAACTACAATGTTTGTTTCCAGACCTACCGTCCTTCTTTTACCTTTCATGAACTGTTTCCCATTTTAAACATATTTTCAAAGTGTGGTCACCAGAACAGGATGCAATTGTTCATTAACAGTTTCCCTAATGCCATTTAAAAAGGCAGTGTTACTTCCAACTTGATATTCACTTGTCTATATATCAGAGAATATAATATATACCATTTAAAACCCTCCTTTAGCTTACTGATAAAACAGAAAGTATTCAGAAAGCAATTTAAAGTGTGAATATTCATCCTTGTTTTTTACACACAATGCAGAAAACATATGCAACTCTTCTGTCTTTTCTATACTATCGATACTTAAGTTCTTAAGTCCTTTTTTATTATTACTTAGTAGTAGCATCTGCAAGCTGTTCAACTCTAGTAGTACCTTTTAAGGCAATTCCACTTACAGTCCTATTTTGAAATATTTTTTTGCATTTTCTTTTTCTTCATGCAAGGAAATTACATTCCTGAAACAATTTGTTTATACAAAATAGAAGTACATTTTAAAAGCACGCAATTACAGATATACTATGTTGACCAGAGCTGTAGTATTCTGTTCTCTGATAACTCAACCTCATTAGGCAAAAATACCTAATTTTACCAGAAAGTTTACTCTAACAGATAGACTGTATACAAATGTTTTGGTTTATCTTTCATGGAATATATATTAAATCAGATTGTATTCCTTACACAGGTAGCTCTAGTGAATAACATTTACATCAAGCAAACTCTAATTTCCACCTGGAAGTTGCTCCAGACACTGAACGAATCAAATCAGATTATATAGTTTCCATTTACTTTTCTTTTTGAGCATGATTTTCACTTATTGGCTGAACTACAAGAACAGTTGTAGCTACTTCTAATGCTTGAGTTTGGATCCATTGCATTAGGTAAATAATACCAATTAATTTACATACTAGTAGATAAGATAGTAAACATCAGAAAAATATTTGTAATCATTTGGTTGCTAGCTGGAACAGAAGTTCTTAACTATCAGTGCATTTTCATGTCACAAGACACTTACTAACCATGATCTGTTCACACATAAAGACCAGAAAAAAATGTTTGTTCAACAGAATAAACTTTAATTTGACCTCAAATGTATCAGCTGAATGAAGAAATCCTGTGTTTTGTTCTGATTTCTCTTTTTCATTCATAGTGAAGTCGGAGAATTTGTTAACATACTAAAAGTGATACCAAATTATGTGATCTGACACCACAACTCTGTTGTGCGTAAGCCTAGGTTATTTCAGCTGCAAACAAAAATGTTCTGTGTAGGATGTGCAATTGCTATTTCATTAGAAGTAAGTTCTCTCTAATTCTTGGATACAATATACTATATAAACACAAAATATATCTAGATAAATAGAAACAGAAGAAGAAAGAGAGCAGAAAGAAAGAATTGTGCAGGAAAGGGAGCAGTATATCAATATGCAGAGGGGAAAAACATCCATAGAATGAGAAATAGTCTCTGTGCACTTAAAAAACCCACAGAGTATGCACATACAAAGAAGGAAAAAGAGTGAATAAGAGAGAAAATTAAGGATGCAGAGAAGGAAAACTAAGAGTTAAGAAGATGCAGAGAAAAGTGCTTCTGGTAACCAGAAGGAAATACATTGCTAATTTAAACTCGCTTCCTAACATTTTAGAGTCCACAGTTTGAATCCAAATTAGAACAAGTTCAAAGTTTTCTGCTAGACAAAAATGAAATTAAAGCCCTGTAATGTTTTCTGGTAACTTAATAGATACTTTGTGTCACTTCTTTATGTCCCAAGACTTAAATCATTTTGACTCTTTTAAAAGCCTCACTCTTTAAACTCTCAATGTTGTTTCTTTTAACTACTTCACATATTTCCTGACATCAAGAGACTTCTAATTGATTAGTTACTTCTATTAACTTCATCAGCTCCTTTTCCAACAAGCATTCTGGGGAAAATGCTCAGAACCTTCCCGATTTATGCTATTAGTTAAGCAGCCTAAAACATTCTGACATACTGTAGTTGAATCAATTTTTATTTCCAAGTTGAAAACCCTATAATTATTTTTAAAAATTAAAACTGTGTACACTTTGATTGGCTCTAAGGTCATAAGATTAAATAGTGACTATTTAGCCTTGATATCTAAATAAATTTTGTACTCTCTGAATCTGATGAGAGGAACTGAGCACACATTCTTCAATTTCTGCACCAGTTTACAAGTTACCTTTAACCTTGGTTTGTCTAATTTCAAATGCCAATGTAGCAGTCACCGCAGAGCTTTAGGTGACAACATAACTCGTAAAAACAGAATATACTAGATAAAAGTCTTCAAAATGTACCAAAGATCAGACAAATATTGATAAACACCTCTTATTTTAGAAGATCTGAGACACCGCTGTGCTGTCAAACACAAGGAGTTATAGAGCAAACCATCCTCTCTCTCTTCATGCATACTTCTCACTAATTCAAGCCCACTTAAAAGCTTGATGAAGCTAGACAAGACAGTAATCCAGCAGTGTATTTCACTATATTTCAAGTTGAATGATCTTAGTAATAGGTTAAAAGGAATAGAAAAACTGGAAGTATCTGAGCTTTTAATATGGACCCCAAATTTCATCCAAAAGTTTCTCAAAAATATGGAGTCCAAGAAGTTTTTCTCAGTCCAGCCACTAATATCCTTAATGTAGTCCAGTTTCTTGAACAAAGACTATGATTAAGTATAATGCTATTGAACTGATTCTTTAACTCGTAATCCAACAAAACTCATTCTTGTACACAGCTATAGGTCTGTCTAAGAAAAATGTTCAGGTTTCTTCACCTACTGCACTGCTATAAATTCAATTCTCTAAATGAAAATCATCAAAGAAATTGCCTTTTAGTTCCCATGAGGGGTTTTGCATTTGCTTCCTTTACTGTCTTGCAAATCCTCAAAAAAAAAGTGATTTTCACTTGCTTTTGACAGCCGTGGGAATCATATCCGTTGCACCTTAGCAAGGTGCAAAAACTTTCCCCCCACAATCAGGGTATAGGATCTTTTCAAAAGGAATATAAAGCTTACCTTGAAGAAAGTCATGGTTGCTCCATCTTCAACTGCCCCATACTCTATCTTTGTCTGTTTGGCCAAATCATCAGCAGAATCAATAGGGGATTCCATACGTTCCACTGTCAGAAAGGCGGCTAGGTTAGCAGTGTACGAGGAAATGATGATAAGTGTGAAAAACCACCAAATGCCTCCCACTATCCTGGTGGAGAGGGCTTTGGGCATGAGCTCAGAACCTAATGGAAACCAGGGGAGAAAGGTGAAACCAATGCACAGAAAGCAATTAATAGGTGTTCAGCACTTTTTACCACAGTGGGGAGATGGAATCACTGTGCAAAAAAATCTTTAAGCTACAGGTTTATATGTACTGCTTGTTCAAACACACACAACTGAAATGAAAAATAGGAACTGATTACACTTATACAGATCTCTTTGGAGCTGTGGGAATCAAAAGATAGTAATGGGAGACTCAATAGTCAGTGCCTTTTTGAAATTTATAAATATATATAGCGATGTGAATAAAACAGTTACTTGAACGAGCTTTCCAGAAAAAATCCTAGTTGGACTGAACCTCTGAGTTAATAATAATATTGAAGAACTTATACAGTTCTTTATCTTCAAGGCACTAAATAAACATTATTTAAGTATGTTGTAAAAACTCACTTGAGTAAATAAAAATAAGATACTGATGAAAAGAGCAGATATGAAATAAAGTATTTCATAACTGAAATACAAAAACTGAAATCTGTTATAAATATGCTTTTGATTTCTGCCATTTGTATTGCTGTAAAGGGTTGTTTATTGACTGCTTAGATAAAAACATTAACATCTCCCATCTCTATAGTTAGCCCCACATTTTCAGATAAACATGGGTGGCTGTGCCACACACTTAATTTGATAGAACAGCAATGAAAATATTAGACCGCTATGCATAAACTAGATAAAGATAGATTATAATGCATTGCTGGAGTTGCCTGCTCATGGCACTAAAGAATGGAGGGGGTAACAGACACTGTATAGCAATTTGCATAATTAGTAATGATAATTTAGACTCTAATGAGACAAATTGAAGCACATAAACTCCTCTTGTGCCTAATTACTAAAAATAGGAAAAAAAATTCAATGTAATTTACAACAACAAATATTTATTATAAATGAACATGTATGGATTTTTTTCCATAACGTTATAATCAAATGGAATGAAATTTCTAATGATGTCAAATAAACAATTTCAAGTTTCATTGTAAGAACTTTGCAGAAAATATTTTAGAAATATCTGGAAACTTGTTTTCAAAGAAACAGTTTTACCATATCCACTATACCATTGTACTAAAGCAATCACTTTTTGTTAATTGGTCGCTACGCTTGTTTTTAAATCTCCTGGGTAAAATGGAATGAAGGCAAGATGGACTATTTTATTACTGTTAAATTTATTGTTCATATTGAATTATTTAAGGAACTGGTCCAGCAAGGTAGCACATCTTCGT
Organism: Nyctibius grandis; assembly: GCF_013368605.1. Lineage (NCBI taxonomy): Eukaryota > Metazoa > Chordata > Aves > Nyctibiiformes > Nyctibiidae > Nyctibius > Nyctibius grandis. The sequence goes on from NC_090658.1 coordinate 83,357,893, forward strand.
ATAAATGAAAGATTATGCCAAACTTCCAACATCAATGCCAAAAAAAGAACAGAAAGGGGGAAAAAAAAAAAAAGGAAGATAACCAAAGAAAAGGTAAAAAGAAGTGGTATCATAACTGGACTATTGTATTCAAAAACAGCCCATCTTACCCTGCAGTTCATCTTACCCTTGCTGTTTCAAACAAAAAAAGCTGACAGACTTGGACATGACAGCCAACTCCAGCGCCAGACTCTGCCTAGAATTCTGCAAGGAAAAAAGTAGAAAAGTACCTTTCTGATGTAGTTGCTCCTAGGCCCTGTTAGTCAGACACTTAGACACCGTAACACTAACAGATTTCCCAATAAGCCCACCATCATCAACTCTTTTTAATTACTCTTGTTTCATTTAAATAGCAACACCAGTAAAGTCAGAT